>NW_006159729.1:2161661-2216029 GCF_000334495.1 Tupaia belangeri chinensis | reverse complement strand
GTGGGGATTTTTTTTTTTTTTTTTTTTTTCCTTCTTCTTCATTTAATCTACTATAGTGGAAAATCACAGATGCTAAAATCAAGTGCTGGCAAGGGCAGAGTGGAAAAGCTTTTATTCCACCTCTTCAAGTATACTTTAATTGTGCCGCCTAATGCTGCATAATCATCTCCTTGGTGACGGTTGGCTAACAAAGTTGTTTCGTGATCTTTAAATCTGTTTTTCAAGACCCGTGAACCATAACTGGGTAATTATCTACCCTGCATAATCAGTACAGTAATTGGTGCAGAGGAAAAGCACAGGATTGCAGGACATCAGGGTTACCTGGGTGTGGGTTTGCCAGAGGTCAGTAAACAAGCAGAATCTCACAGAGAGATGCTTTTGTAAAATTTTATCCTCCAAAAATGTAACCGTTTTTAGTATCATAAACCCTTATTAATGATTCACAGTTCTGAAAACTGCATATGTTACAAAATCACTTTTTCATGGTATTTGAGTTTCACTGCATATAACTGAGGTGAGTATGACCTCATTGTCATTGCCATTTTATGACAAGAGACCAGATTCAGAGGCATGCAATGTCTGTCCTTTGAAAGGACACAGCGAGTAGATGCTAGGATCTGAAATAAGACCTGTCTTAGTCTGTTCAAGCTGCTGTAACAACAGACTGGGTGTTTTTGTTGTTGTTGTTGTTTTGTTTTTTTCAGGTTTTTGCCGTAAGGTGCATGTGCTTGTTGGAGAGAGACAGAGAGACAGAGAAAAGGAAAGTAAGAAATTAGCACCCCCAGGGGGGTTGGCCATGCCATAATCCTTTCTCCATTCTCCTCTTGGATTTTAGTCATGCATGAGCATGTGCCTGGTGTGATTTTCAAGCCACTGGGTCCAGGACCCTAACCACAGCTGCTTGACTATGTGGGAGTCCAGAGCCTTAACCACCATGCCACCTGCTGGCCCTATACTGGGTGGTTTAAAAAAATGCGTATTTCTTGCTGTTTCTGGCTGCTGGAAATCCACGATCAAGGTGTTGATAGAGTCAGTGTCTTGTGAGGGCTGGCTTCCTGGTTCATAGAGAGTGCCTTCTTATATTCTCACAGTGACAAGGGTCAGGAAGCACCCTGAGGTCTCTTTTATGTGGTGCTAATCTCATCAAGCCTTCATGACCTACTCACCTCCTGCAAGCTCCACCTCCTCGTTCCTCCACTTTGGGGTTTAGGATTTCCGCATACGAATTGCAGGGTGACACAAATGTTCAGTTCATCATAATATCTAAGACTTAGAATTTAATCTGTAAGCTTTCCCACCAAATTAGAATAATCAAAAGGAAAAATTCCCTTCCTTCTTCATCTTCACTAAAGACTTTTTACTTTATTCTCCCCTCTCCATACCCGAGGGCTTTGGTAAGTGCAGGAGTTTAGGAAGGGGCTTAGGTGGTCCCGGCAGTGAAGCGGCTGGTGCGTGCTTCCTCTGTGTTAGATGAGCCCAGTCCCATCTCAATACTGTGGCCACTTCTGTGAACTGTGCGATGCAACCAGAGTGAAGTGGCCAGCAGGTGGCTTGGTGATTAAAGTGTTGGACTCCCACACGGCCCATGCGGTCTGAGTCCTAGACTGGCAGCTTGCTTTTTCACTTTCCCTCTTTCTCTTTCTCTTTCTGGTGGACACAAATGACCCGTTGCAAATCAAAAATATATAATAATCATAAATAAAATTAAATACATTAAAAAAAGAGCTAGAGTGAAGGGAGCAGGTGCCAATCCAGGCCCTGAGGAAACTCCCTAAGACTTTGTTTTCAAAGAGACCATTGTAGTTATTTTTACTATTTTCATTTTCAGAATCCTGAAATACAGCTGACCCTGTAATACAGTGGTTAAGGGCTGAGTATAGAAAGCCAGATTCCACATGGCCAACTGGGTTTGAATCCCAGCCATGGTAGCGTAAAAGCACACTAGACGTGTGTGAGTGGGCCCATATCCCAATAAGATGGAGAAATGGAGGGAAAAGGATTGAGACTTGACTCTGCCCCAGTGAGGGGTTCTCTCTCTCTCTCTTTTTCTCTCCCTCTTTCTGCTATCTCTCTGTCTCTCTTGCATGCACACACACTGACTAGCAACAAAAATCAAAAGAATCCTGGGGCCAGCAGGTGGTGCAGGGGTTAAGGCACTGGATTCACTATGGTTTGAATCCCAGGCTCAGCGGCTCAAAACACTCTAAGTACATGTGCATGCATGCCCAAAATTCTGAGAGGAGAATGGAGGAAAACAGATTGTGGCAGGGCCATCCCCACTGGAGGGTGATTCCTCACTTTCTCTTTGTCTCTTTCTGTGTCTCTGGCAAGCACACACCCCCTATAGCAAAGACTTCCCCCTGGGGGAAAAATAAATCCTGAAATAAAAGAATTCAGCTATATGAGATTAACAGCTTTGAAGAAAAATGGACTAAGTCCACACATAGTTCTTTCATTGACAAACCAACTTCATTGTCATTCCAGGCACCTAGAAGAGATTCTTTCAAACATGAGGAATGTTAAAATTTTCTCTTCCCTTATGTTTCTTGAAGACCTCACTGTACTCCGTCTCAGCATCAAAAAGCAACATTCCCAGACAAAATTAATTTACACACGCACAGAGAGGACTTTCTCTAGTAAAACTCCATGTTCTGCTCTCAGCCTTTATTGAGTGATCTTATACACAACATCCATTTGAAGAACTGGAATCTATAGCAGCTGAAAATAATGTCTGTTTCTGCAAAATCCTTTATACAGAAACCCAAGAGATGTAATTTTCATGAATCTATATGTGGGAAAGATTGTCTCTTAATTTAAGCAATTTGTTGGCTCTCATCTAGCAGAAAATAATAAATATAAAGCATGAGCCACTCAGGGAAAATTGATTATTTTTTATTGATTAAGTGCTGAATCAGTATCAGACATGTACCAAGCCCTCAGTAATGCATGCATTCTCATCTGGATTTATTGTTAATATTTCCAACTCAATATACCCAAAAGGGGTATATTTTGCATTATTTAATTAATCACTTGCCATATTCATCAGATTCCTAGAACTGAGAACAGAGGACTTAGCACGTGTTAGACAGAGAACTAGTGGGCCTGAACGATACACAGTGAGGCATTCAGGGAGGGTGAGAAGACAGTGTCCCTGCAGCCCTGGTGACAGTGTGATCAAGGATGCAGGGTATTGACACAGTTAATTGGTATCAGCCAAGGTCAAGGGAGAGGTTGATATGAAAAGGGACTTTAAAAATGTTCATAGGAGATGGGTGTGACTGTCAGAAGAGGTGTATGTGGAGGAGTGGGGCCTAACGAAGGACATTTGGGGAAGGGATACGGAAGTAGAACATTGACGGATGGGGAAGTGTGGTGTTATCGGTTGAAGATATTTTGATTGTGGCACCATAACTATCACTGAAGAAAGCAGGTACAGAAGTAGTTTCCTGAAGTCAAATACACAACGGTCAGAGAGACACTATGGTGGAGGGATAAGAGAAGCCTGATGATGTGGTGGAATCCTCCCTGTTCTGCTTGGCTTTTTATTCTCCTTGACCCTGTGTCTCTTCTGCTGTAAAACAGGGGTAGCTCTCTTAGGCTGCAGGCCTGTAGTCAGGATTAGATGGGATCTTCTACATGGAGCCCCCATTTCTTTCAATTCCCTTCACAACTTCTCCCCTCCTGGGCTCAGTGTCAGCAATGCTTTATCTCAGACTTTTTAGGGAGAATTGGTCAATGGCAGTTTCTGGCAGTGGAATAGAGGATGGGAGAAAAGAGATCTGAGAATTTTTTTTTTTTAAATTTACCAGAGGGTTTGTGCACCACCTGGAGAGAGAAAGAGAAAGAGACAGAGAAGGCACCCCACATGGGTTATGGTCATCTCACGATCTCTTCTCATTTCTTCATTCTATTCAGATTTGGGGCACATGTGCACATGCACCCAGAATGTTTTGCAAGCTGCCAGGAGCTGGGCTTCAAACCACCTGGTCAGCTTTGTAAGATGCAGCTCCCTTTACTACCAGGTCATGGTGCCAGTCCAAGTTGAGGAGTCTCCTCCATGAGACTAGTTTCACTATGCAAAGGGGCTTCAAAAGGCTCAAGAAAAATGCACATTATGAAGACACTATGCACATACTTAATTTTTTGCAACAGAATAGACTCAGTTTAACTCCATGTTTCCTATGAACATTTTTTTAATTTAATTTATTTCTTTTTTTGTATATACATTCAATCGCATTGTTTAGCTTACAATGTGAGCATTTCTGCAGCCTAAGAGAGCTACCCCTGTTTTACAGCAGAAGAGACACAGGGTCAAGGAGAATAAAAAGCCAAGCAGAACAGGGAGGATTCCACCACATCATCAGGCTTCTCTTATCCCTCCACCATAGTGTCTCTCTGACCGTTGTGTATTTGACTTCAGGAAACTACTTCTGTAGACTACTTCTGTACCTGCTTTCTTCAGTGATAGTTATGGTGCCACAATCCCTCCCATTGGGACTTAACACTCAGACAATTGATCGAACTATGCCTTGTTTCCTGCTTACTCTTTGTTAAAATCCTATTTCTCAAAAAAAGAAAAAAAAAGAAAGAAATATAATTTCACATTCTCTTTCAAAAGTCTTTCTCAACTCATTTTTTTCTCAGACTATTATCTCATCTTTCTCCTCCATTTCAGCCACATATTCTGCCCTTCTCTACGGCTCACATTTTATAATTATGCCAACACACCAGAGTTCTGCATTTGGTTTTTTATTTAAGCTATGTTTGGTGATTTTAGCTATTCTCACAACTGCTATCAGGGACACTTAGTGAAGAATAAACTATATTATTGTAAAGAACATCTCTTTTGAGTTGTAGATGTCACTTTCATGTCATTTTATTTGAATGTGTAGCAGATATCACACATTCAGCATGTCTAATACCAGGATCCTCAACTTCTGCATCACCCACATTTTGGTCCATATAATTCTTTGAGGTATATATAGAGTCATGGTAGGTGCATTGAACCATAGTAAACTCCAGTAGTACCGCCCATTGGCCTCAGCTGTGACAATGAAAAATATCTGCAGATATTTCTGTACATCCCCGAAGCACAAAATATCTTCTGGCAGAGAACCATTGTCTAATGGTGAATTCATCTTTGCTCTCAATATCTACAACATTGCCTTTGATCCCCTGATAAATAAATGAATTTGTTGCTTACAGTATCATTCATGGCCATACTAACCTCAACATCACTAATATTTGAGATCATGCCACCATTGTATCCTCTCCATCTTTTTTACAGTGTATATCCCACCACATGAACAACTGTTTAAATAGTGTCCATGTAGTTCCACTTGAACCTGTTTTTGTTTTTGCACTTTTGCACTTAGCTCATTTCTTCATCTGGGCTATTGCAGGAGCATGCTCACCTAGACCACCTGCTTCTAATTTCTAATCATATCCATCTTTTTTTTTTATATTGCATTTGGAGCTTTCCTCTAGAGCACACATCTGAGGGCCTTGCTATGACCTTCAACTTCTGAAATGGTTTCCTGACGTATCAGTATCCATGGTAACTCCTCAGCTAGTACTCATTACAAACATTCACTCATTTATTTAAGATATATTTATTTATTGCTCTGCACTGTTCTAAATTTTTTGCAACTACTAGTGAACAAAGCTGACAGAAAACTCTTACCCCATGAGTCTTACAATCTAGTAGGGCAGATAAAGAATATAAACGCAAGTATAAATGATTTTCAGAAAATACTAAATGTTAATAAGTATTACAAAAATCAAGGCCAAGAAGTAGGATAGGGAAAACTGGCATGAACATGTGTTACACCATGTTAAATACAGCACTCATGAAAACCATCACTGAGAAAGGGACATCTGAGCAAAGAGCAAAAGGAAAACCATGCAGATACTCAGGAAAAGAGGAGCCCTAACGGCAAATGCCAAACCATGGCTGTTGTAAATGTGGCAGCATTGCCCAAAACGCTGCAATTGATAAAACAGCAAAAGTGGAGTGGAAATACGTGGCAATATTAGAGGAAGCAAAAATGACCAGATAGACATGAAAAAAGATCAGAGAGTTAAGGGAGAATGGATGAAAAAAGATCAGAGAGTTAAGGGAGAATGGATGACTCATAGGGCTCTTTAGACAACTTTATCTTACAAAAGGCAAACGTCCTTACACTCTGGAATGAAAAACAATAGGCAGGTTAGGAGCAGGGGGTGACATGAACTAAGCTACTTTCAATTATGATGACACAAACATGCATTGAAATGAGTCCTTAGAGGGAGGAGAGACGACAGAGGGAAACTTTGTAAGGAACAGTTGAATGGTGGAGACACAATCTGGTTTAAAGGAGAGATTTTATAGTTAGCCATAGAGAACCACGTCTTGTTTGTTTGTTTGTGTCATAGGTCACATGCACTCACCAGAGATAGATAGAGAGAGGGAAAGTGGGAAGTTAGCTGGCGGAGGAGATAGCCATGGTGCAAGCCCTTCTTCTCTATTCTCTTCTGGGGATTTGGGCACACATGTACAGGCACCAGGTATGATTTTTAAGCCACAGATTCTGGAACTCAAATCATGGTCTACTGTGTGGGAGCCCAGCACCTTAACCATCATGCCATCTCTGGCCACATTTTGTTTGATTTTTAAATATTATAGCCATAGTATTGCCTGGTTAATTAGAGATATTAATAGAATCATGGTGATTTAAAATTCTTTTACCTTATCAAAGGATGGCAATGTCATCAACCAAAATGAAAAAAGACAGACAAACAAGCAAAGAAAAACAGAAGAAGAGTAGATTTTAGAGGAAGATTTCTAGAGCTTTTTAATGGATTTATTAGCTTTGAAACAAAGATATCTCAAAAGAAATGTTGGATAATATGAATCTGAAGTTAAGGGGATTGTTTAGACACACACAAATATTTGGAATGCATATGCATAATAGGAGTGCAGATAGTATAAAATTAAAGATAGGAAATGGAATGAGTGTTGTCAGGAAAAAGAAGTAGTAGTAAAGAATCAATATTAGAATTCTGAAATAGTGTGACATTAAGAGATCAATATGAGGCCAACTGGATTGTGGTTAAGGCAACTGGATACCACATGACCAACTACGCAGCTTCAATCTCAGACCTTGTGGCTTAAAATGCACCAGAAGCGTATGTGCTCAAAATCTCAAGAGGAGAGAGAAATGAAGGAGAAGGGATTGTGACATGACCATTCTTCATGGGGGAAGCTTTCTTACTTTCTCTCTTGCGCATCACCCGCTGACAATTAAAAACAGTAACAAAAACAAAAACAAACAAACAAAAAGCCAAAGTGAATAAATCCACAAGCCATCTATGACCTCATATAGAATATATCTATTTCATGGCATTGTTGTGTTATAAGAATTAATGTGATTAAAGTTAGAATGTGTTTAACATGGTACCTGTAATAGGCTAAGAACTTAACAGGGAAGGGTAAAGATGGTGGTAATTATGATGATGGTCATAGATGGTGATGATAAAGATGGAAGAGAATTAATAGCAGTAACTATAATATAAAAAGGAGGATAAAGAGGACAGGGGAAATGAAGAAGGGATGTTGTCTGTTCTATAGATCTTTATACATGCAATTACTTTTGCTAGGTACTTCATGGTTTCAGCCTCATCTAACCTTCACAGTAACTTATAGGGTAAATATTACTTATTATTATTATTATTATTATTATTTATACATTCAATTACTATGCATCATTTAGATTGTAAAGAAACTTTACCCAGCATAATATACACTTCAGCCCAGTATAGTTGAGAATACTATAACATCCTCATCAGCAGATAGCAAATCATACCTGTGTCCCACAAATGTCTTACCTCTCTAGTTTTTTCCCCCAATTTTTTATCCTATGCTCTTCCCCTCCCTCACTCTCCTTCCACTTTGTCTCTAGTGTCCATAACAATTTTTAATGCTTTTATATTCTCCAGACCTTCAGTCTCTACCATAGAGTGTGGTCAGTCGATATATGTTAAGTGGAGACATACAATGTCTCTCTTTCATAGCCTGACTTGCTTCACTCAGCAACAAATCTTCCATATTCATCCACTTTCTATCAAATTCCAGGGCCTTGTTTTTTTCTTCTTTTTTTTTAATGGCTAAATAGTACACATTATTAAACTCATTTTACAAATATAGAAACCAGTGCCTATGAAAACTGCTATAGGTGCCACAGTGATGCCTTGGTAAAATGGGATGCTCTGCAAGGCCGTTTCACATGGAAACTTTCCAGTTAATCTGGAGACCTCCAAACATACTGGGCATATGTTAGCCCATGACCAAAGCTGGCTGAAGGTTCTGAGTGGATTGCGGTATCAGGACCCTACTGAAGGTGATCTCTCTCTGTCTCTGCATCTCTTTTACTTATGGAAAAATATTAAATAAAGTTTAAAAAGTCACCTTGTTACTTCAAAACTTATGAAAGTAAATAAATAAAAACAAAACCCAAAGCATGAAACCTTGCAGGATTAAAACTAAGCTTTTGCGATCCAAAGATTATGCTCTTTCCACTACATCTCTAATCTTGTGTTAAATAAGGTACTATAGTATTTTGTTTAACATAATTGCAGAATTGGGGCTTTATTTATTTATTTTTTTCTTGAGTTTTTTTTTTCACTATAGCGCGTGTGCGCTCACCAGACAGACAGAGAGAGACAGAGAGACAGAAAGCGAGAAATCACCCCCCAGGGGGGATGGTCATGCCACAGTCCCTTCTCCTCCATTCTCCTCTCAGGATCTTGGGCACGCACGCACATGCGCCCTGCGTGAGTTCTAAGCCACCGGGTCCAGGACGCAAACTGCGGTCGACTACGTGGGAGTCCAGCGACATAACCATTATGCTAACTGCTGGTTCCCTTGGGGCTTTATTTTATATGGAAGATTAGTCAAAATAATATAGAAGCTGCCTAAATGGGTCCCAGAAAGCCTGAATCATAGTAACTTCTCCCTAATTTGGAGTCTATAGCTCAGGTATTTGTAAATAATACTGTCTTAGGTTGGCAGGATTTTTTTCTGGGGTGACTTCCATCTGAAAAACATTTCTAATGAAAATTAATTAATGTAACTTTAGGAAAAGGGCTCTAACTGTATTTCCGCACTAACTTTTCTGACATCAACTTGGACCATTAAAAATATTGATTTTAGGTAATGTTACTGCGTCGTTGATAATAAATATTAGAGGAGTTGACAGATTACTTGGGGGTTGAATTTATTAATACCTTTATGACATTGTTTCAAGTGTATTAATTATTTGAAAGGCAACAAAATGTTATAGGCAGTAGTAATACCACGGGCTGGTAGTAAAGTTAGGAAATTATGAATCCATTTCCTGGAGGATTTTATTATTTATAGTTTTTAATTTATTGTCTGACTCTTTCTCTGCATGGTCCTATGTGCAGTTAGCACAATATGATTTTCAGCCGGAAACAGTTTGAATCTTGTCATCACAATGTACAAGATAAGAATACCCAGGATGTCTTATCAGCCATCAGTCCTGTAATATAGGAGTATGATTGTAAAAGTGTTCGATAATAGACAAGCTGTATCTACAAATGCCCGGCGTCTAGAAGGCCTACTACTAGATAGAGTTGTTAAAGGCTCTTTCTAACATGAAGTTTTGAATCACGCTACAAAAAAGAAATAATTACATGTATGTTTCAACTTTTGATATTTCACTCAACTTTGATGTTATGTACCTGTTGGCATATAAAAATTCCTTTGTTGTATTTTTCTGAGCTCCTTTTTAAAGAAGTGAAAATGTGACGAAATGAAAACCACCCTTTTCTTTAAGAAAAAAAAATTACTTGTTTAATTTTATTTATTTATTTATTATTATATAATTTGACCAGAGAGAGACACACACAGGGAGAGAGAGAGGGAAAGTGAGAAAGCAAGCCACCAGGAAGAGGACTTGAACCACGGCTGGACATGTGCAAATCCAGTGCCTTAACCACAACACCATCTGTCAGTCCTGAAAATTCCTCTTGATATCTCTTTCAATAATTATAATGAAGAACCGTGACTGAAGAAATAAAAATACAGTGGCCAGCAGGCTAGTGGCATGGTGGTTAAGGTGCTGAACTCTAGCATGGCCAACCACGGATTAAGTCCCAGACCTGGTGGCTTGAAATTCACATTGGCCACATATGTGTGTGTGTGTGTCCAAAATCCCAGGAGAAGAATGGAGAAGAAATTTCAGGGTAGTCATTTCCTCTGGGTGTGTGTGGCGGGTGATTTCTCACTTTCCCTTCTTTCTCTCTTTCTCTTTCTCTCTCTATAGTGAGCATATGGATCTCATGGCAGAAACCTGAAACAGAAAAAAAAAAAAGAAATAGAAACAGATGGAGATATCTTCAAATCATTTTTATATGTTCAGTTAAAAATGTCATTACATTTCTTTAGACAGGGTCTCTCTCTGTCACGATACTCCTGCCTCTGTCTCCCAAGTAACTGGAACTGCCAGCATATAACTCTATTCCTGGATGTGCCTCCCTTGTGACCTCAGTCGGCTGAGTAACAGTGACTACCAAACTGCACTACAGTTACAGGCCCAATTTTTATGCTTGAATTAATAGGAGAGAGAAGAGAGAGAGAGAGAGAGAGAGAGAGAGAGGGAAATGAAGGCGGAAAGGAGACCAAAAACCAAATTAGAGGAACCAGCAGATGGCATAATGGTTACATCACTGGACTACCATATAGTCGACCACAGTTTGACTCTCAGACCTGGTGGCTTAAAGCTTACACCAAATGTGTGTGTGTGCATGCCCCAAATCCCAAGAAGAGACTAGAGGAGAAGGGATTGTGGCATGGCCATTCCCCCAGAGGGTGATTTCTTGCTTTTTGTCTCTTTAGCAAGCGCATGTGCCTTATAGAAAAAATGTCTAAAAAAAAAACACAGTAACAAAAACAAAAAGCAAGTCAGAGAAAGAGTTACTAGAGAATTAAGAAAAGGATGATATAAAGGCACAAGCTGCTGGATTAGTAGGATAGGTTGTGCCTAGGTGTTTGTTTCTCCTTTCTCTCTGAAACTCTATAAAATCATAGAAAAAGAATACAATGGGGCAAATATCCAACTGTGATGAAAACAGATATTTCTGTGACACAGGAAGTTAAGTCAGTAAGTGGTCAGATGCATAAGGATGAGACCAGGGCCTGAAAACACAGGGACTGGGTCTATAGCAGGAACCCCACTCCCTACTCATGATCTCCCTTCACCATCTTCTCTTCCACCAATCAAAAACCCATTGTTTATTTACTTGGCAGAAATGAGGAACAGAGAGAAGAAAGGGTGGAAGGGTTGTCTCTCAAGCAACTGAGAACTGAGGAAGACCTTTGGATGCATCTGTGCTGTTGGCAACCCTAGGGCGACGCTTCCTCCCTCAGAAGCAGTGTGTTGGCTGAGTAATACTTGGCTTACTTTACTGACACAGAGTTCACAAGACCACGTTCCTCATCTTGGCATATTATATAGAGTATGTGTGAGAAAGACTTTTGAGGCTCTATCCTCTTTGCTTTGTCTCACGATTTTAGAACTTGATCCTCAGGAAGATGTGCTCTGTGACATGCCTTCCTTAAAACTCAGGACCAGCAGATGGCATAATGCTTACGTCACTGGACTCCCACATAGTCGACCCTGGTTTGAATCCTGCACCCAGTGGGTTAAAACTCACATGGGGAGCACTTGCAGCATGGTCAAGATCCCAAGAGGAGAATGGAGGAGAAGGCATTGCAACATGGCCATCTCCCCTGGAGAGGTTACTTCTTGGTCTCTGTCTCTCTGTCTTTCTGGTGAGTGCACACACCCCATAGCAAAAATCTCTCTCTGAAAACAAACAAACAAACAAACAAAAAAACAAAAAAACCACCTCTAACTGGGGGTGGGAGGCAGCTGGTGGCATGGTAGTTAAGGTGCTGCACTCCCACAGGGCTGACTGCAGTTTGAGTCCTGGTCCTGATGGCTTGCTTTCTCACTTTCCTTTTCTCTCTCTCATGAGTGCATGTGCCCTACAGAAAATAATAATAATAATTAATAGCCATAATAAATAAAATTAAGTAAATAATAAAAAGTTTTAAAAACTATAGCTGGGTATTAAGGGGAAAAAAGAATAGCAGCAGAGAGCAGGATAGTATGTCAGGACCTTAAACATATGATGGCTAAAACACAAATTCATTAATATCTCTGAGGTACTCAGTGAGAAAGTATCATGGAAAAGAATGCTAATGACATAAAAATATTATTTAGAAATAAATGTAAAGAAAGAGTCTTTTACTTGTCGAGAGAAGAACCAAGATGAGTTTTTATATTTTCAAGAGGATTTTAATAAATAAAGACACCTATCAAGTTAATGGGAGAATGAAATAAAAATATACTAAACACAAGAATAGTATATAGGTAGATACATATGCTTATGTATAGTACACACATATGTCTACAAACCCCAAGAAAATCTGTTTTGCATTCAGGTGAACGACTATGAATCCATTGGGGGAAAAAGAAAAGTAAGGTTATTTATATGTGTGTTTATGTAGATACAGAGATAGTTGTAAATGTGTGTGTATGTATCATAAAGTAACATGAGTTCGAAAACATTTTACAAAACCTGTAGAGCCAGCCCATGGCCTAGTGGTTAGGGGAGTCAGATTCCATATGAGTGACTACATGGAATGAATCTGGGTATGTGCTTGTCCAAAAATCCTGACAGAATGTAGACTAGATAGAGAAGAAGAAATTGTTCTCTCTGTCTCTCTTATATCTCTCTTGGGCAAGCATGCATGCCCTGTGGCAATTAAATAAAAGAAAACACCAAAAAACTACAATCACTTAATAAAGGAGACACAGGTGAATACAAACACTAGAACATACAGATCAGTGAGACACTACACTAAAAGGAGAAATATTATTATATTTTGTCTCTCTGGATGTACTGAGTGATAAAGTACCTCTTCTAAATTAAGGGGGGAAAATGCTTAATTTTCTGGGGAAAAATGGGTTGCAATTTGATTCAAGAGAATAAACTTTTGTGAATGGAGGTGAAAGGACAGGTATTTCTAAGCTTTAAAATTGTACATAAAAATTATGAGTAAGTATCCAAACATGCCATAAAGATGAAAATAGATCATCCATACTTTTCCAAGTTACAGAGCTAAAATACAAAGTGAAATGAGTGAATATCAAAGTATTCATATTAAAATGGAAAAGAATAGTTTAATTTCTCTAATATGAAGAATTACATAACTGAGGACAAATTTCTGCATACTCTTCCTATTCTGAGTTATTTTCCGAGGGGCCTGGGGTGTCATGTCTGCAGACATTAATCTTGCTTTAATATACTGCTTTGGTCCAGGGACTGTGGGATCTTCCCTACATCCTGTCCCTGGCATACTCTTATGTGGCTCATAGTAAAATCTTCTTATCAATGTTAAAGTTAAACACAGGCATTCTTTTCCGTTGACTGAGATTTTTAGAGAGAGAGCTAATGGTTTCAACCAATCACTAACCTAAGAACTTCTAAACCCTTGTAAAACCTATAAGCCTCCACTTCTGGATGTCCTCCTGCCTTTTAGGGCTAGGACAATGTAAACACTCCTTATAACACTGATCACTTTGTCCATGTCTCCTCCTGCTCTCAGGACTGAATAAAATAACTGCTGTATCTACGCACTCCAGACACTTTTTCTGGGCCATTAGAGATTGTTTTTGGACCTGGATCATTCATTTTCATGTTTAGAATAAACCATTTAAATTATCCTATGGAGGTCGGTTATTTCAATCAAAAATGTTTGCTATAGGACATGTGTGCTTGCTGAAGAGAGACAGAGACAGAAGGGGGAAAGCAAGAAATCATCTCCCATGTCGCAATCCCTTCTTCATTCTCCTCTCACAATTTTGGGCATGTATGAATGTACACCCAGTGTGTTTTTTTCTCCTCCTCCTTCCCTCCCCCTCCTCCTCCCCCTCCCCCCTCCTCCTCTTCTTCTTTTTCTTCTTCTTTTAAGAGATTTTTACAATAAGGTGTGTGTATTTGCCAGAGAAACAGAGAGACAGAAAGCTAGAAAACACCCCACCAGGGGGATGGCCATGCCATAATACTTCTCCTCCCAGGATCTTGGGCACACACGCATATGTGCCTGGCATGAGTTTGAAGCCACTGGGTCTGGGAATCGAACCCTAGTTAGCCATGTGGGAGTCCAGTGACACAACTGCTATGCCATCTGCTGGCCCCACACCCAGTGTGTTTTTCCAGATGCCAGGTCTGGGCCTCAAACAGTGGAGTTGGTTATGTGAGATCCAGTGCCTTTAGCTCTGCTCCACCTGCTAGCCCTCCATATACATTTTTATTGGTGAACCAATATGGATCAGAGCTCTAGGAGAGTCACCTGAACCTGGTGCAGGTACCAGTGTGGTGGGATCTTTGTGTGCCCCCAGCACCAAACTTCTCCTTCAGGGGGATTTGGTAAGTTCTCTGACCTCCAAATTTCCAAAATTTTAGTAGACAGTCTGATGTATTCTATGCCATTTTCTTCCTTCCTAATGAAGCTAAATTGAGTTATGACAACATTTAGGGAGGACGCATCCCAAGGGGCCTTTCTCTTCTGCCTTCCTAAATGATTTTAGTTGGCTTGATGTGCATTTGTACAGAGAAACTAAATTGTGTTTCTAAACTGATTTATCTTTAAAGAGAGAGAGAGAGAGAAAGAGAGAGAGAGAGAGAGAGAGAGAGGAGACCAGAAGATGGCATAATGGCTACCTTGCCGGACTCCCATGTAGTTGATCATGGTTTGAGTCCCAGAACTGGTGGATTAAACTCATGCCGGTTGCATGTGCGTGCATGCCTGAGATCTCGAGAAGAGAATGGAGGAGAAGGGACTGCGACATGGCCGTCTCCCCTGGGGAGATTTCTTGCTTTCTGTCTCTCTGTCTTTTTGGTGCGTGTGTACGCACCCTATAGCAAAAAAAACTCTCAAGAAAAAAAAAGATAAAAAGAAAGCATGAAAAATAAGACATCTAAAGTTGAAAAAGATAAAGGAGAATGAGTCTTTTGGCACCTAAGCCAGCTTTGTGTGACATTTATGGCATCCTAACTAACAAGTATTTGTATGAATAGGAAACTCTACAAAAAAAGGTTTGAAATTTCCCAAGTGGGAAACTTATTAGATCCTTAAATTAATCTTCCTGTGTGCTAAGTTAGAAAAATTTGAATCTTATAATAAACAAAGAGAATGGGATTCCTACTTGAATTGGTATTTGGAATCATTCTAAAAAAGTATTGATAACTGACGTCCCTGCAGGAATTAAACAAAAATACAAAAAATATATACGTATAAAACAAGCAAACAAACAAATTTGAGACTGTCTCAGAAAAGAAAAAGAAAATAATAGAAGCTGCTTCTGAAATTAAGAAGGTGCCAGAAACTCTCTCCCTCTGTCTCTCTCTCTAGCCTTTGCTCTCTGACCTCCCTTGTCTGAACAATGCCATCTCTCTTCCTTTTCCTAACCCTTTTGAAGTCCTTTGGGATAAATATTGGCAGATTGATCAACTTACAGCTATGACTCTGTGATCAACTCACAACCTTTCTGATAAATTCAGAAGCTTCTTTTTTTCCCCCCTCTTCCCTCTGCCTACTTTGAATCTTTAGTTTTGTTTTTCTTTTTTGCACACTTGTGGTTTTTAGATAACAGACAATTCAAGGCTGCTTGAAAATTGTTTTTTTTTTACTCAAATTTAGCGAGTTTTGACTAAATTGTAAACATCTCAGAGCTAACTGCTAAACTCATTTGAAATAGAAAAGGAGGAAAATAAAAGCTTAAAGAAGGTTTTTAATTAATTAATTTATTTAATTTTGGAGAGGTTTTATGCTATAGGGCGCGTGTGCTCGCCAGACAGACAGAGACCGACAGAGAGACAGAAAGCGAGAAATCACCCCCCAGGCGGGATGACTATGCCACAATCTCTTCTCCTCCATTCTCCTCCCGGGATCTTGGGCACGCACGCACACACGCCCGGCGTGAGCTTTAAGCCACCAGGTCCAGGACGCGAACCGTGGTCGACTACATAGGAGTCCAGCGACAGCCATTACGCTAACTGCTGGTCCCTCAAAGCTTAAAGAAGTTTTTGAGAAACCAGAGAGCTATAACATTGTTAGATCTTATGTGTGTGTGTGTGTGTGCGTACGTGCATGCGTGTGTGTGTATTGGGAGCTTTAAGAAGTTTATGAAAACATAAAACTAAACATAAGTTCATTTTGGTTCAGTGATTTTTCAAATACATGCATAGCTTTTCCATTGTACATGAACGTTTTAAAGATCTCTTATATCTGCTTCTTTGTACATATGTAAATGCAGTATGTTGTATATGTTGTATGTTATGTTTATATAGTAAATTCTCAAGGAATTCTATTCAATTTGGCTTATATAAAAGAGTGTTCATATGAATTCATGCAAATGCACTTCAGGTTTATGTGACTTGAGTAATTCTTTGATAAATAAGACCATCTCAAATAGTAAATGAAATAAAAATAAAAGTATCTGCATAATTTTTAGCATTTACTCTAGGGTTTTATTGATGAGATAATATGATGTTTGGTTTAATATCATTGATTTAATAAAAACAGAATTTAGAACTTTCAGCAACTTCAGGTAGACTAATATACCATGGAAATAGTTCATTAATAACTAGCTTTTTCTGGTATCACTTGATTTTTCATAGGTAGCCAAGGCATACGGTTTTGAAATAAATTAGGTGAATGTAAGTAGGATACTTTCTAAATATACTTTCCATGTAATATGAGATCTTAAAGTTATGCTATGTTAGAGCAATTCATAAAATGCTTGAGTCTTTTTAAAGTAAGTTAAAGTACCCTGATATGCATAAAGTTTAGACTGATGTATTTGACTTTTTACATGTATTAGAAATAAAAGATATTGGATCGCTTAATAAGATTGTTGTGTTCTCTACACTGAAAATTTTCCTATAAGACATATTTTTAAAAATTATAAGATGCATGTTCATAAGCTGTTGGTATATGACTATTTGAAGTTGCTTGGTTCTGGGATTCAAAGTTACTAACAGTTAAAAATTTTGGTTACTATATGAATATATATATAATAAACTCTGAATGCAAAGTTAAAAGAAAATTAAGATGTGTTTTTGATTAAGATAAATTATAAGCAAGGCATAATAATGTGTTTTCTGAAAATGATGGCAATAATTTTTGGTCTTAATCAGAGACTATTTAATATTTAAAGTAGTTTCTGAAAAATATACGTATAAGAAAGGGATACAAAGTAGAATGAAACAGTAAGGGAACTAAGATCATTGTGAAAATAAAAGATATATTTTTGCTCCTAATTGCTTCCCCTTGCAAAAAAAAAAAAAAAAAAAAAAATTTTTGCTCCTAATTGCTTCCCCTTGTAAAAAAAAAAAAAAAAAAAAAAAAAAGAAAGAAAGTGGGACCAGTAGTTGGCGTAATGGCTATGTCGCTGGAATCCCATGTAGTCAACCGTGGTTCAAGTCCCAGACTCGGTGGTTTAAATTCATACCAGGCATGTGTGCATGTGTGCCCAAGATTCCGAGAAGAGATTGGAGGAGAGGGATTGCAGTTTGGCCATCGCCCCGGGGAGTGATTTCTCACTTTCTATCTCTCTGTCTTTCTGCTGAGCGCATGTGCCCGATAGCAAAAACCTCTCCCTCATTCCCCCCAAAAAAGTCAAAAGGATGGAGCCAATCCTCTACTCTATTAAGGCCTTTCATTTAAAGACTGTACTGTATCCTCATTAAGCAGGAAGTAGTTAGATAAGATGGACTGTAACGCTGATTCCATAGAAATGAAATGAAGGATTGACAGTGGGGATTTGTAGTCAAGTTACAGGAAGGAATCAGTCACTCTATATTAAACCTAAGAGACTAGCCCTTAAAAAGAGTTTGCTCCACTTTTGCTAACTGACCTTGCTTTACTGCTTAACTTGTAGAAAACAAAACAGAATAAAATCCTAACATAGCTTTGCTGAGTTTTTATAGAAACTTGGCCTTGAGATCATGTCCAAAGAGCAGATATGACTAAGGAAAAAAGGAAAAAGCCATAAGCAAAAATCTGGACTATGGCAGCACATGACATAAATCTGACCCAGAGTGGGTTATATAGTTTTCCAACTGAATGTTGAGGCCTGATGCTCTGCTCACAGATCATTGGCTATTCAGTCAATCAGATGTGTTTATTCCCCAAGACTCCGGTACACACATGACAACACAAGTCACTGTTGATGCCACCAAATGACCAATGGACTGCTAAAAGTGTGTCTTCCTAGGCACCATGAAGTTCGTCATTATTTCTGGACTGCACGTGCATCCCAAGGAACGACATTTGGACACAAGGGAAACTGAGGACAGATTTCTGACTATTTTTCCTATTCTAAGGTATTTCCCAAAAGATCTGGGAATCACGTCTGAAGATACTAGTCTTACCATAACAGAAAACTTCAGGTAAGTGATTGAGGAGTGCTCTCTACTTCCTGTCCCTGGTATAGCATTATTTGATACAGAATAAAACCTTCTTATCTCTGTTAAAGTTAAATTCAGGCATTCTTTCCTGTTAGCTAGGAGTCATTCAGAGATAGAGAGTTGTGCTTTTAACTAATCTGTAACCTAACAATTTCTATACCTACCTAAAATTTATAAGCTCCTACTTTCAAATGTTCTGCCTCTTTGGGTCAGGCCAATGTAAAGACTCTTGACACTGCTTGACAATTTTGTCTGCATTTCCTGTTCTCAGGACTGAATAAAATAATTGCTGCATCTAAGTACCCTAAAACACTTTCTCTAGCCCATCATACATTAGGTTTCTGGGCCCTGGCTACTCATATTTATGCTTACACTATACCACTTTAAATATTTCTATAGAGCTTGTTTATTTCTATTGACATAATTTAGGATGAATAGTCCAAAATACAATAGCAACAAACAAAGAATACAAAAATTTACACTCTGGAAGAGAACACAACAGTTACATTTTCTGAAGCTTTTGGCAACCTGTACTCAAATAGATCCCTACAATGCAATGCCTATATTCAGTTCTCTAAATCGATTTTTCTTATCTGTAAAATAAGGATTATAACAGAACACTGTCAATGCATTGTATGGTGAATCAAAAAGTATGGGAAGACGTGAGTGCGTTGTCTGCCACACAGTGAATGTTAGCGATTGGTAGGACCATCATTATTATCACCTCAACTTGTCATCATGACTCAGTGAGAAAGGTGTTATTTCTATTTTGGAGCATGCAGGAGCACACATCAAGAAAACAGTGAGAATGAAGTCTCCAAACGTAACCTCTTTGGCTGTCATGAAGCAAATGTGTCCCCAAGTCTCTAGTAATGAAATGATGAAAGTTAAAATAATAATGACTGAGTTTTATATCTGTATCTCTTTCTATGTCTGTCCCAACCCAGTCTTCTTCAATCCATGAGGATGCAGAAGGACATTTCAAGCCCCACATCTACTGGTTCCTTAGCACCTGCTGGCTAGATGATAGCACCATGGCCTGAAACCCACAGTCATCATCCCCTCCAGACTTTCGCTCCTTAGTACTGTACTCTTGCTTGTGGGGGTCTGTCCTCCACTCTCCCTTGCCTTTGGCTTGTGGCTCCTTTCTCAGGCTATTCTTGGAGACCTTGCTCACTTCTATCTCCCAGGGGAGAACCTGCAAGGACATTTACTTGACCTGTTACAGGACTATGCAACTCCCATTGTGCAGACACATTCTCACTTCATAAGAGGGCATCTGAGCATGCTCATAAAGATCAGATCCAGAGCTCAGAAGTGTCACAGACAGGATGGGGACTCCTCTTTTCATCTGCAGGCTCACATCTGCCTCTCACAATTCATTTCACAAGAGTTGAGTCTTCCAAGAACAGCTCCTAGCATGAATGTCTATAAGAGGAGTCTTCAAAATATTCATAGAAAAAGTAGATTATGAAAAAGCTATGCATGGCATTTGAAAATTTTTCCTGCCAAAACAAACTCACATTTTAATTCCATTTTGTTGTTGTCATTTTTTCTATAAGCTTTTTGAAGTTCTCTTGTATTTTCAGAAGGAATTCTCTGACCCATCAGAAGCTTAGACTCCTTCCCATAACAATCTAGTCAGAAGTTTTAAAACAAACTCAGGCCAGCAGGTAGCATAGTGGTTAATTTGCAGGCCTTCCATATAGCAAATCATTGTTTGAGTTCCAGACCTGGCAGCTTGAAACTCATACTGGGCATATGTGCATGTGTGCCCAAAATCCCGAGAGGAGAATGGAGGAGAAGGAACTGCAATATGGCCACCCCCCTTGGACTGGTGATTTCTCATTTTCTCTCTGTAATTCTAGAGAGTGTCCATGTCCTATAACAAAAATCTCTCTAATAAAAGGAAGAACAAGAGAAGAAAAGAAGGGGAAGGAGAAGGAGAAGAAGAAAGAAGAAGAAGAAAAGAAGAAAGAAGAAGAAAGAAGAAAAAGAAAAGAGAATAAAGAAGAAGAAGGAGGAGGAGAAGAAGAGGAAGGAGAAGGGGAAGAAGAAAAACAAGAAGAGGAAAGAAGTAAGAAACACCATCCAGGGGAATTAGTTAAGACTGGGAGTAAACCTTCTTTACCATGCTGATCTGATCATCGTCTTCACTTATGAATGTCAGATCATAGTCCAAGAGGTCCATTCTCATAGGTGGGAAGCATGCAGAAGTGAAAGCTGTAGCCATGTTCACTAGTGTTGGAAATACTGTAGTGAAAAAGTAGAGTCAAGATACCTACGGAAGGGCCAGTCAGTACCTAGTGGATAAGAGAGCCAGATATCATATAGCCAGTTATGCAGTTAAAATTCTGGCTTCAGGTGTGTGTGTGTGTGTGTGTGTGTGTGTGTGTACAAGCCCCAAATCTTGATAGGATAGAGAAATGAGAGGAGGGATTGATAGTCATACACATTGGTGGAGATTGGTGGAGTGCTTTCTCTTTTTCTTCCTTTCTGTCTCTCTTTTGGCAAGCAAATGCATACTTTGGCAATTAAAAAAAATGATGAGAGTAAGGGTAAATTTGTAAAGTAAATTATTTTCCTTGCCTAATTTGCCCAAAGGATATTGTTCAATATTGGAAAATATATAGCATATATATGTGTATTTTGCAACATTATTTGTGTAGGAGAAATGAGGAAGTAAAAATTCTAGTCAAAACATAAGGAATTGGATGAATTTATCATGATATGTAATAGGTTTTTACAATATGCAAGACATTGTAAAACTATTAGGCATTATAATGACTATACAACAGCATTTGAAATGCTTCTGATATAATGTTCTATTTAAAACATGGTACAAGTTGATGTCATTACTTTTGTTTTTGCTCTAAGTGCTTGCACACGTGGAAAAAGATGAAAAAGCTCTATTTCTGATGGCTGTATTTCTTTCACAATATTTCTTTTATTATTTTTAGAATAATGTGCATGCAATTAATACAGGTCTCAAGAAAATCACACTGCTAAAATAATATACACAATCTTAAGTTGCTGAAAACATCAGCAACAAAATCAATTCTCAAAACTTTCAAAATATAAAAAACCCTGGTGACATTCAATTTTGCTTACTTCCCTAGAAAATATTTCACAGGACACGTTCATTTTATTACCGAACTCAGAAATGTACAGTGCCATTTGTGCTCATGTTCTTAAGTCGATTTTTCTCTTCAATGACTATTCCATTTAAAACAAAAGAAGTGCTTATTATTTTAGGATTTGAGGTATTTGGGGCCAATTCAAAATAAAATAACAAATCTATTTAACACTGGCATGTGCTTTTTTTTGTTTGTTTCTGTTTTGCTTTGTTTTATAAAATTTGAACTCAGTCAAAGTTGATGAAAGGAGTGAGAGACAAGTGGCATTCACTGGGAGGGAGAGTGGTAAAACATGCTTTAAAAAGAAATGTAAGTAAGCACCTGGCTTAGGATTCAGAGACATAAGCATGTGCCATAACAGTTTCTCCATGCAATTGTTATTATTAGCATTACAATTTTAGTACAAAAACAGACAAACTTTAAGGTAAATGCAAAAAAGCAAAGTCAAGATCAAGTGAAAATTTGCATGTAGATTAGGCTTTGTCTCAGTCTATTGCGCAGCTGTGTTCAAAGGACTGTGTTAACAGAGAAGGAGAGGAGTGTAGGGAGCTGGGGTAGAAAGTGTTAAGGAGATAGTCTTAGCGACTCTTAGACTCAGACGTGTGACTGCCTTACTCATCTGTGTGTCTAACTCAGCGTGTTTACCTATTCAATCAAATAGCTGTATCATGCTTGGTAATAGTATCTTTTGTTATGGTACTACTTGTGCCATATCCATTTATACATGGCTCAGCAACAAACATACTGATTACAAATTGGCTTTCTTTTAGGGAAAGTTTATACTGAATAATGGATTTGAGCATTCTGAGACTCTCTGTAGCAATATTTCTATGGTAAATCAATAAACACCATTCTACCACCTGTATCTCATGAGTTTGTCTTCTCTTAGTTCTTCTTATTTTGGGAATCTGAGGTTCTGGGCTAGTAGAATAAAGAGACCCAGGTTCTAGCTCTTGTCATCTCTGATACTGACAAACAGTAGAGGCTACATGAACACAATTTGATTGAATGAACTATGTCAAGATAGAGAATATGGCTTCAATCACCAGCAAGCATCCGGGAATGACATGTTCATATTATCACACTAACAGTAACACAAGAAAAATGATGAGAGATCACAGATTGTAAGTTTCTGCTCTTGGCATTGGAAACAAAGACATCAGATTTGTTTAGAAATATTCTGACATGGAAACATTTTAGTGGAAGCAGTTAAGAAATGGCCAAAATGCTGAAGTTTCAGGGTAACAATTAAACATTTAATATTGACTAGGTCAGGGAAGGATGTACAGAACAGAACTTTGGAAAGAGATTACACCACTCTCCATGAGAGACTGTTCCTGGGGAGTTATTAACAAAGCAATGTGATCTTCGTTTGAGTAGTGAGGGTTAAATGTTCCTGGTGGACTATGTAATATTGCTAGAGATTGTTTAACCCTAAAGATATCAAATACAATGTCTGCGAGACTGAACGATGTCTTTCATACATATGTACATTTATTTTTCTAGTGTCCATAAATGTATTTACTTTTAAATAAATATATCTGGGGTTCAGTCTGGTCTGGTGGTTAAGGAAGCCAAATCTCACAGGGCCTCCTGAATGACTGGTCCTGGACCAGGTGGCTAGAGAAATGTCAGGTGCATGTGCAAGTCTGCCCAAAATCCTGAAAAGAAAGTCAAATGGATTAGAAGGAACTGAGGCTCACCACATCGACAGGGGATGCTTTCTCCTTCCTTTGTCTCAGGCAAGCACACATGCCCTATAGAAAAATAAAAATATCATATGCATATGTCAATTCATAATAGGAATTTTTCATCATATGTGTTCCCAATCAATGAAAATGAAAAGCACATCTACTGACACACAGGCTTTCTCGATATATTTGGAGCTTGAAATGAAGCATTGTACATGAAGAGGCTGAGAATTGCAGTTCTAGAGTATATTAGAAGAGAAGAGCAAGAGTTTATAGGGTTTATATCTTTGCTTTTTCTTGAGTATTTGCTAGTCTCATATCTCTTTCGTCTCCCTAAAGGCACTCTTACTCTTGTTGTCTCTCCGTTTGGTGTACATGTTGTTTTATAAGTGTTGTATCCGTCAGGACAGTCATGATTATGCTGTGGTAACAAACATCCCCCAAACAACAAAGATTTCTTTCATGCTCATATTTCATATTTTTTTCTTGTCATCTGAAAGTATTCTGCCCATTAAGTCTCTCAGATATCTTAGTTAATAGAGCAGACATCATTTTAAAGAAGGCCAGTCATCATATTCAAGGAAAAGAATTCTCAAGCAAAACTCTGCTCTAAATACTAGAATTTGTGATATGGCTCCAAACCTCAAGGAGTTTCTGAAATGCAATCCTACTATGGGCCCAGGGAGGAGAGAGCAGGAATACTCGATGAATAGCATTAATGACTGATTCAGAATTTTGAATCAATGATTTCATTCAAGTAAATAACCCTAGGAAAAACACGTTGCAATTGAGATAATTTGAATACAAAGATCCTTATTGTCTGGATTAATGATATCCTGAAGAGTCAGCAAGGCCATGATAGACAGCCAGATGGCCCAGACCATGTACTTTCCTGCACTTGGTAGCCAGAGCCCTTTATTAGGTAAGATAATTATCTAATTAGATCTTAAGCAGAGACATCAGTGATATCTAATCAATTCCTCCAGGATGTGGAAGAACAGCCATTGATTTCAAGGAAAAAAGTCATCAGTTACTGAGCTCATATCCCCCACCCCTCGATAGGTCTCTGGCTGGGCCAGCACAAATCACAGGCATCTTCTAGACTGGAGGAGTCCTACCCGGTAGGGTCCCAGGATCCGTTTTGAGCCTTTGACCTTATGAGCAAAGATTAGATCGAATCAGCATGTTGGCAAGGCTGCTACTGTACGCCCCCTGACCTATGAGCAAACCTTGGGTCCATTCAGCATGTTTGGCAAGGCCGTTTGTTGTATACTCCAGAGACTGCAGTAGCCTTGCTGGGAAGTGATCCCCCTCTGACTCCCTGATATACTACTATAAAAGAATTACATAGTTCTCTTATACATCCTGAGTACATGATAAAATTTCCCAAAAGTCCCCCAACCGCTCCCCTTTACTCTGATCACCTACTGTTAATTACAATGCTTCACTCAGCACGGTCACAATAGAGGGTGTGCTGAAGTCACATCTAGGCCGAAATCTTCTTGACCTTTGAAAGGCCCTTCAAGACACATTTAGCATAAGCTTAAAAATAACCTTTTAGGCCGAAACTGGCCCAGGACACTCCCGCCCCTCTATAACTAATGTTCTAACAAAATACATAACAGTGGCGCCACAGGCACAATAGAATGTTTTAAGTATGCCACAAACCCACCTTAAAGTTCTTCATTAACTTGTTAGTCACTTTACCGCTAGTTGAAAAAGCTGTCCCCACCCTTACCAAGTGAATAATAGTTTCACCCCTTTAAAAATATGCTAGGATTCCTTGAATTAAGTTTTAGGTCCCTATAAAATTATATAAGTTCCATTCTTTATTGAGATCCATAAGAACTAATAGGTATACTTGAAATTTTCTTTTCTCAGCATCGTGCTCAGTAATTACAAGATGGCTGCCACGCGGCATCCAGCTGATAATTATCTCTGCTTGCTGGAGCTGCTTTCCCGAAACTGCATTCCATGAAGACCCACCTACATCAAACGTACAATTGTGGAATTGCAATAGACCCACCATTAATCCAACCCTGTATGAAACCTATGTTCCCTATTGTTAAAACTTTATAAACTGACAATTAGAACATGTGGAGCCCCTCACTCCCAGCCTTGTTGCAGCTTTGTAATGAAGCCAATTAGTGATCTCAGGGAGGGTCAGGAAACCTGAGACAGACTCCCTCACCTGCCTGCTTTAAGCCAAAATTAACATATGTTAAGGTTAAGTTAGTATAAGCCAAATTAGCTTTAGTAACATATGTAGACTAAGTTAGTTTAAGGCTAGTTTTACATAAATACCCCTTGTTAAAGCTACAGGCCGAAGTTAACTTATATTAGGCCAAATTAGCACATCCACCCTATGACAGGGACTTTACAACATAGCACAAGAATTCACTGATTAACAGACAAAAAATTCAGCAAATAAATACAGGGACCCGTGAGTTAATAGAGGAAGGACAGATCTGGCTAACAGCGACAGGATAAACAAACCTGAGGGCTCCATGGGGAAAAGTAACTATCTTAGCTGAAAGTTCTTATCTAATTTGGGCAAGCAACAGATAGTACCTAACTACAAACAGTTTTTCCCCTGTCTGCTGTTAACTATGAAAAACTGCTAATAAAACATCCTGTGTTGTCTCCTGAGCTACAGGATCATCTTCCTTTCCCATATGGATGATAGACTAGGCCTTTGTAACCAGCAATGTTGTTGCCCCAGCCCGGGACTGAAGTTATCAAGCTTCCTGCAAGCCCCCTCTTCAAAAGAGCCTGTCCGGTAAATCAAGACTGAAGAAGAATATGCACCAGACAAATAGACTCCTTCATTCTGAGAATTGTGTTTGGCTTCACCTGTTCAAACAGAGCAGTGCATCATGTTTTATGATCATTGTTTCCATACTTTGTATATCCTATTTCCTAGAGTAAAACTTTTATTTCCCCCTCACACCTCCTACTCCTGTAAGACATCCCTCAATAAATACGTGTGTTTGATTGCTGCTAGCGCTGCAGTCTGGAGCTAGCTCTGGCTGTGGCCGACTGAGAACATGCTAAGAGGCATTGAGGTCTTAGTCCAATTTTTGTTTCTGATCACCCACGTCATTTTCCTCTGATGAGAGAACCCACTCCCGCCGAGGCTGGCCCCCGGCACTAGACCTTAAACTTTTTGCGATGAATAGTTAGTAAAGACTGTGGATGGCAGTCAGTTCAGATCGAGGTAACAGCAGCACCGAAGACGAGGTTGTCGGAAAGTGCATGGAATGTATGGAGAAAAGGGCATGCTCCATTGTGGTCACTACTCTGTCATAATCAAATTTCCTAGATTATTCATTCTCAGTAGTTTGAAATAAACTGCATGACTGAGGAAAACAAAAGTGATCAGAGCACCTCCAAAATTAAATTAATCCTGTATCAACATAGACTCAATTTCACTGAAAGGGACTGAACCCAACCTCCTTTATCAGACTATATGACTTTCTAGTTTGGGGAAGATTTTCAACTAGTTTATCATATACAGTGAATGATGCAGTTCAAGGCATAAAGGAGAGGAGCAATACCAGCTGGAGGCCTTTGTTCCTTATTTCATAACAATTTTTTTCTACTATACCTGTAATAAAATTGAAAGAAAGGAGCCAGTAAGTTTTATGGCAATAATCATTTCCCTGACATTTTGAATAGGAAAGAATCATTCCTTTCATTTAAATTCATGGTAGGAAGTTTGTACACATATGAGAGAGAGGGAGGGAAAAATATCAGGTTGTAATTCTCTCTCCCGCGACCTTCAGCTTACCCGGATCTCAGGCAGGTACACATAACCCAGCATGTTTTCAGCTCAATCTGAGGATCCCTGACTTGGTCAGTCATGTGAATTCCAGCAATGCAGTTCAGTTTGTTATGAACTGTGCCACCAAGTCTAGTTGGATCATTTCTTTCTTCTAATACCTGGCACACTTGAACCACCTAGCTTTCGTAGAAATAGAATGCTAAGTACCCTGAGGTTCTAACACACATGCTCCTTGACTTGTGGCAAGGTCTTACTCTGCCAAAGATATTGTAAATTGAAAATGTTGTAAGTAAAAAATGTGTTTAATACACCTAACCTAATGAACATCATAGCTCAGTCCAGCCTACACTATGGAATCAGTCCACCTGATCAAAGGGATACTTGCTGCTCCCTGGCATTACAAGAAAGTATCCTCTGCCTGTCACCAGCTGTGGAAAAGGTAAAAAACATTAAATTTGAAGTACAATTTCTTTTCTTTTTCTATATAGAGGGATCACAAAGCTTAATTGTGGAGTAAAATGTACATACAGAACAACCAAAAATGAAAGTGAATGTATACCCCTGAGAGGTAAGAACAGGTGGGCTTTCAGGTGGATACCAGCCTGAAATACAACTTATTTTAAATGTATCTCACTTTCTACCATTGTAAAGTTAAGAAATGGTAAGCCAAATCATGATAAGTCAGGGATATCTGCAATTGTTTAAGGAAGATAATTGGAGAATGTCATGAAATGTGCTAAACTAAAGCTGTAGTGGAATTAAAAGGGGATTTTAAACATTTATTTTTTACTTTTTTATTTTTTGATTTCTTTACATTTAATTGTTGTATGTCTCTATAACACTCAATATGATTTTTCAAATATGCAAGCAGCACATGATAATCAAATCAAAGATATTACTATATACATCATTTTCTTTCTGTTTCCTTTTAATTTGCATTTAATTATTGTACATCTTTACAGTGTACAATATTTTTCAATAGAGAGTTTTATAGTCTTGTTTCTGTTAAGCGTTTTTTTCCTGAACCCTTCTCATACACCCTCTACTATATACTCCCCTCCTGTACAGTCTTTGGTATTGACATTTGTCCTCCTTTATATCTTCAGAACTTTCAAATTCTTCCATAGAATGCAGACATTTGGTATATGTGGGACAAGGATGTACAGTGTTTGTCTTTCATAGTCTGGCTTATATTGCTTAGCATTAAATCTTCTATATTTATCCACTCAATATTAAATGACAGGGTCTCATTGTTTCTTACAGTTGAGGAGTATTCCCTAGTGTATATGAGCCAAAATTTTTTAATTCTTTCATTCATTCTTAGGCACTTAGGTTGATTCCATGCCTTAGCAATTGTGAATAATGCTGCAATAAACATAAATGTGCAGGTTTCTTTCCAAGTGAGCATTTTTTCTATTTTGAGGGTAAATATCAAAAAGTGAGATTATTGTGTCATATGGTAGTTCTATTTTTGAGGAACTTCTATATTATTCTCCACAGTGGTTGTACAAATTTACATTCTAATCAACACTGTGAAAGTGTTCCTTTTTTACCACAGCCTCACCAACACTTATTGCTCTTAATTTTTTTGATCATAGCCATTCTGACTGAGGTTAAGTGGTATCTCATTGAGGTTTTGATTTACATTTCTCTTGTGATAATAGATACTATCTTTTATATACCTTTTGGTCATTCATCTGTCTTTATTTTATAAAGTTGTCTGTTGAACATATTTGACTATTTTTAACTAGATTATTATTATTGTTGTTGTTGTTATTGTGTGTGAAATGCTTGAGCTTCTTATATATTCTGTTACCAATTCCTTATCTGAAGCATAATTGAAAAATATTTTTCCCATTCTGTGGGTTATCTCTTCACTCTAATTATTGTTTCCTTTGCTGTGAAGAAAATTTTTTAGATCTTTTAGATTTTTATATTTTAAATATTTTAGATTGTTAGTGACTATCATAAACAAACTGCTTCCCTTTTATTCTTTCTTGAGAGATTTTTGCTATAGGGTACATGTGTTTGATGGAGTGACAGAGGCAGAAAGCAAGAAATCACCTCCCTTGGGGGATGGCCATACTGCAATCCCTTCAGCTCCATTCTCCTCTCAGGATTTTGGGCACACATGCACATGAGCCTGGGATGAGTTTCAAGCTGCTGAATCTTGGATTCATACTGCCGTCTGCGACATGGGAGTCTAGTGCCTTAACCACTACACCACCTGCTGGTCCCAATAAGTTGCTTTCTTTAATTCTACCTCAGTGTTGGTGTATAAAAATGCTAAAGATTTTTATATGTTGATTTTGTAATCTGCCACTTTACTGAATTCAGTTTTCACTTCTAGCAGTTTTTTTTTTTTTATAGATTGCTTTGGATTTTCTATGTATATATTAAAATGCAAATGAAAGATATGTAGATGAGTAATATATAAAAACTGATGCTAGATGCGATATGAGCATCATTCTTGTTACTGGTTAAAACATACAAATTTGGACCAGCTTCATACCTTTCTGGTTAAAGAAAGCAGAGGCCACATGGTAGGCAGCAGTTAAATTCCTGGTTGCAGTGGCCTGAAAAACAAACCAGACACATCTGTGTGCATGACCGAATCCTAAAAAGAATGGAGAAATGGAGGCAAAAGAATTGGGGCCTAACCATGTCCCACTGGAAGAATGGGAATGCTGTCTCTCTCCCTCTTAAATTACCTTCTGGTAATTTAAGCACCATCCACACAAATTTATGATCTTACAGCTTAGAAGTCAAAAATTTAAAATGGTTTCCACTGGCCAACAATCAAGGTTTGGCATGCTGTATTCTTTCTCTAATCTCTTAAGGAAGAATCACTCTCTCCCCCCCTCCCCCCAGATTTAGATACTGCCTTCCTTCCTTGGTTTGTTAAACTTCATCCATGCTCATCTATGTGAGATACACACACATTATACATTATATTATATAATATATATATATATATAGACAAAACGAAGAGGACAGAGCTATGTACCAAGTGTATGTGTATATATATATATATATATACACACACACATATTCATTATCTATTATATTATATATATATTACAGGGTACATGTGCTTGATGGAGTGACAGAGGCAGAAAGCAATATATATATGTGTGTGTGTGTGTGTGTGTGTGTGTGTGTGTGTGTGTATATATATATTTAACTCTGGCAAGCACATGCACCCTCTGGCAATTAAAAAAAATCACTAATTTAATTACATCTACAGAATTTTGCTATATTAAGGTAAGATATTCACAGACTCCATACATCAGGATATTAACATCTTTTGTGAGCCACTGACTTGTTTATTACTGTATTGGGCAAAAAAAAAAAATTCTAGAGTCATCAGGTGGCATGGTTGTTAAAGAGTTGGATGGCCAATCACAGTTCAAATCCCTGACTTGGTGACTAAAAATTCAATCCGGGCACATGTATGTGTGTGCACAAAATCCCAGTATTCCACGGAGTGTATGCCACTATTTTCCAATCCATTCATCTGTTTGTGGACATTTGGGTTTGTTTCATGTCTTAGCAATTGTGAATAAGGCTGCAATGAATATAGATACACAAATGCTTTTCTGACCGAGTGCTCTCCTGTCCTTTGGGTAGCTATCCAGGAGCAGAACTGCTGGATCACATGGTAGTTCTATTTGAAGGTCTTTGAGGAACCTCCATATTGTTCTCCACAGTGGCTGGATCAATTTACATTCCCACCAACAATGTAGGAGTGTTCCCCTTTCACCCCATACCCTCTAGCACTTATCATTATTTGTTTTATCAATCTTCACCATTCCGACTGGGGTTGGGTGGTATCTCATTGTGGTTTTGATCTGCATCTCCCTTACAATGAGGGATGTTCAGTATTTTTTGCAATATGCTTTTGGCTGTTCGTATGTCTTCCTTAGCGAATTGTTTATTCTGTTCATTTTTCCAACTTTTAATTCGGTTAATCATTTTCTTCTGGGTAAGCTGCTTGAGTTCCTTGTGTATTCGGGTCATCAGCCCCTTATCTGAGGCACAGTTAACAAAAATTCTTTCCCATTCCGAGGGTTGTCGATTTACACTAATTATGTGCAGAAATTCCATAATCTGATGCAATCCCACCTGTCTGTTTGGGGGGTTATTGCTTATGCTTTGGGGGTCTTGCTTAAGAAGTCTTTGCCTACCCCAATGTCTCCTTGAGTTTTCCACCAGTAGTTTTATAGTTTGCGGTCTTCTTATAAAAACATTTGTGATTATATTAGATCTATCTGGATAATCAAAGGTAGTCCTCCCATTTCAAGATCACTAACAGGACCAGCCTAGTGGTTGGGAGAACTGGATTGCAAATGGCCAAGCGTGGTTTTAGTCTCACTCCTGGTGACCTGAGATGCTGGGCATGTGTGGGTACATGTCTAGAATCCTGACAGGATGAAGAAATAAAGGAGAAGGAATTGTGGAGTGGCCATGTTCTACTGGGGATTGCTCTCTCTCTCTCACACACACACACACACACACACACACACACACACACTCTGGCACGAATATGCACCCTCTGGCAATTAAAAAAAATCACTAATTTAATTACATCTACAGAATTTTGCTATATTAAGGTAAGATATTCACAGATTCCATACATCAGGATATTAACATCTTTTGTGAGCCACTGACTTGTTTATTACTGTATTGGGCAAAAAAAAAAAAAAATTCTAGAGTCATCAGGTGGCATGGTTGTTAAAGAGTTGGATGGCCAATCACAGTTCAAATCCCTGACTTGGTGGCTAAAAATTCAATCCGGGCACATGTATGTGTGTGCACAAAATCCCAAGCAGAGAATAGAGGAGAAGGAATAGTAGCATGACCACCCTCCTGGTGGATGATTTCTCACTTTTCCTCCCTCAGTCTATCTCCAGTAAACAGAATGCATGCACCCTATGGCAAAAATCTAAGTAATAATAATAACAATAATTCTAGGAGATTAAGTAAAGAAGAAGCAGGCAAAGGTTTAAACATTCTCCTTACCTTTCATCGTGTCTTATTCTCTTTAATTCATTTGAAATTTTACAATTTTGTTTTGTTTGTTTGGTGCTAACTGCAGATGTAATGCAAAACTGACTTGGCCTCCTTCAGTGGCTACAAAAAAACATTATGCTAACCTAAGATAAAGTTTGACAAGTGACACATTATTCAGAAAACTACTAGGCACTAAAATAGCATATTATGCAAATATATTCAATTCCTGACCATTGTCAAAGAAGTTTTTATAGGTAATTACGGAAGGCTGCAGCAGGGATCTTTCTCCTGGAGTTCAATGTTTCCAGTGGATGCTCATGAATAGTGATATTACACCTAAGAATAAAATCGTTCACTTCCACTTGAAACACTCATTAGCAAACTTTTTTTAATGGTTGCATTGTCTGAAGCCTGATTAGTCCTGTTCGACTTTGATTAATGCTGCTCATTACTTAGATTAAACCTTAGCTTTGTGCAGATGACTCCATTGCCTAATAATGTGAAACATCTTACATTGAAAGAGAGTCATGTAGACAAATGATAGTATTTTAATCAATTGACTTAGCAATTGATTAGCAATGCTGTCAAAACCCTCATGAAAGGTCTAGGCACACTGGCAACTGTCACCTCTTTGATGGTCCATAATTAGCACTGGGGAAAGGATTAGTTTCCCAGGAACTCAGAAGATACCATTGCAGTTTACTTCCTGTATGGAGATAGACCACTGATAAGAATGACAGCATGCATTTCTTGTTGCCTAAAAAGTTGTGTGTAGTGTTATTACAGTGGAGCAGCAAGTGGAAATCTTAGTTTCCTTTATAATCCTAATACTGGGAATCTATATACAAATATTGCCTCTTTATTTTCCAGGAAAGGTAAATCAGCAGAGGTAAACCACAGCACGTTGAACACTTTTAATTGGACTATTAATATGATGGATGAAGACTATCACTTAAAATTTTATGGTGTAGAACAACATGGAATACAAGTTCCCCTCTGTGTGTGCAAGCAAATGAATGAAGACAACTAAACCCTCATAAAGTTTCAGACACAAGGCTATAATTGATGAAAAACCTAATTATATCTTTTGAGGAGAGGGGTCAAAAATGCATGCATTATGTTTTAATTTATTCATGAAAACAATGAGCAACCTAGGTACCAACCCAGGATCTAGGAAAAAAAGTAAAGGGAAAGTAATGTTTGAAACATTAAAAAATAAGAAATAGAAAATATGAGAAATAATCAAAGTTTCAAGTTTTTCTTATTTTCCCTTAGGTTTAATTTACTATATAAATGATCTTGATCTGAAAATAGAAATCTGTGACTGATATAATTCTAGACCAATTTTTTTTTAAGAGAGAAATTTTTGCTATAGGGCACGTGGACTAGTCAGAGAGACAGAGAGACAGAAAATGAGAAATCACACCCTTTTCCTCCAGTTTCTTCTCGGAATTTGGAGCATCTACACACATGTGCCCAGCATGAGATAAGCTGTCAGGTCCAGGACTCCAATCACGATCAACTAGGTGGGAGTCCAGCAACATAACCATTACTCCATCTGCTGGTCCCATTCTAGACCAATTTTGTTTCTATATTTTGCCTGGGTTAATTTTCAACATTTTTGTAAATCACATGCAAATATTTTTAATTTTAATGATATAATTCTTGGGATTGGTAGATCATGTGGTAGTTCTATTTGTAATTTTTTAAGGAAACTCCAATTTATTTTTCATAATGACTACATTAGTTTATAGCGTACACGGGATCCCTTTTCTCTATATCTTCAACAGTATTTGTTATCTTTCATAGTTTTATAAGAGTCGATATAACACATATGAAGAGATATTTCACTGTGGCTTTAATTTGCATTTCCCCAGTGATGTTGAGTTTTTGTTCATATACTGAATGGCCATTTATAGGTCTTATTTTAAGAATGTCCTCTGGTCAACAGTAAAAATAGGGCTCATGAAGAAAATGGAGATATAAGCACATGCAAAAAGAATACAAATTGACTATTTTTTTTAAACCAATTTAAGGATTTTTAAAGTTGTATTTGAAAAATGTTTGCATGATTCAATTAATAAATAAATATACATTGGAAGACTATGAACTGGAGATAATTCACAAAATCTTCTTAAAGAGATTGTATTTAGTCTGGGTCTAGGAGGAAGGAAAGGTATTATTGGGCCACGTGTAAGATCCAGAAACCCAGCATACCGATGGGTGGGCCTTAAGGCTCAGCTGCTGCAGGACTCTGAACGGTCTGTCTTCTCTAGGACCAAGGCTCTGTGGAGGAAAAAAAAGGAAAAAGAGTCCTGCGATTCATAGTGTTTACATTCTGTATCTCTGTAATCTAAGTGAGGAGCTCATTCTGGATGGAGAAGGTATGAGGGGTAACTTTGAGCAGAGGGAGACATGCTGGAGAACAATGGCCACAATCTCATCTTTGAGCAGAGGGAGACACACTGGAGAACAATGACTGGCCACAATCTCATAGAAGTAAATGTTAACTATTGGAAGTAGAGAAAACAAATCCGAATGAACAGCTAAGAGGCTATTCAAAAATCTGAGCTTTTATGAAGAAAAGTAATCAATAGCATGAGAAAGATTTCTAAGCAAGAATTAATTCAAAGCTTCGCTGAATGTAGGTAATGTGGGAATAGTATGACTTCTTTATTTAAATAATTATTTATTTATTTCATTCCATTTGTTATTATTAGTTTTAAATTTTACTATACAGAGACAGAGAGAAAGAGATAACAGGCAGCCAGGTCCAGGACTCTAATCACTGTCAGTCATGTGAGAATCCAGTGCCTTTAACCACCATGCCACCTGCTTAGCTCCTAGAATAGTATGATTTAAATATGAGTACTAGAGAGCCAGTTGGTAGATGGCAGGGTGATTAAGGTGCTAGATTCACACATGGTTGACGACAGTTTGTGTCCCAGATCCAGTGGCTTGAAACTCAAGCCAGGTATGTGTGCACAAATTCCCAAAATCCTGAGAGGAAAAGGGATTGCAGGGTGGTCATCCCTTCTAAGTAGTGACTTCTCACTTTCTCTCTCTACATCCTATGACAAAAATAAAAATGTACTAAATTTCAAGGTTTTAATGAAGAATATCTCAGTAAATAGTTTTATTGACTAAGGAGGAGTATGTGTTAGGCACAGATAATATAAAAGTGATTGGCCCATCCTGGTGGTACAATAGGTAACAAACCAAACTACAGTGCTGGAAGCGATCTGGAAACCATGGGGATGACCATGGTTCAGATTCCGAGTCTGCTTGAAAGCATACTACGTGCATGTTTGTATACCCAGGATCCTCAGGGGCTGGAGGACTGGGGATGATCAGACTTTTTTTAGGGTGCTTCTCTTTCTCTCTGGCTCCCTCTCATGAACGCTCATGCATGTATACACTTTCCATCATGACTAAAATAAACTTACAAAATAGTTAGTGATTCATTTGACAAATATTAAACGTGAGTGTGTGTTGTTGGTAGGATTTTCAACAGGAAATAAGGGTTATGCTTACTAAAAGATGTAAGCCTGAGACTTAGCCAGGTTTGTTAATATGTAATAAAACACATCTCAGAAGATATATTATCAAATGAATACAATAGAACTATTAATACTTTATCTTAAAAAATGAGCTGTTCAAATAAGTAAGAATTTTGAGAGATCATGTTTTTCTGATATATTTTCATTATTAGGAAAATACAACTTGAAATTGCCCAAAACCTTTGAAGAATTTTGAGAATTTGTTTGAATCCAAAATTATACAAAAATGACTTTTGATTGTAAAACCTCCTAGGCTATAACTTCACTTTTGTAAGGTCACAGTCAATTGTGTAACAACTTGGAACATTTTGAACTGACAGGGTTTATACTACACAATGCTTATGATTGAAGATTACGGTATAATAGAACATATTTTTTATCTGAATTGCACAGTATTTTAAACAACCCTATATCTTACTTTGTGTACTTTTGATGCCCCATAACTTCTTGAACCACATAAAAAATAAATTTAAGCCAAGACCAATATTAATTTCATCATAAAGTCACAGAGCTGGAACCACCAAAGTGGAAGCAACGTTAATTCAATACGAAATTGAGTAAATTCTTTTAATGTTCTAAAGAACTCTAAAAGCTTTCTATATTCTTGACATCTAAACTATTGATGTTTTAAAAACCAATTTTACACATTCATCAAAAGCATGCTCATTCATAGAATCGTTAGGAATTGAATCTAGTACTTCTGCTCCATCATACACTTTATGCACAAAATTCGCTATTAATTTGTTTTTCTTTCTTATATGTCAAATCTCTTGTCAGTGCCTTAGCTGTTTTAGATGTCAGTTAGTCTGCACTGTCACTATTTAGATACTGTTATTGAAGACAGTTATAGCCAAGGAAACAGAAGCTTAAGAGAGTTAAATAACTTGCCTAAACTACACAGTCCGTAAGTGCAAAGGTTGTACTTAACACATACTTTGACAACATGACTCATTTTTATCATATACCTGTATGATATACCTAATGAATGTGGTACGGTTTCTACCATAAGTAAAGATTTCCATTGAAGAACTTTTCTTTTTCTGTTTTACACAGCGTCTTGTTATGTTACAAGTCTCTTGCCTCAACCTCTCAGCTGAGACTACACACATGCATCACCACTCTTGGCTCCTATTTTAGACGGGGTCTCATCATGTTGCCCAGGCCAGCCTATAGCTCACAATTCTTCTGTTTCAGACTGCTGGAGTGACTGGGGTTGCAGAGACACACCACTGCACCTGCCCTGGAGGTTGAGAATAGAATTGGGACCTCTGCTGTAGTTCCAGCCTGGGGAGTACAGTATCAGAGCAACATGCACTACACTGGGCCTCTATTTAAATAGCTTTTGTTTTTTAATTTGCCATAGGGAGTATACTAAAGAGAGAGAGAGAAAGAGAGAGAGAGAGCGAGCACGAGAGAGAGAAAGAGGGAGAGAGAGAAAGAAAATAAGAAAGTACTCCTCCTACCTCCTTTTCCTCCATTCTCCCTGTAGAATTTTGGGTCTATACACATAGGCACTTGGCATGTCTCTCAACATGCAGAAGTCCAAGACTCAAACCGACACAATCAGTCATGTGGGGTATGGCCCCTTAAGGACCGTACCACAAGCTGGCTCTTTAAAGAAATTTTGATCAGTTATTTTACTGATATTTGATTGAGACTCTCATATTGAGCTTAGAATTCAAAATCTAATGCTTACTTCTCTGATTTAAAGTATTGAAAACAATCTGCCACTTCCTCAATGAATGATGCTGACATTATTTCGGATTTTTAAATTGTTTTGGATTTTGATGATTCCCACTTTAATTAAAACAGTGACAAGATGCCCTTTGGAATAACTTTCTTTTTATCCTGTGTATAAATAAATTATGAACACATGATGGCAGGCTTATTTAACAAACTTCTTGTAGAAAGTTAGTAAGAGTGTATTATATGTCTATTAGAGGATAAAAAATTGGGGGGGGAGTGACATTGATAGAGTGATGATGATTAATGAAAACAAAATTTCAGATAGATAAGAGGAAAAATTACTAGTGTTATGAAATTCCATAGGGTGAATACAGTAACAACAATTTACTATATAGGTCAGAGTACCTAGGAAAGAGGATTTTAAATGTCCCTAACACAAAGTACTAACAAATGATTGAGATGCTCAGCATTCCAATTAGCTGGACTTAATCGTTATTCATGGTATTCTTGCATTGCAAAGTCATATAAAACCCCACTAATATGTGTAACTATTATATGTTAATAAATTCTTTTCAAAAAGAGCCCATTAGTATTATCTGTTGAAGATATTTTGTAGTTTTATCAACAGTACTAGGGAAAAATGTTCACCTGTTGAAATATCCATTTTTAAGACAAATAATAATGTGATTGAATGTATGGAAGAAAATGAAATGAAAAAGAATTGAAAAATAAATAAATAAAAGGAAGAAAATACATAATAAAAAAGAGCCCATTATATTCCTCAATGTATAGAAAGAAATGGAAATAACTTCAAAGATAAAGACAGCTTATTTACATCAAAGCTCTCAGTCCATCCCATGAAAGACATACATAGCAAAGATGTATACCATGATAGGATGTTAACAAACTGGTCGTTCAGTTATAAGCAACAAAAATGATCTCTAGCTAGATCAGCAAGGTAACAATTGCAGTATGATAAACTTGCAAATTCCAGTCATAGCTAAAAAAATCAAGCAGGTCAGAAATCCAAGCAACTTCAGGAGTTCTGCTCACTAGAATGAGTTGAGCCAAACTATTTCTTTTTCCTGTTTGCTTTAGTTGTCACTCTGTTAAGATGAAGTCTCTTGAGCAAAATCCAGTTGGTACCGTTTGAATAAGATGCCACATCTTGACTTGGGTATGGTTGGCTACCTTTTTGAAAGCCCAACTAACACTTACTGTAGTGTGGAAGAGATACTGGAAAGGAATTGTAGTAGTGTCACAAAAAAAGAATAAAGAAATGTTTATTTATTTATTCCCTGCAGCTAGCCAGGATCATGGAAAGGTCTGCAGCTCTGCCGCATACCTAGCAAGTGAATAAAAGCTGAGAGGTGAGCCCACAGCCTTCACACATGGTCTCTAGAATCACACAACAGTAACCCCTACTGCCTGTGCCATTGTATCTGGGTCAAGAAGAAAATTTAATAGAGGTCAAGTAGTAAGAACATGCTCAAATGTATAGTTTCACCCTGTTATACTTGCCTCTACCTTTCTCTATATATCTCTACCTTAACTTTTGTTCAAATTTATCTCTCTAGCTCTCCATATATACTTTAAATAAGTATTTTATGTATGTATTTATTTATTTATTTAAATTTGACCAGAATGAAAGAGAGGGAAAGTGTAAAAGCAAGCTGCCAGGTGTGGGGCTTGAACCATGGTCTGCCATTGAGAGTCCAGTGTCTTTAACCATCACACCACCTGCCAGCCCTTCTTTCTATTTATTTTTAAAGGACAGCAGTGAGGGGAAAGTCTACTACAGTGGTTTCTGCTTTTTGTAAAATTTGTAGTTTCTTGGGTCACTTACTTACTCTTTTACTTTCAAATGTAACCACGATAAATAGAGCTTTCCCAGTTTCTGCTATGATAAAGTTTACGTTATTATAAGAGGGACATAAACAAAAAGTAGACTGTCGTATTAATCAAAAATAGGGATCGAAGAAACATCTGGACAAGAGAATAGAAAGAGATGCTACTTTAACATCGTGGTCAGGGAAACGCTCTCAAGACAGGAGGAGGCATTTCCAGTGTTGTGGATGCAGAGAAAGAGCTCGCAATAAAAGCAGAGGGCTAAGGAACATTTCAGACGGAGGGAATAAAGTGAGAGATTTTTTTTTTTTTTGAGAGGTTTTTGCTATAGGGCGCGTGCGCTTGCCAGACAGACAGAGAGACAGAGAGACAGAAAGCGAGAAATCACTCCCCAGAGGGGATGGTCATGCTGCAATCCCTTCTCCTCCATTCTCCTCTTGGGATCTTGGGCACGCACGCACAGGCACCTGGCCTGAGTTTTAAGCCACCGGGTCCAGGACACAACCATGGTCGATTACGTGGGAGTCCAGCGACATAGCCATTATGCTAACTGCTGGTTCCCAAGTGAGAGATTTTGAAGTGAGATATAGCTTTGTGCTGATGAACATAAAGTTCCTGGACAATTTCTGCCCCTGGAAAAGCATCAGAGATACTTAAGAACCTTGCAGTCTATGATAAAGCCTCTTCTGCTTGCTGGGTGCATGCATGCCTGTAGTTTATGCTGGCTGTGGCTGTGAAAGGATCATGGCATGAGGGCCCAGGTGGGGATGCCTGTCTCTTTCTCACTTTCTGTCTTAAAAGAGATCAACTTTAAATGAACATAAACAAGCAAAAATCAAAAAAACAAAACCTTCGGCACTTTTAATAAGTTGGAAAAAAATTGGCTTTGTGGAGGAAAATCTTACTTGTGACATAAAAGGAAAGCTGAATATGAATTTGTGCTGCTGAGAGGGAGGAAAGATATTCCAGATAGAGGACATACTGGGAAGAATTATGTAAAAGTTGATGGAGTATGTGAATGTTGACTGCAATGACAGAGTCTGTGTAATATAATAAAACACAAAGAAGATTATGCCAAATTGTGGATGTCTCACTAAGTGTTGGGTTGTCAGAAAAGTCAAGACACATTTTTGCATAGAAAAAAAATACGTCATGACTTTTCTGAAGACCCAAAAATACACACTTTTCCTATAGATAATAACTATAGATGTTTGTTTGAAAGGTGATAAATGGTGAGTAAAAGGTAATAATATGAAGAAAAGGTGGAATAAGAGGTGGTGTTTAAGACAGTGTTTTTCAATTAGATATCCTTAAGAAAGTTTAGTTCAACTAGAATCTCATTGACAAAAGAGCTTGATAGAATAAGTTTGAAAAGTCTACTTTTGAACATTTTCTAAAAATTCCAGATGAACATTAAAAACTTACTTAATATTTTAAACCAGAGCTTTCAAACTTTATTTAATCTTAAAAAATCTATACTTCTGTTCATTGTCAAAACAAAACAAAAACTATTTTTGGTGACGTATATTTACCTCACAAAAGAAAAGCTACTGCAATATTGACAATAAGAGTTGATAGGTCTTGAACCTGGAAGTTGATAGGCAAAGAAAATTAAGGTAACGTGATAAAACACAGGTATGAGGGGCTGATGGTGGGGCAGTAGTAAGACGTGATGCTTTGAGAGGCTGATCCATGGGGGAGTGTTCTGGGTTCATGTCCAGATAACTCCCCGAATCCACTGCGTGGAACCTATGATCCTAAGCTGGCTGGAGCTGGGGATGAATGAAGGCTTCTAACACTGTTAGAAGTGTTGTCTCGCTGTTTTTCTCTCTCACGTGATAAACAAATTAATTAATTAATCAATGATAACTTTAAAGAAACCTCAGAGGTCTAAAATATTATCTTACTGCTGAATCAATGTTGAATCAGACTATAATAAATGAGAAAAATATTAATCAAGTAACATATAAATAAGATATTCATTTTCTATTTGGGCTATTGAGTATGAATTTGAATGGGCTAATGATAGAGGAAATTCTAGAAAGGAAAATAAGTTTGATGAATAGGATCTACAAGTAATTTAATACCCACAGATCTTAAATGACATGACAAAAAGTAAAATTTGTGCCAACTGCCACTGAACATGCACAATGCACAGAACATTGGTTTAATATTCATCCTCAAAGGTTAGTTGTTTGTCAAACTGCTTTTAGGTTGCAGAATGACCTTTCAGAATTTGAGGATGAATCAAACTAACAGCCAGAATAATGGGAGTTGTACATTACAGGGACATGATTTCTTATTCTTTAGTGTATAGAAAATATATTATCCAAAATTACAGGCATATTATGGAATCTTAACAGAAGGAAAGATTTATTTTATTTATGTATGTAGCTGAAGTTCAACTTTAAGAAGTTATTGAGGCTCAAACTTTTTTTTTTAAGTTTATTTCTTTTTTTCATGAATGAAAACGAGAAGGAAAAGTGATAACACCCCAAACTTCTTCATGTTCCAATCCATCTCCAGCCTTGGTCAGTCCTGTATCAATGGCAGGTGAATGTCTCACATACACAGGGAGGCCTTTGGGTGAGAACTCAACCTTCCCATGTGGGTCGGCTTTTCAGAGCTTTACGTTTTACTACTATACCACTGGCTGACCTAAGCGTCCACATGGATCATGACTTCCTAGTTTGACACGCTACTTTTTTGCTAGCATTTAACCTCTAGTCTCCTTCATTATTTTTTAATTTACTAATTTATTTCTTTTTGCAGTTTTTTCCTCTCCTGAGAACTTTCAGAGGTCCATCCTTTGAACCATTTCTGTCTGATATCTGGGCTCTGCTGGCTCCTTGTTCTTGCTTCATAGTTTCCTACGAGGCTGAGCTGTGGGCCAGTACAGCTTTCTCCTTTCCATGGCTGTGGAGCCTGCAAGCTCTCCCAAGAAGAATCCCCCAATTAGCGATGTACATCTGGCCACTTGGAGCCATTTTTCAGATCATGCATCAGATTATGTCAATCTTTGGTTTTGATCCTTTTTGTTGTTTTTTTTGACTATCTGATGAAGACTAAGCACATGCATACGAGGTCTTCCAGGAGGACCACAGACCAAAGTCAGTGTAAGAATAATGCACATTTCATCAACCATCACTATAACCATCAGCACTATAAAACTCAGCACATCTCAATTTCTCCATTTGTTCACTTACACTGCTCCATGACCTGTTCAATTACTTGCGGCTCTCTGAATAGGCTGTGCTTACGTGCTCATGAGCCTTCAAAGATGAGTCTCTCTCAGCCTTCTTTGAGGTAAAATGGGTAATGTTCTTCATTCTTCAAGACTTGTTTAACTGACCCTCTCCTCTGGGGAGCCTACTGTAAATTTACTTCCTCTAAGATGGTGCTAGAGAATCCTCTTCCTTAGCATTTGTAGCACTTTCAATATTCTTCATGCTAATGTTTTGTTTTTTTTTTTTTTGTGGCTCTGTGATTTCTCTTTCATGGGGTTCTAAGGGCTCAGGGTGGATCAAAGTTACCACTGGATTTCTAACTGCCAGCACAGGGCATAGCACATGGTGGATGAATGAAGTACTTCTACACTTGTGTATAGAGATTTAAAATGCTAACATTTTTGAAGCTCTTCCTGTGCCTTTGTCTATGTGTCTTCTTTCTTCTCCTGAAAATTGACTCCTGGAGGGCAGGTTCCACAGCCTACTCATTAAGGGAGCTAGATCCTACATGGACAATCTTGGTTTGAATCCTGGCCTGGTGGTATAAAAAAATCTGTATATGTGCCCCTAACCCCAACAGCATGGGGAAATGAAGGAGAAGGGATTGTGATGTGACCATATCCCATAGACAAGTACTTTCTCTGTCTCCTTATCTTACTGTCTGTCTGTCTCTTGTGAGTGTATGACCCTCTGGGGAAAAAAAAATCAACTCCTGGAGTTAGATCATTGTATGAAACAAATCTAAGTCTTCTTCTAACCTGAGAACCTGATTGTATTTGTTATCTACTGCTGTGTAACAAATTGCCTCCAAATTTTGTAGGTTAAATTATTTAAATATATTGTTGCATGTAGGTTAGGTGCAGTTTAGATGAACTCTTCTGGCTCAAGATCTCTCAGGAGTTTGCAGACAAATTGCTGGTCTTGACTTTTTCATCTGAAGATTTGACAGAGATCGCATTATGTGGTTTTGGCAAGAGTTAGTTATTTACCTGTATTGTATCAATCATCTTGGTTCCTCATTGGCTTTTTGCAAGAGGTCTCTCTCAGTGTTTTAACATGTGGGCTTCCCTATAGAATAGTAGTCAACATGGTAACTGAGAGAGTAGGAGAAAGAACATGTGGGGGCAAGCCACAGCCTTTTTGTAAGCTAATCTCAAGTGGCATCCCATCAGCCATGTCACTTTACATAGAGTGAAGTAACTAGGGCCAACATAATCTCAAGTGAGAAGAATTGCCTATGGGCATGAAGGTCAGGAAGGGCATATCTTGGGCTATCTGAGAGGCTGCCTCGCACTGTGATTATGAAATTTGTCAAAGAAAATATAAAGAATGTTTGTGCAAAATCTAACGTTTCTTTTTATTGAAGTTGTTAATATGGTATTACTCTTTGAAACATACTAGGACTTAGATGAAACGGAATTTGAGGAGTAACTGGTCTAAGCATGTCATTTAACAGCTGAAGAAGCTGAGCTGTAGCAAACCTAAGTGACTTAACTACAGTTCCTGCAACTTTATTGTGATTATAGATAGGTATCGGTATCTGTTCACTAATCCAACACTGAAACTGCTTTTCAACTCAAGGAAGCATTTTAGAATTGTGTAACTTTAAACACTATTTCCAGATATCTACACAATATCTACTGTCTGTGAGAAATATTTTCAAATGCTGGTGAGCAGCTATGGAACAGCAGGTATACTAGAATGTAAAAACAAGCAGGTGGCCCCGAGAACCCAGAGGTTTCTTCTCTGGAGATTACATTGCATTAAACAATGAGAGATATTCTTGGTTTCCCCAAAAGAAGTGATGTTGTCCCACTAAACCTCTTAGGGATACTAAGTTAAATGAGATTATCAAATAATATGCCTCATCACTTTTACCGTCTAGTAATTTTACCAAAAGTCCAAATTGAATACAAATTCACTATATATTCTACAATGACCTCTCATGTAATTTTTGCATAATTAAATGTATTGTGTTTAACCCTGAATCTTAACTAACTTTGTGGGGAAGAGAATTTAAACCTTTTTAATGCAGTTATAAGATCACTGACCTTCACAAACACTTAGATCCTCTTTATTTCCCCTTCAAATGAGGCAAGAAATAAATGAATAAACTTTTATTAAGATAAAAATGTACCTTTAGAAGAAAAAATATATTTTCTGGTGTTTTATAAAAGATGCTATTAAACCATTTTCAACTATAGAGCCTTGGTACCTACATGGCAAAGAGTTTGGTGGATGCATGGTGATGGCCTCACCAAGCTCCTCTCCAGTAAGGAGAATGGCCAAATATGAATAGCAAAGGCATTATAAGCTTAAAACTGGGTCATCGTTTTGGAGAATATATTAAAAGAACCATGCAGTGGGGTGGGGAGAGGACAAAAGTCCTACAATATCTGGGAAGGTAAGGAAAGATCCGTGGTGAAGGGCCATTTATTATCAGTATCATGCTCTCAAGATGCTCAAAGCCCAACATATCATGGCATACAGAGTAGTAAGGGTGGTGATGTAACTCAATTTGGTTTGTGAACAATTACTCTGATAATATTGTAGCCGGGGATTTTTAGAGCAAAACACTGATGAAAGGGGATCATATTTTAATTTTTTGAAAAATATGTTCTTGCCCTCAAATCATACATTAGGCTCTGTGTTAGGTCCACACAAAGGTACACGAAGTCTTTTCCTTTACAGATTTTACAATATAAATCTAACTCAAATAATTCATTGAAAAAAAGTATGAATTTATTTTGATGCAAAAAATACAAAACGCATACATAATTCCTTTGTAATACATATTTTCCAATAGTTTTGTGAAGACCTCCTCTTGTATAGGAAGAATCTATATGATAGTAAACAAGAAAGAAAATGATTATAGGACCAGAACTGTAGTGCAGTGGTTAACTGCTATTCATAGGGAACCGAATCAAATATGGTCAACTATAATTTGAATCCCAGCCTTGGTGGTCTGAAAAACATGCCAGGTGTGTATGCCTACAATTCTCATGGGAAGAAGAAATGGAGAAGATAGGATTGCAGCATGACCTACGTCATTGGAGAGTGTTTTTTCCTCTCTATACCAGAAGTAAACCTTAAAAAACATAATTATATACAAAATGTTTGTAGATTGTAATTAAAGCAAGAAAGGAAACAAGCAGAGCCCTACCACAGAGAATAACAGAAGGTTCCACAGGATTAGAGTGAAAAGTTGACTTTTAAGCTGACAGTTGGAGGATTGTGGAAGTAGCTAGCTTTGTGTCTATCTGAGGGAGTCCATTTGAGAGCCAGTTAAAAGGAAGCGAACATAAGGACACGGGGAGAACTACATCGTTAAGATATATCTTAGTGGGATCCAGCCTGGTAGCACAGTCAGTAGGCAACTAAGTTGCAATGCTGGGAGCCACATGGCAGATCGCAGGTTCATATCTCCAGGTTGGCTTGAAAACACATTGGGTGCATACATGCATGCCCCAAATCCTGAGGAGCTGGATAGCCACAGAAAAGGAATTGTGGTGTGATGGAGCACGGTCAAGGGAGCTTCTCTCTCTCTCTCGCATGCACGCATGTCCTCTATCATGAATAAAATAAACTTAAAAGACGTATCTGAGAGGCATCATTCAAATTGGTGATGGATTTAGGAACAAGTAAGGGAGAGGAAGTTGCCAAGGATGACTGAGGTTATTTTATATAGGCAGCTAAGTAAATATTCTCTAAGGGGTGAGAAACAAGTGGAAGCATGGGAAAGTCAGCAGTTTGGTTTTGGATATTTAGTTTGAGAAAGCTGTGACAACATTCAAGATGCTTAGGTACTTAGATTTGTGAGTCTGAAGTACGAAGGGGGTGTCCAGATGCAAATGCTGTTTGGGTGGTCATTAGTATAGATGGCTTTGCTAGCACACAATTGCATAAAATGATTTAGGGGAACATTTAGAGTGGGAGACAATAACATTAAGGGAGAAGCCTCAAACGGACATAAGGACATGGGGAGAAGTATATCGTTAAGATAGATCTTAGCGTGATCCAGCCTCAAAGGCCATCCCTCCCGGGAGGTGATTTCTCACCTTCTGTCTCTCTGTCTCTCTGTCTGTCTGGCGAGTGCATGCAACCTATAACAAAAACCTCTCCAGAAAAATATAAAAAAAAAGAAAGAAACTGATCCTGTCCAAGAGACTTGACTGTCTAAAGAAGTAAAGAGGCAAACTGGAAACACCAGGGAACGTGGGGCCAAGGGAATTCTTAATGCTTCTATCTTTTTCTTAAAGTAGATAACTTCAGGATTTATGACTAGGATTTCATAAACAAAATGAGGGGACCAGAAAACATAGGACTAATTAGTACAAAACTCCTGAAATGTGACTTAATTTGATCAACAAAGAAATATGATTCCAAATATCCTGTACCTATTTTAATCTATATACTGGTAAAAGTATAATCATTGTGAAAAATTGATAAAAATTAATATACAAGAAGACCTCAAAAAAGTTCACAGAAGAGTGGAAATTTAGAGTTTGGAACCAGCCAGTGGCCCAGGGGCTAAGGTAGTTAGATCTCACATATCCAAATGGGCAGTTCTAGTCCTGGATTGGTTGACCTGGAAAACTCTCTGGGGACAAGTGCATGCATGCCAAAAATCTTGAGACGAGAATGGAAGAGAAGGGATTGCAGCATGACCATGCCCCCAGGGAATAATTTCTCACTTTCCTTCTCTCTCTCTGTGTCTTTGTGTTTTTCACTCTGGCAAGCACATGCACCCTACAGCAAAAAAAAAAAAAATTAGTACAAAACATTTTTAAATTCATACATATATATTTTTCATGATATGCATTTTTCATAAAAGTTTTGAAGAGCTTCTTAGAACTTCCTAATCATAGAGCACAAAATTAATTAAAATATAAATCATATTGAGAGTAACAAAAAACAAATGAACTTTTAGAGATGCATAAATATGAAAGCAGACTATAACATGACAGAATATATATCAATTCTAAAATCACTATGAGCGTGTTTAACTTCTCTATTAAAAGTAAAAATACTCTTGGCTTTCATTAAGAAAAAAATCAATTGTACAAAAGTACAAGAAAACAAGAAAAAGTGTTAAAAGTAAAGCAAATCAATTAAAAATACATAAACACACAGAAATCCAAAGGAAAAAAAAAGCAACCATATTAATACCAAAGAGGAAAAGAGTATGACATGAGATAAAAAGAATCACTCAATATTTGAGAAAACTAGGCGGCCAATAGCCTAATGGTTAAGGGGGCTGGAGGGCCCAAGGTTGATTGCAGTTAAAGTCCCTGCTCTATCAACCGGAAGAACATGCTGGGCACATGTGTGTGTCTGCTCAATTCCCAGCAGGATGAAGAAGTGGAGGAGAAGGGATAATGATGTGACCACACCCCATTCGGGGGTGTTTCTCCCTGTCTCTGTGTCCTTCTCTGGTAAATCTACATGCCCTCTGGCAGTTAAAAAAATTTAAAAGAGTACTTGATATAAAGACCTAATAGTTGTAAAAAGTTTTACATCACAGTAACATAATAGGAAGGCAAATCCTTTCACAAACATAAGAAGATATTAACAAAATTTCATTTTCTATACTATTAAGACATCTAAGAAATAAAATAGGTTGATTGAAAAAATAAATTCCTTTGTGATCAAATTAAAAGAGCATTTCTGAGTGTTTTGCCCTCCCATTAAATGTCTAAAAAAAAGCTTCACAATTAAACATAAGCCTATAAACAACTGAACCACAATGAATTCCAAAGCATAAGCATACACAAATTTATACAAAAAAAAAACCTTATAGCAAACAATAGAAATATGAATTAATTATTTAATATAACCATATAAAATACCTTTATTACAAAATATTTTTATAAGAGGGGCTTAAAAATGTTTAAAAATAGATTATTGATATGAATGAGAACAAAATAATAAATACCTTTTCTAAAAGATTCTAGAATCCTAAGGAGATATCATTTTTGGACACATTTAGTGGCATTAACTCAAGAAAAATGATAGAGGACATTTCTTGAGTGCTTATCAAATGTGTCGACCACTATAAGCACTTTCTATAATTGAATGACCATTTTAGTCCCACAGCTATCCTGTTACAGACATGGTTTGTAACATCACATTTTATATTAGAGAAAACAAGCACAGGGGTTAATTCATTTGCAAATGTTAAAGAGCCCTAGCTGGCAGGGCCAGGAGAAGTCAAACACTCTGGGTCTGGAACTGATGAAGATAGCCATTAGGTAGCCCCTTCTGGGGGCAGGAAATCCTGAAGGATTAATTTCTGAACACTTGTTTACAGAGTCCCTTCAAAAACAGTTCTGGACTGCTCGTGCTAGAGTCAAATGCCTTGTGTTTTACTTTGTTCTGAGTGAGTGCTGCAAAATACTTCTTTATTTTTATTTTTATTTTTTTGGAGAGGTTTTTTCTTATTGGGCATGTGCGCTCGCCAGAAAGACAGAGAGAGACAAAGAGCTAGAAAGCGAGAAATCACCCTCCAGAAGGGATAGCCATGCCGCAATCCTGACTCCTCCATTCTCTTCTTGGGATCTTGGGCACACACGCACACATGCCCGGTGTGAGTTTAAGCTACCAGGTCTGGTACTCGAACCACAGTTGACTACATGGGAGTCCAGCGACATAGCCATGATGCTAACTGCTGGTCCTACAAAGTACTTCTTGCATGGATCTGAACTCATTTATTTATGGTTTTCGTGATTTGTTTTGGAACTTCCATAGTATAAAGAATTCTCAAGTGCAACTGCCTTTCTCCAGAATCATAAGAAATGGACCTTGCAAGAGCTTCTGAGGTGACCAGCAGGGAGTTCCTGTGCCCACATGCATGCCTGGCTCCAGCATGGTGCTGAAAGGAGGAGGGAGGTGTGGGCTGTTGGGTACCATTCACCTCTTCGTTCACTCATCTCTTTCCTGACGAAGAGTTATTGTATCATTGAAAATCGATTTCCTTCTAGCTGATCTCCCCTCAATCAAATCTAAACCAGCAATCAGCTAGCATTTTCAGAGTACCTGCTGTGTTTTGGATCTATCTGAGAAGCATCTTTCAGACGCAAAGTTTTAACATTCGAAACTGTAAGGCATGACATATTCACAGAAGATTTGGAATCTTCAGTCTCAGAATTACCAAATTAAAGTTACTGAGAAAATTTGCTAGACTTCTTGTCACTTCTTACTGGCCTTTACTATGGCTTCTTTAGCATTCTCTATTTGCGTTTTAGAGCTTCTCATCTCTGCCAGTAGGATGTGTTCTTGGTCAGTTATTTTTGTTTATTTGCTTACTTATTTTGCTGTCTAAAAAAAAGAGAATATGATGTAATAGTGATTTTTTTTTCTTATAAAGGACATTTCAAAAACTTCATGGAAAAATGGAATTAAATTGCAAGTTTATTTTGATGTGAGAATTTTGAACTTCATATATAGTTTTTTTATCATACACATTGTCTATGAACTCCTTTAAGGGATGTAGGAGAGTGAATTTGAATGCTATTACAATAAACAAATAAATAGGTGTTTTTCAAAAGCGAAATTTAGTGGAAAATAGAATTTATTCTTGTTGATTTGTGCCAAAATGTATTTTGGCTACATTATAATGCACTAGAATGACCCAGGTTGGCAGAAAATATCAGACAACTGGATTCCTGATTATCCATGTGATGAGTCCTTTTATCAATGGAAATTCTGAAATTCATTTGATCTGAGTCTTATGAAACTATATTCCAAAGTGTTAAAAAGCCACAAAAAGCTATGTTAGTACTTGCCAGGGAATAGTTCTCTAGAACGCTCATGGACTGATTAGCTTTTCAAGTATGATTTTCAGTGTGTCATCACCATTCTCTAAATTTAATTCTTTAGGTTTGCTGAAATGTAAAAGCTCAACTAAAAATTTATTGCTTTGTCTATTTAATACTGCAATTTGAATAATGCCAGAAGAAAATGGAAGCACAATTATATGCTTTTTCTAAATTCAGAAATAGTCCAATGTGCTATTTTTATATATATTGTTAGCTCAGAGCTCAGATAAAATTTAGTATTCAAATATAATCTCCTAAACACAAAAAGCAGCTATCTAAACATGAGAATTTGATATCTATGGTGTGCATAAAGGGTTTGGATTAGAAAAATGGACAACAGTAGAGAGTGGGAATTAGTTTTTTAAAGCAACTTCCATTAATTTTATACTATATAGAAATAAAACTTCAATATGTGAACAATAACAAGAGTTATGAGCAAGCACTTAACAGAATAGTAATTCTTCTATAAGCCTTGAAATAAATTTCTATTTATTCTTTCTATTTCTCTATCTCTTTATCCTCATTGTTCAAAAATATTTTTCTTGTCATAATCATTGCTTAAAATACAGAAAATGAAAATCACGATTTCGTCTTTCTTAAAAAAAATACTTCAAAATAACTGAGTATTTTTTGTTGTTTGTTTGCTTGCTTGTTTGTTTTGACAATTACCTATAGAAAAGGTAAAGGCAGAATTTCTGAAGGCAGAATTTATTTATTTATTTATTTTTATTATTATTTGAAATGTACTATAGAGCATATGTGCTCACCAGAGAGAGACAGAGACAGAGACAGAGACAGAGGGGGAGAGAAAGTGAGAAAGCAAGCCAGCAGGTGCAGAATATGAACCGTGGTCCATCACCTGGGAGTCCAGCGCCTGCCCATTTCTGAGGGCAGAATTTCTAAACTACAGGTATTAACAAAGTCTAGAGAAAATAAGAAACATTATTTATTAAAGCAAATATTAGATTTTATGTTGATCAGCACTAACTATGTTCTCTGAAAATAAAATTTGTCTGAATCTGCTTGTAACACTTTGTAGAGGCTTTTATTTTTTTTCTAGAGGGCGTGTGCTTTTGCCACAGAAAGACAGAGGCAGAGCAAAAGGGAGAGGAGAACCCTTACCTCCCAACATGGAGAGTGGTCACACTGCAATCTCTACTCCATTTCTTTCTTATTTTGGGATTTTGGGCACACACACAGGTGAAATGGGCAGTATAGGAAAGTCATTGTTTAACCGACCTTTCCAGTCCTAGAGACTTGGAGAAAATGAATGATTTGCCCAAAGTCTCACAGTTACTGACATGGGAGGAGTCTCTCAGGTCTACAAATTCCAAAAATGGTATTGTGTGCTTTTATTAAGTGTTTTTTTTTTTTTTTAAAGTTAGCGTTTCCATTTGCACATCCATTTAAAAAATCTCAGCAAACAATACTTTTTAAAATGACCATCTTAAAATTTGGGTAAATACTAAAAAGTAATTTCCATTTTGTACTCATTTAAATGGAAAAAAAGTTCTCATAATCTCATACCGTCATTTGGTCTGTTTTCTATATTCAGTTTACCAATGCTCACTGAAAGCAACTGATGAAAAACATTCCTTTGATCAGGAAGAAATGCCTCATTATTAAGTAGAGTCACTGTCTATTCAAAAATGCTTACCACTTACATGGGAATAATAAATATGCAAGAAGTATGTGGTGCCAATTGTGGATGACAGATGATACTTTTTATCCGATTTATTCTGATACAATTGAAATGATGAATCAGGCAATGAATGTTCCATGAGTCTTCCCCAAATACTGGGCTTTAAAACTGTCTATTTTCTACTTTGAATTTGAAAATAGCCTGATACAAATGATTTCTCCGTCCCTACTATGCGGCAGGCACAGTGTACATTCTTCTGTTAAAAAGAAAAAAAGAACGTTATTTTTAATTTGAACAATAATCTTTTCAAATGCGTACTATTCTGTTATTCAACACAGGAAGCTGAAACTCACACACACAGACCCTTGTCCCACATCCCATGGTTAGTTGTGTTGCAGGTAGAATTCAAATTCAGGGTTCACTCATAGAAATCGTGCTCTTTTTATTAGCAGTCGAATGATTGGAAGATTTTTTTTCAGAGAATCATTTTATTTAACTTTATTTATTTGTTTGTTTGTTTGTTTATTTATTTAAATTTGACCAGAGAGGGACAGAGTGAGAGCGAGAGCGAGAGTGAGAGAGAAAGCAAGCCACCAGGTCCAGGACTCAAATCACTGTCGGTTATGTAGGAGTCCAGCACCCTTAACCACCATGCCACCTGCTGGCCCCGTTTTATTTTATATTTTATTTTATACATTCAATCACTGCACATCACCACAGCTTGAAAAAAGAATTTTCCCAGCATGAATATACTCCATGCTGGTCCAGTTAAAGGTATTGCCCTGTACATTATCATCCAGAGACAATCCTCCATTTCTGTACCCCTTAAATGTCTTGTCTCTCGATTTTTCTCTTTGATTCTCTTCCTCTTACCCGCCCCCACGTCCCATTCTCCTCCCACACTGTCTCCAGTATCTACCATGTTCTCCATGCTTCCCAAATCCCACTGCTAGTTGTGCAAACAGGAATCAAATGCAGGGTTCTGTCATAGAAACCACGCTCTTATCATAAGATCAGGGCTCAGCCTGGTGGTACAGTTGGTAGCACACTGAATTACACTGCTGGAAGTCATACAGAATGTAAATTAGAAAACAATATGGCAGTTATTCCAACAATAAAAAATGTAGAACTCCTACATGATCCAGTAATCCTACGTTTGGGTATATATCAAAGGAAATAAAATCAGTATGTTGTAAGGATACCTGCACTCCCATGTTTATTGCAGTGAAGCCGAGAAATGGAATGTCCACAGATGGATAAAGTGTGGCACATATAAATAATGAAATATTATTCAGCCTACAAAAAGGGGCAAACCCTGTAATTTGTGATGACATGGACATATCGGGAGGACATTATGATAAGTGAAATAGCAGCACAGAAAGAAAAGTACTGCACATTCTCATTTATGTGAGGAATCAGAAAAAGTTGATCTCATGGAAGTAAAGAGTAGGAGCTGATTACCAGAGGCTGGGGAAGGACAGAGGAGGGCAACAAAGAGTTGCAAGTAGTACAAAGTTTCAGATAAAAAGGGAAAATAGATTTTGATGTTTGTTGCACAGCAGGGTGATTTTAGTTAATAATATTGTATTATAGATGTCAAAGTAGCTAAAAAAGTACTTTCTTTGTTAAAAAAACAAAAAAAGAAAAGAAATATTTAGGGACCAGTGGATAGTTTAATGGTTACACTGCTGGACTCTCACGTAGTTTGAGTCCCGGACCTAGTGACTTCAAATTCATGCTGGGCACATGTGGATGCGTGCCCAAGATCCTGAGAGGAGAATGGAGGAGAAGGGATTGCAGTGTGGCTATCCTCACCTGGGGGGGTTTCTCACTTTCTATCTCTCTGTTTCTCCAGCAAGCAAACACATGCTATAGCAAAAATCGTTCTCTCTCTCAATTGTAATTTTTAATTTGCATGTGTGCTCAAGAGAGAGAGAGACACAGAAAGGGAAAGCAAGCTTCCAGGTCTGGGACTCAGACCGCAGTTGGCCATGTGGGAGTCTAGCACCTTAGTCACCTTGCTACCTGCTTGCCCCTAAGAGGCTTTTCTAATGTCTTCTATAGAAAGTAACTAATAACGAGATGATGGGTATGTTAAATAGCTAGATTTAACCATTCCACATTGTATGTGTGTATGTGTGTGTGTGCATGTGTGTGTGCATTTGTGCAGATGTGTGTGCACACTCGTGTGTGTGTGTGATATATAAACACCACATTGTCCCCCAAATAGGTATATAATTATGATGTATCAATAAAAACTAATATTAATATAAAACTGTCATTTGCTAAAAGGTATGATAAGAATATTCTCCACATGTTATATGCTTTTATTTGCTAAATTGGTATATCATATCATATTTTTTTTTTTTTGGAAAAGTTTTTGCTATAGGGTGTGTGTGCTCACCAGAGAGACAGAGAGA
>NW_006159729.1:2155188-2161530 GCF_000334495.1 Tupaia belangeri chinensis | reverse complement strand
ACTCGAACCACTGTCGGCTACATGGGAGTTCAGCGACATAACCATTACACTAACTGCTGGTCCCTCATATCAGATTTTTTTATATTTTTCCACATTAGAAAATATATTCAGCTGAACATTTCTGAACTTTCTAAAATTCACAATTGATGCTCTTAATTTCTTATTAACTCTTTGTCTTTTCATAGATATAAAATAATGTATATTTTATGGTCATGAAATGTCATTCCATAAACTAAACCTCACTAAAGGTTTAAAGTTTAAGACACTCATATTGGGGCCAGCAGGTGGCGTGGTGGTTAAGGCGCTGGACACTCCCACATGGCCGACCAGGGTTCAAGTCCTGAATCTGGTGGCTTGCTTTCTCACTTCCTCTCTCCCTCACTCTCACTCTCTGTCTCTCTCTGGTCAAATTAAAAAAATATATAAATGAATGAATAAATAAAATAAAATAAAATAAGTAATTATTTAAAAAAAAGACACTCATATTACCTGGTCTTCTATAAATAAGGCCATTAACCAATCACTAATCTTGACTGAAGCATATTTTATCTAACATAGTGTACATTTATATTTTAAGGCATTGCATATTTCAAATTATAGTAAAGAAAGCAGATACCAATCCCTGCACTACTAAAGATGTTTCAGGTATCTTTTATAGATTTTAATACATTCAATTACAGTTTTTTCTCAATTCATTTCATTGTATTTAACAAAAATTCATTTGAGTCTAATTGTACAACGAAGTAAGATGATTTGTCTTTAGAGTATTTTCTTTGCAATTCTTGGCAAACTCCTTGCAATCACAACTCAACACAGGAATGCTCTGGCAAGTAGATCTTCGATTGAGCTGTTTTATAATTTTGTTTTAAACTTTTCTTTCAAAAATTATTTTTTCTTCTGGTCACGCTTTAAAATAATAATATTAAACTTTTTGCGTAGCACAGGAAAAGATCTACTTACGCTGTGCATCTTAAATTTTTCCAGCAAGGGTTGTAAAAATTCGACTGACCAAAGGTAAACAAGAAAAACAAGAGAAAAACAAAACAACCAATTCTTTTTCATTGTGTGCGTCATGCAGGTAACCAATAGGAACACTCACAAACGAATGGTTCAAAGGGGTGATCAGAACTTGGGTTCGGGCCAGCTCAGCAGCAATGGTTAAATTCTGTACACTGGATGCTGGATACCACATGGCATACTGTAGTTTGAATCTTGGCCCTGGTGGCTTGAAAACATTTTGGGTTGGGGTGTATGCATGCCCCAAGTCCTGAAGGAATAGAAAAACAAATTGGAGGAAAAAGGATTGTGGCGTGACCACATCCCATGAAAAGGTGGGAGGGTTACTTATTCTCTCTGTCTCGTAGCAAGAAAAAAGTAAATAAAGAGAAAGAACGTGGGTTAGAACGCCAGCAAAAACCCAGCCATGCTGGCAGAGCGGTAATGCAAAACTCTGAAATGCTGAGGCCACACGGGAAGGTTATTTCTCTGAGCAGGCTGGGTGCCAGGGTGCGTGTGTCTGTCTCTCTCTGTCTGGCTCTTTCCGTCTTGTCTGTCTTATCAAGAAAATAAATAAAAATCAACTTTAAAAAATAACCAAAGAAAAGAGGTTTGGGGCCTTCAGGTTAGGTGATGAAAGCTGGGAAAGTGACCAGAAAAAGTATGGTAAACAAGGGTTATATAGTAAGATTTGTTATAAGGCTTAAATCAGTGCTTCTTGAATAAGAGTTTTTAGAGTCCTGTCATTTCTGCGTGGGAGAGGAAATCATGTGCAGAAATGTAACTCTTCTCTATTAAGGTCAATTTCCTTTACTAAAAGAAAGCTCCTGTCTTATCATTAGAGATTTTATAGTTTGTTCATTCTTCATGGCTTTTAGCTCTAAGTAATTCATATTGTAAAGAGACATATTTTTGGAATGGCATATTTTGATACCCCTAAAGTGAGTGCATGGCTACTTTTATGAGATTATTAAAAAAAAAAATAACCTAGGGCAATTCCAAAGGCCAGATTCTGTAGTTATATTCCCTTTGCTTCCATATTATGTTTTTAACTGCATTTCTTTCATGATGTATCATTGTGTTTTATAATTCTTTGCTTTCATGTATTTTCCCAAATTCTTAAAAGCAAGTATCATGACTGTCTTCCATAGATATCTAATTATGAGCCAGTGATTTGTTTAAAACACAGTTATTGAGAGACCAGTAGTGGCATGATGAGATTAGAATTGACCAGTGTGTCCCTGAAGTGTGAAATTTTTATAAGAAACAGGACAAGGGAGTCCTTCTGGTGAGGAAATGAGCTAATTCACTTGTTTGTAAATGTCTCCGTTGTTAGGAGAACAGCGATTTAGTTGTGCCTATCACAAGGTACATGAACTGTTTTTAAAAAAATAGAGGGGCAAGACATTTAAGTGACAGAAGTGGAGGATTGTTGGTTGACGATAATGTATATGATAGTGTCTTTGACTGGACTGGTGTGCAGTGAATGTATGCTGGAAAATTCATTTTACAAACTATTATATGATGACTGAATGTATATAATAAAAAAAATCACTCTTAGCAGATACAAAGTGATGGTCCCTCATCTAAGTATACTATATATATATAGTGTATATCTATATATCTATCTCTCTCTCTATATATATATATCTCCCTTTCAAAAACACTGACATTATTACTATTATTTCCATTTCAAATTTGTGGAAGCTAAAGCAAGAGTAATGTATAGGTGAAGAAATTACCTCTTTGAAAGAGAAAAGGCAAAGAGATTCATTTTAATGTATATATTTGTATAAGGAGCCATACTATGAACTGGAAGAAGGACCAGATGGTTGTGGCTTAAATATCTTTTCATAAGAGAGGGGAATTGGGGAGAAACGAATTGGCTCAATGCTCAGACAGTGGTTATTAAGTTACTATTTTTGGAACCTGAATGAGACCACCAGATTACTGAAAGGGGAGGGACAAGGAACAAAACTGCCAAGGAGGAAGGTTGTCTTATTAAGCAGATAAAGTTTCTAATGTAATATCTCAGAGCAGCCCTCAGAAGAAGGAGTGTCTTGGGTTTGAAGATATTTCTGGTTTTGGATGAGATTCCCAGGAAAGAAGTTTAAAACAATTGCTTTTTTATTTTTATTTTTTTTTTGGTAAAAAATTCTCCATTGGGTAAGCAAATTTCAGAGAGAGCTCATTCTTACACTTGGCTTGGGAAAGAAGAGAAAATGTTAGAGACCTTGATTCTGAGCTTTTAAAGCCTCTCAGCATAGGTCTTTGGGGCATGAGTTTCTGAGAGTCAGAAACAGGTTGCTCAAAAGCACACAGGAAATAAGTTTTAGTGCCAGGGTTGAAAATAATTCTCAATGCCCATGCTGTCGGTTCGATTCACAGCTAAGAAACTGTAATCATTCAGAACAAATACGTTTTTACTTCTGAGGGGTGCAAGTTTAAATTATATTGCATTTTAATATTGGTTGTCACATGTTTATTATTATATATAAATCATATTGCTTTTGTAGCTTATTGTTTGTCTTGCAACTTTTCTAAATTAACTTAGTTCTAGGAGTTGCTTTTCACATTCCTTAGGAATTTCTAAATGGACTATCGTGTCTTCTGCAAGTAGAGGCCATTTTATTTCTTCTATTTCAATCATTATGCTTTTTATTTCTTTTTCTTGCCTTATGGCACTGGTCAGGATATAATGCATATGAGTAATGAATACACATTTCTATGCCTTTTTCCAAAACTTAGGGATGAAATATTCACTATCGACTATGATGTAGATTCTTGTAGATGTTTATAAAATAAAAAAGAAGAGCTATGCAGAGTAGTCTATGGAATACAATATTTATTTATTTATTTATTTATTTTTTAGAGAGAGTTTTGTTATAGAGCACATGTGCTTGCTAGAGAGACAGAGAGAGAGAGAGAAAGAGAGAGAGAGAGAGAGAGAGAGAAAGTGAGAAATCATCTCTGAGAGAGGATAGCTATGCCACAATCCCTTCTCCTCCATTCTTCTCTGGGTATCTTGGGCATTGCAGGCACATGCACCCTACAAGGGTTTTAAGCCACCAGGTTCAGGACTCAAATTGCAGTCAACTATGTAGGAATCCAGTGATGTAACAATTAGACCATCTGCTGGTCCAAACAATGCTTATTGAAGTCTTATTGGCCTTACCAAATCATGAGCCTGAGACAGAGGTTATACCTCACATCCATCAGTTACTGCCCTAAATGGCCTGCTTTAGTTTACAGTACACTGTGTTGCAAAAATGATAATAGATTTAAGTGACTCCCACCCTTTCTTCTTCCCAATGTTCTTGAATTTATAATGTAAAAAATAAGGTATAGCCCATCAGTTACTTGAATTACATTAAATAAACCAGTGCAAATCCTTAACAACTGTAACCTCCCCTCTTCATTCCTTCTTTTTTGTTATATGAACAAGTTTTCTCAGTTGCCATTTCAGTACACACCTATCTGGGAAACTAGAAATTTGCTCATCTGCATGACTCATACCAAACCCTGGCTCAAGTGAACCACTTTCATTTCACTTTTTATGTTCAGTCTTCTTGTTTAGGTTGACCCAAATATTGGAAGGTCTACTCTCTTCTGAGTTTGCTGAAACTTTTAACTGTAAATGTGAGTGTAATTTATCGGTGCGTTTCCTGCATCAATTGATGTAATAATGTGATTTGTTTTGCTTTCAGCCTGTTGAGATAGTAGATTACATGGGTTTGATTTCCAAGAAGTAAACCAACCTTGCCTTACTAAGATAGACCTTTCTTGGTTATGATGTCTGATTGCTTTTATATACTTCTGGATTCAATTTGAATATATTTGGGTGAGGATTTTTGCATCTATGGTCATAGCTGATATTGGTTTGTCATTTTATTTGTATAAGTCTATTTATTTATTTCTTCTTTGAGCAAGAGAAAGAAAAAGAAAAAGAGAGACAGACAGATAGGCACCCCAATGATTATTTATTCAAATGTCTTTATGGTTTTAGGACTATTCAGATTTTACACATCATCTGCATTGAATTTTAATAGTTTTAGGTTGTTGAGGGATTGGCCCATTTATGACCATACAGTAGTTTATAGTACCTTCTATTATCTTTAAAATGGTTACAGGATCTATGTGATATCCTGTTTCATTTTTGATATTGCTGATTTATGTCATCTCTGGCTTTATCCTTATTTCATCCACTAGTTTTTCTAGGAATTATTTTATTCCACTTTACTTATTTATTTATTTTAATTTGCCCAGAGAAGAACAGAGTGAGAGAGAGAAAAAAGAAGATAAGAAGTGAGAAAGCAAGCTACCAGGTCCTTGACTCAAACCACAGTCGGCTATGTGGAAGTCCAGTGCTCTGGTCGATCATGCTGGTGAAAGTTGTTGTCTTCCCCATTGATAAGAATGTGTAGTAGGGGGCCAGGTGGTGGAACAGCAGCAAAACACTATGCTCTTCCAGAAAATTCCATATGGTAGGGTTCCTGGTTCAAGTCCAGGGGCCTCCCTGAGTGTGCCAGGCACACACTTGCCCATAATCTGGGGCTGACTGAAGGCTCCGGGTGGTTCAGTGGTAAGCCCCCATTGAGGGCTTCTCTCTCGCTTTCTCTCACTAATGGAAGGAATAAACAGGTAAAGGAACTAAGAGAGAAAGAAAATCTCTAGCTATTTAGTCATTCTTCTCTCCCTGGTACAGAGGAGACACTCTTACAAATGGATTTTTCCTTTATAGATATAAATTTCCCTTACGAAGGGCAACTTCTCAGTTTTCAGAGCCTCTCTGCCTTGGCTGTTTCTCGAAATAATTATTTCAAAATAATCCTTATGCCAAAGAATAATATTGGAGGGGGCATATACTCTGGTCTCCTACATTCGTCTAGTATTTCCAGAATCCTATCAGATTTTTTTGTTGTTGTTCTTCTTTTTCTAGTTTCTTGAAAGGAGAACTTGGACTGCTGATGTGTAACCATGCTGTGCAGTGCATTGCCTTTTTTGTGCTACTTAAGTCACATCCCACATATTTTATGAATTGTATTTTCATTCCATTAAATTCAATGTGCTCTTTATTTCTTTTTTTTCACTTTCATTTTTATTTACTTATTTATTTTTACATTTTCCCGCAAACATTTACTTTACATGTCAAAAAAATGTTTGCTCCTATTCCATAGTTCTTGACAGTTAATAAACAACTTTCAAAATTCCAAAATACTGGCACGGGGTGCCCGGTGGAAGCCGCGTGGGGCGCCCGGCGGAAGCCGCGTGGGGCGCCCGGCGGAAGCCGCACGGGGCGCGGGAGCTCATGCCCCCGGAGCGGCAGGGGCCCCCCACCAAACAAGG
>NW_006159729.1:2148490-2153261 GCF_000334495.1 Tupaia belangeri chinensis | reverse complement strand
AGCTGAAGCTGAAGAGAAGGATTAAGAACTTGCAACTATAAGCAACAGAAAGAACCTTTAACTGCCTTAAACCAACTGAGAAATACACTGTAGAGAAGGATTTTATCTACCTATGGACAGTGAGAAGATGATGGATACCAGCCCTGCATTACCTCAGGCAAGAACAGGAACTACCCTGCCATTCTTAGGGAAGCCAGACACCGGAGGATAAGTCACGCTGCAGACCTCCACAACACCATTCTTGCTAACCACAAGATGGCTGCTGTGCCGCATCAACTGATGGTCAATTCTGCGTGCCAGAACCGCCTTCCTGAAACTGTATTCCATGGAGACTCACCTACAGTTGCGGAACTGCACGAGACCCACACTTGATCCAACCTTGAATGGAATCTATTTTCCCTATTGTTAAAAACTTTGGACTCGTGACCCCTCTCCCTCTACTCGCAGGTATCGCATTTTCAATGACCCCTCTGGAGGATAGCTGTCTATAGCAGAGATAGAGTAATTGGGAGGGGGGAAAGGGCTGAGGGTCAAACATAGGACAAAAAACATATTTATATGTATGAAAGTAGAAATGGAACAGTATTGGTGACGACATGCTTGATTAAGACACCATGCAGTTTATCCTGGATGGGAAACTACACTTGGTGTGTTGTGATGATACTCAGGGAATAAATGTTAAGCAATATAATTTAATATAAAAAAATAAATAAATAAAAAAAAATTCCAAAATACTGAATTTTAAAGATAACACTCAGAATATTTCTTATAATTTTTTATAATTTTGTTTGTGATTCTATAACAACAGAGACAGTATGATTTTCAGTATTTTTGAGAAAATGTTTACATGTCGACTGCTCAAATTGTTGAAAAGCAAATGCCCAGCACACTACTCATACATAAACCTTCTCAATTCAGCCCTGACTACCTATTATTCTGTAATATACCATCTGATAGCAAAGATCAGTCTCTTTTTCTTCCTTCAAAGTCTTTCTCAAGATAATCCTCTGGTGTGGTTGCTCTTTTGCAATCTCTCCTGATTACCATGCTAAACGTCCAGGTTATTTTATGTTATAAATTCTTTCATATATCTTCTCTAATCCTCTCTGCCAGGCAGAGCAATTTATGGTGCCAGACCATCTTTCTAAGAGCTTCTGTTGGCTTATTTGAGATCCATCTTAGTTCTATAGTTCTGATTAACCTTAATATTTTGGAACTCTAGAAGATGGAGTTTAGAGCATAGCTTCTCTCTCTTTTTATTTCTTTGAGACTTTCTCTTTAACTGATGAATTATTTCAGGGCACATTGTTTAATTTCTAAATGTTGACAAATCTTCCCGCTATTTATTTTCTAGTTTGATTTCAATATAGTTAGAGAATATAGTATGTGGTGTTTTACTTATTTAACCCTTTTCAATTTAAATTTTTTACAAAAAAAAAAAAATCTTGGTGAATAGTCTATGGGCCAATAAACCCAGTTGACTTTTTCTCTGAAATGAGCCACACTGGGTAAAATACAACATACCTAGGCCAGCAGACGGTACGGTGATTAAGGCTCTGCACTCCCACATGTCTGACTGCAGTTAGAAACCTGGACCTGTGGCATGCTCTTCCCTCCCCTTTCTACCTCTTCCTCCCCTTTCCTTTCCTCTCTTCCCTGTCTCTCTTGGTGAGCACCTGTACCTAATAGCAAATTAATACAATAATAATAATAAATAAAATTAAATAAGCAAATTTTTTGAGAGTTTTTTGCTATAGGGCACATGCTCTCGTCAGAAAGACAGAGAGAGACAGAGAGATAGAAAGCGAGAAATCACCCCCCCAGAGGGGATGACCACACCGCAATCCCTTCTCCTCCATTCTCCTCTCAGGATCTTGGGCACACACGCACATGCACCCAGTGTGAGTTTTACGCCACCGGGTTCGAGACATGTACCATGGTCGACTACATAGGAATCCAGTGACATAGCCATTAGGCTAACTGCTAGTCCCCTAAATAAATAAAGTTTTACAAAAACAAAATAAAACACAAAATGCCCTTTGAGGATGGCATTATTTTAAAATGTAAAATGGGAAGGAGAAAAAAAAAATAAAACACACACACACACAACATGCCCTGTGATAAAGGTATTATCTCTAAATGTGAAATGGGTATGATAAACAAAAAGTCCATTTGTTCCAAAATGGAGCTAAGTGGCAGTTAAGAAAACTGTGCTCAGGCATGTGGAAGGCAGATGACCTTAGAATGTGTACTCTGGGCACATTGTCCCCTTGGTGACAAATCTCTGAGAGCTAAAATTTTCAAGATGTTACCAATACTCATTGACTTTTCAAGGTCATAGCCTTCCTTGTTGTCCAAATTCAATTACTCCCTTACTTGTAACCAGTAGCTGCAGAAGTGTGTCCAATCCACCTACCCCCATTCTGACCCAATGACTGTGAAATCATGCTATTCCCCTTACCCAAGAACTTACCCAGTCACTGTGTGTAAGAGTCCCTGCAGTAGAACTGGGCACCTTAACACCTTGACTACTAATTATATAATCCCCCTTCCTATCTGTGACTTTTGAATTTAAAATCAATGTGAAATCAGTAAGACCTGATGCAATGCAGACTGAGACTCAGATCCCTAAACCAGACAGGCAGTCTACCCAAAACCAGCCAGCCCACTATAACTGGACAGAAAAATAACTTTCCTTCCTGCTCTCTGTCCCTCTGGCCCATAGCTATACAGTACTTTTGAGGCATACAAACAAAATAAGTAAGAGGCAAGGAAGGACTCAAGACAGGACAACTCCTAAGTATAGAATTTTGAGTGTGGGGAATGGAAATTATAGGCCAATGAGCTGATATGAATGAAAAATTATAGCCCAGTAAAAATGGTCCACTGTAAGAAGGCCATGCTTGAGGCCAAAAGGCAATCTTACCCTCTTCTCAAAAAATGCATGACTAGCCAGTACAGGCCACAATTAGCACAAAAGGACACTCATGCCATGAACCTAAATGACATAAGACTTCTTGTGACCATTAACCACTACTTTATTGTAAAAGCTGTATAAAAATTCATGTGAGGTAAGCTTCAGGTACCCTAAGAATATAGTTAGGGTATAAACCCAAGATAAAAATCACAAAATGGCTAAGTTTTGAGATAAAGACATATTAGCTCAGCTGTTGCTGAACTGTTTGCTCACAGAGACAGCGTGTAGTAGAGACTTAATGATGGACCTGAGACAAAGACTTCTTTCTTAGTCCCACCACATTCCAGGAAGAAAATAATGGCCTTCTATGGCCCAAAGCTTTAAGACAACAGGGGTCTTCTTTTTATTTATTTAGAGGTTTTTTTTTTTTTTTCTATAGGGTGTATGCACTCACCAGAGAGACAATGAAAGAGGGAGAAAGAAAGCAAGAAATCACCTCCTAACGGGGATGGCCACATTGCAATCCCTTCTCTTTCATTCTCCTCTCGGGATCTTGGGCATGTATGCACATGTGCCTGGTGTGAGTTTCAAGTTGCCGGGTCCAGCCATCAAACCATGGTTGACATGTCAGAGTCCAGTGACGTAACCATTATGCCATCTGCTGGTCCCCAGAAAGGGTTTTCTGATCTCCTATGCACTTCAAAATTAGGAAGAATAACCAGACCAATCCAGTGTGTGATGCCCCCCTCCACCACAAGTGGAATGAATGCACCACCTGAGAACAAGTATGGACAAACCCCCTCTGACTCAAATCAAAAGCCCTTAATCCAGTTCCTTGTGGGCAACCCACTTGTCAGCAACCCACTCAAGACTTGCTCTGTTTGGGAGCTCTGCTTTACCTTCTCAATCCTAATAAACTGCTCTTGCTCACCTATGTCTGTGTCTCTAATTCTTCATGAGCTGTGAACAAGAACCTGTGTCCTGTTGTGGGGGCTGGGCCTGATTATCCCTGCACCTCGTGTTCCCTGCATCGACCTCAGCGCACGTTATGTAGGGTTGGCGGGATATTGCGGTGTCAGTTAGGACAATCATCTCAACCCTGGCCCAAATAAACCCTTTTGTTTTATATACTTATTTAATTTACTTCTCAGTCTTCCATTTAGTTTGACCCTCAAAGGTTATTTGCTCTGCAAACGTACGTGACAAAATAGTCTGGGGGAAAACCTCTGTGAACTTTTGCTAATAAAATTTACAGAAAATGCCAGACCCATGGAGAACTGTTTTCCAACAAAAAACATTAAGTAAAATCTTACTCCAGGTTCTATTTTGAATTCAGATAAAATTAAGAATTATTTTACTGAGACCAGCAGGTGGCGTGGAGGTTAAGGTGCTGGACTCCCAGAGGGATGAACTGGTTTGACTTCTGGAGCTGTCAGCTAGTTTTCTCACTTTCCCTCTCTCTCTGTCTCTCTCTGGTGTGTGCATGTTCCCTGTGATGAATTAAATACTAATGGATAAAATGAAATAAGTAATGATTTGGGCCAGCAGGTGCATAGTGGTTAAGGTGCTGGACATTCTCACATGGTCGTCCACAGTTTGAGTCCCAGACCTGGTGGCTTGCTTTCTCACTTTCTTTCTTTCTCTGGTCAAATTAAACTAAATGAATGGATAAATAAAATTAAATAACTCTTTTTTTTTCTTTTTGGAGAGATTTTCACTATAGAGCGCGTGCACTCGCCAGACAGACAGAGACATAGAGACAGGAAGCGAGAAATCACCCCCCAGGGGGGATGGTCACGCCGCAATCCCTTCTCCTCCATTCTCCTCTTGGGATCTTGGGCACGCACGCACACA
>NW_006159729.1:2132723-2147284 GCF_000334495.1 Tupaia belangeri chinensis | reverse complement strand
TTCTCCTCTTGGGATCTTGGGCACGCACGCACACATGCCCGGCGTGAGTTTTAAGCCACCGGGTCCGGGATGCGAACTGCGGTCGACTACGTGGGAGTCCAGAGACATAGCCATTACACTAACTGCTGGTTCCCAAAATTAAATAACTCTTAAAAGAAGTAAATATTTAAAACATTATTTTATCAGTAGCTATTATCTTTAAAATATTGAGTTCTATTTCAATTCATTCAAGTTTTTCTTTACACCTCTAAGAAAAATTGCAATTTTGCCAATAAAATTGCTACAGATTTATTGTTAAATACTTATATTTTAAGTACCGTATTTGCAAGCATTATATGATTTCTCCTTATTCTTCACTTTTAATTGGTTATTACTGATATACATAAAATTTGATCATTTGATTATCCATTAATGCCGTTCAACATTAGCCATTACATTGAACTCTGTATTCACTGGTCCCTTGTTTTAATAGTCTTCAATTTATTACTCATATGAAGCTATCAAAATAAGCAAATAGGGATAATGTTGTCTTCACTATGCCAAAATACATATTATTCTTACTGGTTTATTAGTTACAACTGTGAGATCAAAATGTGCCCTTTCGGGAACCAGCAGTTAGCGTAATGGCTATGTCGCTGGACTCCCACGTAGTCGACCGCGGTTCGTGTCCCGGACCCGGTGGCTTAAAACTCACGCCGGGCGCGTGTGCGTGCGTGCCCAAGATCCCGAGAGGAGAATGGAGGAGAAGGGATTGCGGTGTGACCATCCCCCCTGGGGGGTGATGTCTGGCGAGCGCACACGCCCTACAGTGAAAATCTCTCCAAAAAAAAAAAAAAAGAACTCTCCGAAAAAAAAAAAAAAAAAGTGCCCTTTCATCCTCCTAGGAGGAGTTCTTAGACACCCTCTCCAAACCCTGATAGGCGACGTGCCAATCCAGGATCTTTCTCTTAAATTAGGAGAAACTTGGCTTATGGAAGATCCTAGTAAAGATGAAGGGAATTTCCTTCCTACCCACTTTGAAATTTGTAAATTTGAGTCTATGAAACAAACTGACAATAGATTAATAGGAGAAGAACAATAACAAATTTAGTAGCATGCATAGATGTGAGAGCCATACAAAAGGATGTGACCCAGAGAAGGGCCAGAGGATTAAAGCTTGCATTACATTTTGAGAAACACAAAGGACTGGGATCCCTGGGGGCAGGTAGCAATAGGTTATGGAAAATCGAAGAGATAGTGCATAGTAAAAAAGACTTATTGTGCAGGAAAACTTTTCCAGGGAGTAGTCCTTAGAAGTCCAGGTGAAACATCTATCAAGGAAGTCCTGGAAAAGAAGACATTTAGTCCCAGTTCTTATGATACAGATTAATCTTCTCTGGTTGTTTGGTGAGATTTCCATGGTGGGGAGAGGTGCGAGTTTTAAGATGATTGAATTCCTCACCGCCGGATCACGAGAAACATGGGAAAACAAGAAAATACCTCTCCTCCTAGGGAAAAGAGTAACTCTTCATCCACAAGCAGTTTGGTGAAAATCATGGAAATGTCTGATAAGGAATTCAGATCATTCATAATATCTAAGCTAACAGAGATGGAAGAGAAGAGAGATAATGAACTGCTAAAGAGAAAGGAGAAAGAAATTGACGAGTTCCAAGAGATGAGGAAATTCCTGCAAGATCTAAAAGTGGAATTACACACTTTACAAAAGACTCAAACGGAACTGCTGTAGTACAAGAAGTAAAAATCTCCCTGGAAAGTATTAAAAGCAGACTAGATCATTCAGAAAATAGAATCTCAGATGTAGAGGAGAAAATGGCCGGCCTAGAAAAATCCACCATGAAGACTGAGAAAATGGCACAAAAATTTGAGAATAATATGCGAGAAGTACTGGATACCATCAAACGTCCAAATATCCGGATAATTGGCATTCCAGAAGGTGAGGAAACCCATAAGGGCATTGATAATCTATTCCATGAAATCCTGCAAGAAAACTTTCCAAACCTAGAGAGGCATTCGAAGATCCAGTCCCAGGAAATACAAAGGACCCCAAATAGAATCAACCCAAGAAGATCTTCTCCAAGACACATTATAGCCAGGTTGACCAAAACTGCAGACAAAGACAAGATACTAAGATTAGCAAGAGAAAAACAGCAAGTTACCTACAAAGGACATCCCATCAGGCTAACAGCAGATCTCTCATCAGAAACAATAAAAGCGAGGAGAGAATGGGAAAATATATTCCAAGTGTTAAGAGAGAAGCAGTTTCAGCCAAGAATACTGTATCCGGCAAGATTATCTTTCAGGTGGGAAGAAAAGACAAGAACATTCTCAGATAAACAAAACCTGAAAGAATTTACCAGCACCAGACCAGACCTCCAAGAAGTTCTCAAGGATGTGCTGTATCAGGAAAACTAAACGCAGATACATGGAAATAAGAGTCCAAAAACTGAGAAAGTAGCTAACTTAATCATAGGGACAAGTCTGGAGTTGAATACTATATCCCAGAATTTAATCAGGAAAATTGAACCAGAACAGAAGATAAAAGTATATGAGACTGATAGGTTCATGCACCTACCATTTGAACAGAATCCTAACCTGTTTCCGGGCTTTAAGCAAAGTTCCTTGGCGGTTCTTTGATTTAAGTTAAAACTGGTTTTCTTAGTAGTAACGAGGGAACTCACCTTTGAAAGTAGTCAGGTTATGTAGGAAATTGTGTGATCAATGCAATGTGGGTGGGAAGGGAATGGAGGACAATTTTGGACACTGGAGGTGGTGTGAGAGGAGGGTGGGAAGGGACAGAGGGTCAGAAAGAGGGATGGAAATAATTCTAGCAACTAGAATTGGAAATTTATTTTTTTTGTAATGTGCATGATTGAGTCACTATGCAGTGTGTACTGGATGGGAGATCGCATTTTGTGTGCTGTGATGATGCCTAGGGAAGGAATGTAAATTGAGTTACAAAAAGAAAAGTTTCAGGAAAACAAAATGTATCTATTCAATGACTGCAGTAGGATATGTAGCCCCAGTTAGGTGCTAATTTATAGGACGCATAAAGTTAGACTTGTGCTCATGGAAATGTGTGTGTCACATGTGTTTGCTAGGAGGGTATTTGGATTGATGAGGGTCTTTGGTGATTCGATAAAATGTGGGGGGAAAATGGTATAGAAATAGATAACAGAGACAGTGTGGGAGGAGAACAGGAGGTGGCAGAGGGTAAGAGAGAGGGAACCAAGGATGGGGGAGAAAAAGCAAAATATACAGAAAACAAGAAATGGAAGATCATTTGCTAATAATAACATGTTTGTTGATGTGCTTGATTGAGATAATATACAGTGTACTCTGGATGGAAAATCTCATTGTGTATGCTGTAATGATGTACAGTGAATGAATGCAAATAAATTGAAAAAAAAAAGAAAAAAAAAAGATGATTGAATTCCTTAGGTCAGGAAAACTTCAGAGAGACCCTCCGCATGCTTAGAGTGAGAAAGAGACAAAGGGGCAGAGAGAAGGTCAGAGAGCCTTTGATTCTGAGCTTACACTAAGGCTTTTGATTTCCATTAGATCAAATGCCAAAACATGCCATATTTAGGGATATCATCTTCTGCGCCCCAACAACCTTTACGGAGTCCTGAAGTTTAAGGAATCTTTCAGTACACTATCTGACTCACATCTGGGTCTTAGTGTAGCTGCACTGGTATAAATTCTTTCCTCAGGGAATGGTAGTCTGAGCCAGACCTCAAGCCTTGACCAGGAAGGTCAGGGTGATCTCAGCTCCTTCTCTGAATCTAGTGGAATCTCCTTCTGAAGTACAGGAACCTCCCAGACCTTCCCTAGCTTTTTTCTTTGATTCCTGATGGACCTTCTGCTTAGATGAACTTGTTAGGTACCAGCACGTGGCATAGCCGTTAGGTCGCTGGACTGTCACATGGCCCACTGTGGTTTAAGTCCTGGACCTGGTGACTTGAAAGTCACACTGAGTGTATGTGTGCACATGCCCAAGATCATAGAAGGAAAATGGAGGAGAAGGAATTGCCATGTGGCCATCCTCCCCAGAGGGGGGGGGCGATTTTTCACTTTCCCTTTCATTGTCTTTTTTACTCTCTCTCCTGGGGGCACACACCCTAGGGCAAAACCTCTTAAAGAAAAAAGATTTTGTTTTGTTCTTTTTCTTGAAAAAGAAACGTATGTTCTAACATTGAACACAGAGACCTGAACTCAACTCTAAGGATCATGGCATAAAAAAGATCAGGAACTATGGGGACCAGCAATAATAGCTATGTCGCTGGACTCCCATGTAGTCAACCGCGGTTCGTGTCCCGGACCTGGTGGCTTAAAATTCACGCTGGGCGCATGTGCATGCGTGCCCAAGATCCTGAGAGGAGAATGGAAGAAAAGGGATTGTGGTGTGGCCATCCTTTCTGGGGGGTGATTTCTTGCTTTCTGTCTCTATGTCTCTGTCTGTCTGTCTGATGAGTGCACGAGCCCTTTAGCAAAAACAAAAACAAAAACAAAAACAAAAACAAAACCTCTCAAAAAAAACACAGGAACTATGTAGATCACTTTAAGCTATAACTTTCACAGAGTTATGTGGCTGGTTTTAATTTCACTCTGTATGCTCCCATAATTTAGTTCTATATGCTCATATAAGTAGTAAATAATAAAATCAATAGAAAATAATAACTTATCTCTTCCATATTTCTCTTGTAATTTTCTTCTCATTGTCATATTGCACTAACGGTCCAGTTGCAGCCCTTCGACTGTTTTGACTTCCCTATATTATCTCTCAGAAGAGAGCTGAAAGCCCACTTACTCAAATAGTTTTAAGTGAAAATAGTCAACCTGTCAAACTTTCTTGATTAAAGCCATACTGTTACATGTGAAAATGCCTGCTTCTTTCCACAGTTATTTCTAAAACTTCTATAAAAGCAGTAAAGATAGTGCAACCATGCTGCATACTAGTGTAGTTCAATTATAAGTCTGTGTGTGTGTATGTGTGTGTGTGTGCATGTGTGTGTGTGTGTGTGTTTCTTTTTGGGGAATCCTGAAAGATAATATCCAGTGTATTTGATGCAGGTTGTTCTAGCTTTGAAACCAAGGTTAAGGGTAAATGATAGCTTTAAGGGTTCTCACTCTTGGCTAGGACAGTAGATCTGATAATTGTCAGATAAACACGAAAAGCAAATTGATGTCAGCTGTGAAGGTGGTCTGTGATCACATTCTGCAGGATTTAGTCTTGCAGAAAGATTTTATCACTGGCCCAGTTGAAGCCAGTAACATGAGGATAGAGCACAAGCTGTAAATGGCAGAATCAGAAAGATAAGAGTTCTTCAGTGAATAATGTACCAGGCAGACCCAACTTTAGGAAAGAGCACAGATGACTTTAACTTTAAAAATTTCTTTCAAATCAAAGATTCTTTGAACCAAAATTTAAGAAGATCTGACATTCATTTCCATTTAACTTTCAAGTGATTCTCACCCTCTGCTCTTATCACATTCTTCCAAGCGACCGTGTTTGTTATGAACACAGATTGGTCTCTTTGTCTAATTCATTGATGTATGGATCATTGTGCATTTTAAAATCAATATGCTCTACAGTTCAGATCCTTCACTTACTGATGCGTGCAAGTGCTCTAATACAAAAATAACTTTAGTAGTCTCCTCATCTTGCAATTCCAAATGGTAAACTAAAAGCCTATCATTTAAAACCATCTGCAGCTCTGGGTAAATATCACTTTCACAACATGATCTACAGCCATTAGAGATCCTTTGTGTAAAACCATTCAGTGGCCTTGTATTGTTTCTATGAAAAAAAATGCATAAAATAATGATCTCTCTCGCAATTAACTCCACTGCCAAATGTTGTGAATGTTGGGAGAGACAAAGGAAAGTTTACTATTTGTTATTTTGGTAGTAATCCATCTACCAGTTACGAAATAAAAGTTAACAAATTAATGAATCAGGGTGAGATCATGGAGTCCACTAATTTCCGTGGTTTTAGAGGTAACTGTAACAAGAGACTAATTTACATTTGGCACGGTTCAATGACATTTCCATGGAGACTCATCTGCTGTTGGTGTTTCAAGATGTGTTAAAATAAGAGAAAAATCTTCATCTAGTTTTCCATATACAGACTACAGGAGTATAGTCAATTACACAAATTTCAAATGCCTCAACCCCTGAATTCTCTGGTAAACCCAATAAGCTTGAACACAATATAAAAGGTCTATTTGAAAGATTGGAAGACTTAGGTTTTGACAGGCTTTTAGTAAGAGATGTGTTACTTTGAGAAAGGATGTTTAATCTCTGTGGTCCTAATTTTGTAAGTGAGTAAACTCAGGTTATTCGATGCACAGAGCTCCACATTGCTGTTTGGTGTTTATGTTTTGTAGTTACATCGAGGATTAAAGAAAAAGAAAAGTAAACAAGGCTGATTTTCATTGAAATAAAATAACTAAGATGATTAAATATGATTGGGTTACCTTAGTTTAAGAGTTTATGTGAATCCTATTACTGGTTGTTGAATGTCAATGAAGTTAAGACCTACTGGATTTACCACTTGGGATTACTGAAAAAGAAAGAGAAAAAGGAAGATCATTCAAAGATAAAGAATTACACACAATAGGAAAAGGGTGAGCTAGACTAGAAGTGGAAGTTACCTAAAATATTTGCAGACTGGAAGCAATGGGACAACTAGTTGCAAAATCATAATAGAAAAGGGAAGAAAAGAAACCAATATGGTGAAACAGGAGGTGTAGCTGCACCAATTCAGGACTGGTGAGTAACCTGTTTTCCAGGTGGTAGTGTAGGTGCCTGATTTGTCTTCTCCCATGGTCTGTCAACTGTAACTCAGTCCCTACTTGCTATTTCATTTTCTAGAATCTATGGGCACATGACAACAAATCTTGGGGACTCAAATAGGAGACAGAGCTCGACGGGTGGAGGAAGGGCCCTGCAGATGCCATGCAGTTTCTTTGCCTTTAAATAATAGATTCCCGTGAACATGCTTTGTGGAATCTAGCGACTCCTTTTACCTATTAAAACTTATGGTATTTTTGCAGGTGCCTAGCTGCCTTGGACAGCTTTGGTTTATTTGTGAGAGGCTTCAGGATGCCCAGCTGTGGAGAGATGGGGAAAACAGAGGTAGGGAAATGAGGGATAGTGGAGTTGTATGAATCAGAAAAATGTTCATGCATATTCATAAAATCATGCCATTGAAATTCTTTCCGAAGAAACAATAGAATGAGAAAAACAACTCCATGCATGCGACAGGATGGTGCCATGAGACTCAGATTTGGTCCAAGGCCAAGAAAAGCTAAGAACTGACCATGAGTACACATGCTTCCATTTTTTCAGTTAGATGCTAGACCAGCTATGCCAGATTTTGGAAAGAGCTGGATCAAAAGTGAATCTTGACTCAACAGTGTCCTTGGGGATTACAAGAAATTAGAGAGGATTTCCTGGGAGAAAGGCTGTTGTGTTGCTCATTCCATCCTCTCCTTCAATGGGAGAAGATAGGCTATCTAGGAGACTGGGAATCCTGGTAGAAGCACTCTGTGTGTGGCAGGCACAGAGAAGTGTCTGCAAAGACAATTTCAGGGAAAGATGAATTGTGGCAGTCCCTGGTGACTCACATGCTTGGAATCTGAAAAATACTATATTTCTATCAGCAGTATTTTCTCATCTGGAGGAGAATGAGGGTTGCTAGACAAAATGCAAGACCCAGTTATACTTGAATTTACCATGTAATACTTCAGACATAGGACAAAGAAGAGAAAATTTTTCTGACACTTGTTAAAAGGACAAGGCAGACTATTTGGAACTACTGTAATGGATAGAAGGACCACTGTGATGGAGTTCTGCAATAGGAGGAAAATATTGGGCTCAATTGCTAATATTACAAGGAAAGAGAGGATTTTGCATCCTAGCAGCAGGGTGGATGGGGAGAGAGGCAGACTACATCACAATTAGTCTCGAGAGTGGGTTACTTGGTGAATTACTAAGAAGGGACATCAGGGGTAAGAAGGATTCTGGCTAATCTGACCTAACAGGATTCTCACTGAAAACACACTAGGAGAAACCAGACATCATCAGGGAACAGTGTAGGATGAGGAACCAGGTCAGGTATCGAAGGTGATGGGAATATTAAGAGTGGGATGTTGTGGCTTAATCAACATAGTAGGACTCTTGCTACAGATGGGCAATGTGAAGACAGACAGTTATACAGAAGCCAAAAAGTCAAGGTCTTGTTGGGAAGAGGATTTAGAAAAGAGAGATTAAAGATTTGTCAGGAGAGATCCATTGTCAATAAAATGACTCTTTCTTTATCTGAAATTCCAATTTAATTAGAAGTCCTATTTTACTTGCTAAATTTCATAAATGGCAAGACCTGAGAAAGATTCCTACAGGGGCGAGGAGATGTTCAGATCCCAGCGCTGAAGGCGGAAGGTCAACCGCAGCCCCAAGGATTTTTCTGGAGCAGCCTACTGCAGGGGAGGCACATTAAAGACAAAAGAGCTGCAGTCAGAAGAACCCTCAAGACCCTGGAGAGGGTCTGTGTGTCAAAAGGCTTTCAGCACCATGGCCAGAGAAGCCCTTACAAACCGCAGCTTTACATAGAAAGGAAGTCAGACTTTGGTGGGCTCTCCCTTTTCCCTTCCATCATGGAGGATCTAGCGAAAAAAAGTCAGAAGAGAGAGAAATATCTATTGATGAATCAGTACCTTTTCTTCTTCCAGCATCCAGGTTATACCTGATCTGAGGAAGGAAGTGGAAAGTTATGACGTCAGGAGAGATTTTTTTTCAACCAGTGGAAGGTGCCAGGAAGTGAAACATCATGACGTCGGGGGAGATTTGTTCAACCAGTGGCAGGTGCCTCCTCCTGAAAAAAAGGACTTCTCACTTTATGATCACATCCTACAACAAATATACACACAACATGAAGTGGAACGTTATGACGTCAGGAAAGATTTTTTTTTTCAACCAGTGGAAGGTGCCAGGAAGTGAAACATCATGACGTCGGGGGAGATTTGTTCAACCAGTGGCAGGTGCCTCCTCCTGAAAAAAAGGACTTCTCACTTTATGATCACATCCTACAACAAATATACACACAACATGACATTCTTCCAATAGAGAAAGCTGGCTTAACAGAGTGTAATGGTTAGACTAGTCCTGGAGTAGAAACTTCACAGACTATTCTGAAGTCATTAGAAGCTCATGCATTTATTCATTCACTGGATATTTCTCTGGCTCCCACTTGAGCACCCAGGCGCTATGCTGATGCTGGGGATAAAGAGATGAACATACACAGAGATGGTTATGAAGCAGACACAAATAACAGTTGTAAAATGTATATGGCAACGGTGAAAGTGATGGGATGTCAGGTTAATGGTGCATCAAGGCACAGTGCAGTGACTCTGACAGATGATAAACTACTATGTATAGTCATGGCAGCATCCTATAGAAAACATTTTCATGATATTTCTTTTATTTTATGTTGTTTCCAGTTTTTTGTTTGTTTGTTTCATTGTTCCATGATATCCTTGGTAACTATCTGTGAATGTGTGTGTGTGCATATGCGCATGCACACATACGGATGTCACCATGGATCATACGAAGAGAAAGCAGTAACAATTAAATTGAAGATGTTTCTTTTATAAGAACTGTGTTTTGAAGCAGCACTTGAAGGACCAAAACAATTTCAATGTGTAAGGAAATGGGTGATGATCTTCATAATTGTTCTAATTAAACAACATGCAATACTTTCTCTACCCCCACCCACTCCCCCAATACATTTTCCCATGATACTATAATAGACTGATGTTTTCAGGTTCTGGTTTTGGAATTCCCACACTGCAGGACCAGGCACACTCACATTAAGTCACATCAAGAATTTAATGGCCTCTGCCTGTATTCTCACAAATAAATTGCATATTTTAACAAAGACATAAAACTTGTGGAAAATAAACAAGCATCCCTATAAGGTAGATTCCTATAACACCAGAGGAGTCAGAGGCCAAAGAAATGGAAAAAACAATAAAATGGAAAATTAGGGAAAACACAGATTACCAACCCTGAGGACAATCATTACAATGCAATCTTCACATCCAGCATCCTGTAATGTCTCCAGGACTGAAGGAAGCTTGCAGAAAGACCCAATTAAGAGCGCTCGGAAGCCCAGACTTATCAGCAGCCTCCAGCAAACACTCCATTCCCTCCAAGTAATTCTCCATAAATTTATCTTTTCTCAACAAACATACTGCACTGATAGCAAAAGGAGTTTTGAAGTTCTATTTACTTCTTGGGGCAGGGGACAAGAAAAAGGCAACCAGGGAGAAGCCTCAAAATACTTTCATTGCCAGGAAGAGTTAGTGAACATTTTTCCTTTTTTTTTTTTTTTTCTGAAACACAAGCCTACATCACAATTAGTCTTAAGAGTGTGCTTTGTATTATTCCTATTAGCTTTTTTTTCCCTAATGACCTTAAAAAGACATTTTTTAAATGGCAGGAAAATTTAGAATTACTTCTTTCCTCCTTGAGAATTATAAAGTTTTCTGCTACACATAGGGGCTTGCTATTGTTTTTTCTTAACTTCTAAAAATAAGGGGGCATAAGGAATGTTCTTTAACAGAATTACGGCATAAGCATGTCTGTGAATCAACCCAGATTCAAAACAACCTGTGTTGTTCTCCAGTTGGATGGATTCTAGCCAAATCATGTAACATATCTGAACCATAACTTACCTACTTTAAAACATGGAAATTGCTGCCCTAATTCTTACTAAGTAAGGCTAAGTAGGATGTTATGGATCACCAGAATGCACGCAACAGTTATGCTTTTTATACCATGCTATATTTTTTTCTGCCCCACACCAGTTCACCTTTGGAATTTGGCAATAGTCCAGTGGCCACAAGTGGATATATGGAAACTGGAGATTGGGATTAGTTTTGTACTTTTGCATCCCTCCCTCCTTTTCTGTCTCCTTTTTTCTTCCTCCCTCTTTTCCTTACTTCCTCTCTTCTTCTGCAGAACCATCTATGAATTAGTGTTCAAATATTAATTTTTAAAGAACCAAAGAGAAGCATTTGTTGACCATATCACTTCTTGAGTTTAGCACTCTCAGTCCCATATCTTCATAAACATGTGGGGAGGCAGATTAATGATGTCTTAATCTCTTGTTGAAAAGTTCCAGCAAAGGCCACAGGTCCTGCGGTGGTTAAGGCACTGGACTCCCACATGGCTGACTGTGGTTTGAGTCCTGGACCTGGCAAATGCTTTTTCACCTTTTTTATCTCTCCCTCTATTTCTCTCTGGTAAATGTGTGTGCTCTGTATCAAATTAAAACAAAACAAAACAAAATAATAATAATAATGATTAAATAAAATTAAATAAAGAATTCTTTTAAAACAACAACAAAGTTCCAGCACAAAGAGAACAAAAACACAGGTATTAAGACACATTAAAGAGAAATGAATGAAATCTACCAGTAGTTTGTAAATGTCTGGAAATAGAGATTCTTTGAGTGTTATTTGGAAACTCCAAAAGAACAAGATGCAAATCTTATAAATATTTGAGGCAAAGTAAGTGGATCTCATAAATTTACCTGAAGACTGATAGTGATTAAAAATGTGAAAGCTTTGGAAATCTCATCTATTGTATAATAAAGGAGTTAGTGAAACAACATATGAGACATTTATCTTACCTATTGCTAATGGTAAAGCAATAAATGATAAACTTACAAAATGATTGCTTTTGGGCCTCTTTCAAATAACTCATCAGGTGGTGAAGTTATAGATATCACCACAAATAAAAAATGATAAATACATTGATTCTGTGAACTCATGTAAACTTTCATTTCTTGAATAAATTATTAAAATATATGCCTATGAAGACATTCAATAGCAAGCAAATAATACAATTAAAGCAGAAAATTCTAAACTTATTGACTTTGTGACAAAAACTGTGGTATATTTGCCAACAAATAAATAGCATGTATATGTGATAAAGATTGAGGAACATCTATTAATTCAAATGGAATAATATCTGAGGACAGGTTTTTGATTATTCTTCTGAACTAGGATGATTTCCAGGGAGCCCAGGAGAGTAACATTCATGAACATTAATCTTGCTATAACAGATGGTTTTGGTCTTATGACTGTGGGCAGCTCCTTGCATCCTAACCCAGCATAACATCACTAGATAAATAACAAGGCCTTCTTATCTACATTCAGGCTAAATTCAGACATTCTTTTCTACTGACGCTAAGCCCTTTTTAGAAAAAAAAACTTGTATACTCAACCAATTACTAACCTAAGAATTTCTTTTTGTTTCATTTTGTTTTATTTTTTAATTTATATATTATTACTATTATTATTTACACATTCAATCTCCATAAATCATTTAGATTGTAAAGCAATTTTACCCAGCATGATATGCACCTCAGTCCACCCCGGTTGAGAATACTAAACATGTCATCATCAACAGATAATTAAACTATACCTATGTCCCACAAATGTCTTACCTCTCTATTTTTTTCCTCAAATTTCTTTTCCTGTGCTTTCCCCTCCCCCACTCTTCTTCCACTTTGTCTTTAGTGTCCATAACGATTTTTAATGCTTTTATGTCCTCCAGTCTTTCAGTCTCTACTGTAGAGTGTGGACAGTCAATATATTTAAGTGGAGACATACAAGGTCTCTCATAGCTTGACTTGCTTCACTCAGCAACAAATCTTCCATATTCATCCACTTTCTATCAAATGCCAGGGCCTTGTTGTTTTTTATAGCTGGATAGTATTCCATGGAGTATATGTGCCACACTTTTTCAATCCATACATCTGTTTGTGGACATTTGGGTTGATTCCATGTCTTCATAATCCTGAATAATGCTGCAATAAATATAGTTGTGCAAGCACTTTTCAGACTGAGTGTTCTCCTGTCCTTTGGGTAGATACCCAGGAGTGGAATTGCTAGATCACATGGTAGTTCTATTTGATGGTCTTTGAGGAAACTCCATATTATTCTCCACAGTGGCTGGACCAATTTACATTCCACCAATAATGTAGGAGGGTTCCCCTTTCACCACATCTCCTCTAGCATTTATCCTTTTTTTTAATCTTTACCATTCTGACTGGGGTTGGGTGGTATCTCATTGTAGTTTTGATCTGCATCTCCCTAATGATGATGGATGTTGAGAATTTTTCATGTTTTTTGGCTGTTCATATGTCTTCCTTAGAGAATTTTTTGTTCAGCACATTTTCTCATCTTTTAATTGGGTTAGTCATTTTCTTCTGGGTAAGCCACTTGAGTTCCCTGTGTATTCTGGTTATGAGTCCTTTAGCTGAGGTACAGTTAACAAAAATTCTCTCCCATTCTGAGGGCTGTCAATTCACACTAATTAGTAGGTCCTTTGCTGTGCAGAAACTTCTTAATCTAATGTAATCCCATTTGTCTATTTTGTGGATTATTGCCTGTGCTTTGGGGGTCTTACTTAAGAAGTCTTTGCCTACCCAATGTCTCCCAGAGTTTCCCCAGTGTTTTCCACCATTAGTTTTATAGTTTGCAGTCTTAGGCTTAGATCTTTGATCCACTTTGAGTTGATTTTTGTTAATGGTGACAGATAGGGGTTTATCTTTTTGCAGATGAATACCCAATTTTTCCAGCACCATTTGCTAAAGAGGTTTTCCTTTTCCCACTGGATTGACTGGTGGCCTTTGTCAAAGATCAATTGGCTATAAAGTTTGGGGGTTTATTTCTGGAGTCTCTACTCTGTTCCATGAGACTCTAAGAATTTCTAAACCCACATATAACCTACAAGCTCTGCTTGCTTCCAGATATCCTGCTGAGACAGGAATTAGACATAATGAGAAGGCAAATAAGTCAAGGACCCCCTCCCCCCCAACAAGAGTCACTGTGATAGGAATTGACATACACATATATTAAGATAGAGCCAGTTTATAAGATGGAGTCACTCTGGTCAAACTTTTGCTCTCAAAACATTTGTTTTCATTCACTACTTTCACTAGAAATCTGGTATTAACTTTGCCTACCTGGTCACACAGAGAGCTGCGTACAAGCCTAACTTGTTCACAGCTTGCTTGATCAATCATAGCTTATCAGGAAATGCAGCCAGATCCTATTTGAAAATTCCTTCCTCCCAACCTTCTCAACTGGGTCTTGGTGCCAGGAAGGTTGTTATCTTCCTTCTTGCCACCCAGATATGCACACAAAACTCACCACTGGGATGGGACACTAAATGAGCATCTGGGCAGTGCATCTAGATATGGAAGCTCATTCCTTCAAAGATCACCCTGGGCATGTGCGATTAGATAGTTAAATTCCTCACCTGAGAGAGATGCACAAGAGCAGGAAAAAGTCCACACATTCCAAACAAAGCAGCCAGATACTCTGACAGACCTTCCCTTGCTACATATTCATTACTGACTCTTAGAATAAATGTAACACCTAACCCGATATGCAGTGTAGTTGTTTTCTGGCAGCTGTCCCGCTTCATACCTTTCAGGCATGGGGCTGTATTTCCTTCCTATTAGAAATCCTTACTTTGCTATTAAA
>NW_006159729.1:2121828-2132706 GCF_000334495.1 Tupaia belangeri chinensis | reverse complement strand
TTCCCTACTTTATCAGTGTTTGTGATTTTTTTATTCTGTGTCTCAAGGCAAATCTCTAAGCTTAGAGACCTGGGCCTAAAAATCCTAGGATTTCACAACACAGCTCAACTCCCAGATCCTATAGCAACACTCCCTGCAGGCAACTCACTCCCTGCAGGCAACTCACTTCCTGCAAGCTCCTTTTGAGCAGCACTGAACTTGTCAATGAGCTGTCATTTCTCCTCAGTATGACAGCTAGTCCTGTAAGCTGCTTCTCTCCTCTCATACAAAGTCAGCTTCACAGAGACTGAAAAAGCCTAAATAAAAACAAGAAACCTGAACAAAGCCCCTCTGACACAGATACAGACCCCTCGCTTCAGTTTTCTAATTGGCAACCTATTTTCCAGGAACTTCTCCTTGGCTTGGGAGCTTTGATATCCTTTCCCTCTCTTCACAAGCTCTCCACCTCACTATTCCTTCTCTGTGTATGCGTCTCTAATTCTTCACGAGCATGAGACAAAGAACCGGGTTCACTGCTGCTCCTGTATTTGGTATTGGACCTACACGCCCCAACTTCTTGCATCATAATTTTTGTATCACTGCCTTTTGGGTTAGGCCAATGAAGACTCCTTATGCTGCTTCAAAACTTTGTCTCCTGTTCTCTGAACTGAATAAAAGAAAATGCTGCATCTAAGCACCCTAGGAAGAAATTCTGTGCTTCTCCAGGCCTAGTCATGCAAAATCACATTTGGAATAAACCGTGTTAATCATTATTTCTATAGAGCATAGTTATTTCCACTGTCATAGCCATAAGATGTTACATGACAAAGTCTAATAATAAAATTTTATATACTTATAAATATATAGGATATATATTTATATAACATTTCATATATACATACTTATACACTTATTTTCACAAAAAAAAACAAAATTGAGTAATACAAGTATATATATATTTATAAATGTATATAAAATTTATATAAATATATATATGTATATACACATACAATGATTTTTACCAAAAAAGACAAAATCTAGTAATCAAGTATATATATATTTATAAATGTATATAAAATATATTTATATAAATACATATATATGTACACATACACTTATATATACAATGAAGCAACCCCCCAAAAAGAATAAACCAGAAACTGCTAAGATTATTGACTGAGAAGAGAGGTGGGAATCAGTGGTGGACATTGGGGTATATTTCTGTGAATAGACCTTTTGGTACTATTGGTACTATTTTAATATTTAAAATAAGATTTATGTTTTGGATAAAACAAAATAATAAAAAATCTACAAAAATAACAACAGAAACAAAGCAAGGAGAATGATGAAACCATAATCAAAATGTAATAAAAATAGAAACAGATGCAGATGTAATTTTTTGTTGTTGTTGGAAGGCATGTGAGCTCTCAAGAAAGGGAGAGACAGAGAGATGGAGAAGGAGGAAGTATTTCCCCAGTGGGATATGATCACACTGAAATCCCTTCTACATTTCTCCATCCTGTAGGGATTTTGGGCATGTATGCACATGTACTCAGCATGTTTTTCAAGCCAGTAGGATCAAATTGTGAACTATGGTGGGCCATGTGTGATATGAATACCTTAACCACTAAGCCATGGGATTGATCAATACATTTTTTTAATTGAAAAACAATCATACCCAAGCAATGAAAGAAGAATGAACCTTAATAACTATTGAGCAAAATATATAACTGCAGGCTAAAGCAAAAAGAATTATTAACTCATTTTGAATTCTCATGCCTAGTTTACTTTTAAGAGTTGTGTCGATTAGCACTTTTTAGAATTGAGCAAATGATTAGGCTAATGAGAGTTCTCATTTTTGGAAATTTATGGAGAAGAAAAGATGAAAATAAGTTGTATATTATAATGGAGTTGACTGTGCTTTGTAAAGTAGAGACAAGCTAACCATTTTGACAGATAACTATCTGAGCATATAGGTCAACTATAGAAAAGTATCTTCCAAGTCAATGTAAACAGGACAAAAAGCATGCAGGCATCAATAATAGAATCAGTTCAACCATAACTGAGGAATTAATGTTCAAGACTTTAGATAATCTCTTTTTTTTAGAGAGAGATTTTGCTATAGGGTGTTTGTGCTCGCCAGAGAGACAAAGAGGCAGAAGGAGAGAAATCACTCTCCAGGGTGGATGGCCATGCTGCAATCCCTTCTCCTCTATTCTCTTCTCAGGATTTGGGGCACACACACTTGGCATGAGTTTTAAGCTACTGGGTCCAGGACTCAAACTGCAGTTGACTATGTGGGAGTCCAACAATATAACCATTATACCATCTGCTGGTCCCAAGATTTAGGTTACCTTCTATGAGGTTTGTTTCCTTGTTATTCCAGAATAACAACAGATGTCCAAAACATAAGGCTTCTTGTGAGATTCTTCTTATTGCTCAATAATAGGTAGAAAGGCTTATTGTTTATAATAGAAAATGATATCAAAAGACCACGGACATGTTTCATTTCTGGATGGGACAAAGTGAGCATGTTTTGCATTTGCTTTTCCACTGACTATAGCAAGAAAACCTGAAGTGAATTTAGTATGGAGAAATTTAGTGGAGACTGGATAGTACATCACCCCAGGCAGATTAAAAGACATGCTACTTTGAAGTCATCCAACAGGAGATGAGTTTGCCACTTCTCTCTCTTGTATCTTCCACCTGAACTTAATCCAGCTGGACCTCAATCCAGGTAAACATGTGGAAGAGAGTGGTCAGAGAAGACTTGCTCTGGCCTAGGACTGGGTGAGGACACAGTCCTCCGAGTACAGAAAATTAGTGAAATCAAAGCTGGTTCTTTGAAACAATAAAAATGTCCATTTTTTTTCTTAGCAATTTGCTATATACAAAAAGAGAGAGGACACAAATTAAACACCAAAATGGAAGAGGATGATATCACTACACACCAGGCAAATGCTAAGGGTTATAAGGTTTATAAGGGAACACTGTAATTGCCTATAGACATATACATCTGATCACTTTGGTAAAATGAACCAATTCCTCAAAAAAATCACTAGCTACAAAATTCACTGAAGTGGCCCAAAATGGAGTAGCTAACCTGGATAATCCTATAATTACTAAAGAACCTTAAATTATAGTTGGAAATAAAATCACACATACAACATAGTTTCCTACAGTGTAGTCTACCAATGGACACATCCACCCTGTTTTATGAGGTTAGTATTACCCTGACATCATAGCACACAAATAAATTAAGAAGAAAAAGAAGTAAAAATCACACCCATACCACTCACAAACAATAATTCAATCATTTTCATCAATACGTTCCCCACCCACATCAAGTCTTATGTAAGAAGAAGAATTCCACATAACAAAGTGATTGCTACTCTGGCAATATGAGGCTGGGTTATTTTGTAGAAAACAGTTAGTAACACCTACCCTATTACCAATCTAAAGAATAAAATCTACATAATCACACCAATGAATTAAAAAGCATTGGCAAAATACAACATCTATTTATGACAAAAACTTTCAGCAAACTAGGACTAGAAGGAAACATCTACAGCATGACAAAGGGTGTCTAACACTACCTCCCATTGCCATCAGAGTTAATGAGGAAGGGCTGCACGGTTTCTTTCTGCTGTCATGAGCAAGGCAAGGCTGTTCCCTCTCGCCATTCCTAATTCACATGGTGCAGGTTTCTTAGCCAAAGCCAGAAAACAAAGGTAGAAAAATAAAGAAGAAAAACATAACAACTTGAGTGAATTTTAGTATTTTGTAGATTTTTTTGAGGAATTGGAAGTCTACCAAAAATTTTTTAGAACTAATTAGTGGATTTAAAGAGGTCACAGGGCACAGGGGGCAGCACAGGTCATGGTATGTGGGACTGCAAGTGCTAGAAGCCGCATGGCCCAGAGTGATCCCTGGGTTAGCCTGAAAACACACCAGGTGTGGACATGGGCACCTGAGTTCCTGGGGAGCTGGAGGGCTGCGGAGGAGGAATAGCAGCATGACTGAAACCTATCAAGAGTGCTTTCTCTCTCTCTCTCTCTCTCTGTCTTGCCTGCACAAAACAAAGATGCATATGTACTCTCTTTGACAGAAAAAAAAATTCAAGGGTTACAAGGTTAACACACACAAAAAATATGTATTTTATGTATAAATCATATACAAACAGAACAAAATAAAATAAAAATATATTACTTAGGTATTAATCTAAAAATGTATGTACTATGCACAGTGAAACCACAAAAATTATGAGAGAAATCAAAGGACCAAATAGATGTAGAGACACCATAAACTTAGATGAAAAGACTCAATGTAGTGAAGATGTCAATTCTCTTCAGTTTAATCTATGGATTTAATTCAATGCCATAAAAACTTTTTTTGGAATTTTCCTCCCATATAGACAAGCTGATTCCAACATTTGTTTGAAAGGCAAGGGAATAAAAATCCCTAAAACATTTTTAAAAAGAAGAGTAAATTTGGGACCAGCAGTTAGTGTAATGGCTATTCGCTGGACTCCCATGTAGTCGACCGCAGTTCGTGTCCCGGACCCGGCGGCTTAAAACTCCCGCTGGGCACATGTGCATGTGTGCCCAAGATCCCGAGAGGAGAATGGAGGAGAGGGGATTGCGGTGTGGCCATCCCCCCTGGAGGGTGATTTCTCACTTTCTGTCTCTCTCTGTCCGTCTGGCGAGCGCACGCACCCTGTCACAAACAAACAAGCAAACAAAACACAACTCTCAAAAAAGAAGAAAAAAAGAAGAGTAAGTTTGGAGGACTCATTACTTTCCTGTAAGTCATTTCTGTTTTGCAGGTGTACTCCACAGAGAGAAAGAGAGTGTGTGAGAGAGAGGGAAAGTGAAAAATAACCTCCCCAAGGAGGGTAGTCATGCCACAATCTCTCTTCTTCTAATCTTTTGGGATTTGGGACACACACACACACACACACACACACACACACACACGTGTGTTGGGCCTGATTTTCAAGCCTCCTGATCCAGAAAACCTCCCTAAGGAGGATAGTCATGCCACAATCTCTCTTCTAATCTCTTGGGATTTGGGACACACACACACACACACACACACACACACACACACGTGTGTTGGGCCTGATTTTCAAGCCTCCTGATCCAGAACTTGAACCGTACACCTGGCCATGTGGAATCCAGTGCCTTAACCTCCATGCCACCTTTTGGCCCATAAATAAGGCTTTTATATAAAATGACAGAATTCAGATAATGTGGTCTTAGTAAAGGGACAGTCCCTTGCATCAATGGAAAAAAAAATAGACCTCAAAAAGTACTGTCAACTGAATTGATAGTCTTCAAGAAATTCAGTCAATAAAGAGTAGTGTTTCAACACATGATGAACTATTTGTCTATATAATTATCAAACTTTTAGAATAAAACCTAGGAGATGAGTTTTTCATTATTTCATGACAATAGAGGAAATAATTATTTCAAAACAATAAGAGGAAACATTGAAAAATTGGACTTTATAAAATTAGGAATTTTTTTTTTTTTCTGTGAAAGATCCTGTTAAGAGAATGAAAACACTAACTAGGCTTGCAGGAAATGTTCGCAAGTCATATATGTGATAAAGCATCTGTACCCAGCATGTATAATTAGAATCCATTGTTGTCTCTATGGTGATTCTCTCCTTAATATTAATCATCTACATATTCTAAGCAGAAAAAAAATAAAGAATTTCATCTTCTGAATATGAGGAGTCTGCTTTATGCTCTTTCTTAATTTGGATTCTAGGTTGCCAGGTGGACTTCATCTTCATCCTTTAAGAAGATGTAGTTAGATACATTCTCTTCCATGTTGTCTTTTGAAAAGATACTATCTTTGATAAAATGAACAAAAACTGGTAAGAACAGAAATCCATGACTGCACTGATGATCAACCCAGAATCAATTTCTTGCATTATTAAAAAAGGAAATATGAAAGAACAGTGTGTTTTTTTCTTAACGTCTGACACACTAATCATTCTAAATCCTCCTTTTTGTTTATTCTTATGAATTATACACAAATCCGTGGAAATCTGTCTGGAATGTGTTTTTAAATTATGTTAAATACGAGAAGTGATTTGAAATGCAGCACCAGATGACTCTGAGAGTCCTACTTCCTGGGGACTATTAGGTAGAAAGGGGAGGACGCTTAAAGACTGCTTGGCAAAGCACAGTTCCTGTGACTCCGATGGAGACAAGACTCAAATTGGCTGTGACGTACTAGGTGGATGGATGTTCAAATGATGAGGTAGACTGTAAGAAGATAAATGAGCCGATCCAAGAACTCAGCTAGAACAATGTTTAAAACCAACTAAAAATCTGCTTCAGAGAAAAATCCTCCTTCTCTGTAGGGGCACGTGCGTTTCAGGACTTATCTCAACCCACGGTATTTAACCTTGATTTGCCCTTTTTCTAATGGGAACAAGTGTTAGGTAAATGTTACTATTTTACAGAAGAAAAATGACAAGAAAAAAGGTCCAAAACAATGGAAAAGACATTTGACACTTAGTCCTTGTTCTTGACATCTAGAACTTTAATTTATTTGACTGGATCTTGCTCTGTAATATGGGATTTATAAGAAAACATAAAATGTTTCATATTCATTTATCCTTATTTGCTGTGAAAAGTTCTTCATAGTTTTATTTTAATTTCATTTTCAGTATGCCTTATTGACTCACAAAAGTGCCCTGTTGGGATATAAATTATACCATTACCCTAATTATTAACTCACTGTAGTCTAATCTTGTAAGATATTTGCCCAGGATTCTTAAAAATTGCTATCTTTGGATTTTAAGAGCAGAAGCAATAGACACCCCTCCCCCTACCTCCACAGACAGCTTAGTTTCTGGTTATCAGGATACTGCAAGGGTTTCTGACTTAATGAGTCAAACTCATCGACTCGTAGTAATTAAACGCATCACCTTTTAAGGGAGAATGCCAGGCTTAAGGCCCTACCCTGTCATTCATCTGCAGTATAACCTTGGACGAATTATTAACATCTATAGATCTAATTTCCCTGAACTGTAAAAGTACCTGCTCTGCGGAATCACTGTGAAGATTAGATGAGTTAACATATGTAAATCACTTTCAAAGACTGGTGCATATTAAGCAGAATATTTTAGTAATATTACCTTAAATTAAATCCACTTATCTAGCCTTATAATACCGTGACTGACTTTCAGAAAAGTCTTTTTTTCTTCACATCATCCTGAAAAAAAAACCCCACTAATTTGCTGCAGGTTTTTGGTTGGACACTCAATCTATTGCCCACCTACTCATTTTCCTCTCTCATATATTTAACATCTTCCTTCCTTGGGCTCAGTTTCATGCTTTCTCTTTATTTCATGTTTTACTATATATTTTACTTAAACCTAATGTGCCTCTATGTTTTTCTAGGCATTCCAAAAATAATTGGATATCTTCTGAAGGTTGCTCAAAAAAGTCAAAATTCTGTGTGTGTCTATTTATTTTTAGACAGGGTCTCAATGTCATGACCCTCCTGCCTTAGCCTCTGAAGAAGCTGCAACCACAGGCATATAACACCACATCAGGCTCCAGTTTTTGTGTTTTTTTTTTCTTTTTTAACATAAGTTTATTTATTTATTTTGCTCTAAGGTATATGCGCTCACCAGACAGACAGAGAGAGATGAAATGAGAAACTGAAAAATCATCCTTCGGGGGGAATAGCCAAGCCACAATCCCTTCTCCTTCAGTCTCTTCTCAGGATTTTGGGTATGCACGCACACATGCCCAGCATATCTTCCAAGCCACAAAACCTGAGATTGGAACCATGCAGTCAGCCATGTTATCTTCCAAGTCACAAGGCCTGAGATTGGAACCATGCAGTCAGCCATGTAGGATCCAGCCTTCTTTTTCAAAATTAATTACTTTTTTAAAGGTTTCTGCCAAAGGGTACATATGCTGAATAGAGAAGGAAGAGAGAGAACCACCTGCTGGCCTCGGATCCAGCCGTCTTAACCATTATGCAAGTTGCCTGCCCAACATCCAGGCTCTTTTTAGGCAGAATCTTGCTATGTTGCCCAAACCAACCTTGATCTTGCAATCTACCTGACCTGCTCATAGGATTACAGACTCAGACCTCAGCACCTGACCTTTAGGATGGACCAGAATTTGAGTCTGGGTTTCCCATGTGGTCCCAGCTAGTGAAGCACAGCATCTTAGCAGTGCCTGTCACTGGGGTTAGGCCTTCCTATCTCTTAAAAAAAAATAAAACATGAGCCAGCATTTGGCATGGTGGTTAAGGTGCTGAACTTCCACATGACCAACTGCAGTTTGAATCCTGGACCTTGAAGTTTGAAAATCATGCCAGGCATATGTATATGTGTGTCTAAAGCCCTGAGGAGAATGGAGGAGAAGAGATTATGGCATAACCATTTCTTCTGGGAACTATTTCTTACTTTCTCTCTCTCTGTCTCCATCTCTCTCTCCAGTAAATGCATAGGCCCTATGACAAAAGAAAAATTAAAAAATAAAACATGATAGACTTGGGACCAGCAGATGGCGTAATGGTTATTTTGTTGGATTCCAATGTAGTTGACTGCAGTTTGAGGCTCAGACCAGTAACTTAAAACTCATGCCAGGCATGTATGCAAGCATGCCCAAAATCCTGAGAAGATACTGGAAGAGAAGGGACTGTAGCATGGCCATTCCCCCAGGGGTGATTTCCTGCTTTCTGTCTTTGTCTCTCTGGCAAGCGCACATGCCCTATAGCAAAATCTCTCTAAAAAATTGGATGCATACTACCATTTTTGCATTTAGTTAAGTTATTTAATATTCACATTTAAAAAGAAACAAGACTAATATGTGGAAAATAAGTATACATATTTAGGCTAAATAGAAGGAAGGCATTTTTAGAGGTCCAAAGTTGCAAAGATATACTCTTAATAACTTCTTATTCACATTTAATTGTTGTACATATTTGTGTGCATACAAGGTGGTTTTGAAAAGCATGCATGCAATTTGTGATAATCAAATCAAGGATATTACTATATTAATTATCTTCAATAACAATAAATTATGTTGTGTACCTTTGAATACACTAGTAGAATGAATATATCTATCTATCTATCTATCTATGATTGGTGATACCCTTTTTAAACTTTTATTTTGTTGTGGTATACAGTTTTATAACCTATGTGCCCAATTTACGTGTGTTTTGTGTCTGTTGAACATTTTTTCCCAAGCTCTTCCTACCCAAACCCCACCCTTTATCCATTATGGAGTCTCTGGTATTGACAGTTGTCCTTTTAATTCTGTGTCTTAAGATCTTTCCATTTCTGCCCTAGGTGAAGACATTTGGTAAGGCAAAGGCATATTATGTTTGTCTCTCATAGCTGGTTTATTTCACTTAGCATTCAATATTTTAGATTCATTTATTTTGTGTCAAATGACAGACTCTCACTGGTCTTCATGTTGAAGAGTATCGCATGGTACATGTGCCACTTTTCTTAATCCAGTCATTAGTTATTAGGCTATTGAGTTGATCCCATGTCTTAGCTACTGTGAATATGCTGTGAAAAGCATGGATGTGCAAGTGTTTCTCCCACAGAGTGATTTCCTGCCTTTTGGGTAAATATCCAGGTGTGGGATTACTGGGTCATGTGGTAGTTCTATTCGTAAATTTTTGAAACTTCCTTATTGTTTTCCACAGTGTCTGTCCTAGTTTACGTTCTCATCAACAGTGTGCCTACATTCCTTTTTCTCTACAACCTCGCTGGGTGGTTTCTTTATAGTAATGCAAGGGTTCCAGATGACGTATTTTTTAAGCATAACCATTCTGACTGGGGTTAGGTGACAGCACATCGTGGTTTTGACTTGCATTTTACTTATGATAGCTGATGCTGAACATTATTTCATATGCTTTTTGGACATTCACTTGTCTTCCTTTGAGAGTTGTCTACTCAGATCCATCACCCATTTTATTTTTATTAGGTTTACTTTTTTGTAGGTGAGCTGCTTGAGTTCCATACATATTATGGTTGTCATCATATCAGTAATAAATTTCCCAGTATGAGATTTCCTGAAATGTGAAATGGGAAAGGATATCCTCTTACGGTGTGTGGGGCAAGCTGATAATTAAAGGGTAGGTGGTTGGACCCACTGATCATTTTTTTGGGGGGGAGGGAGAGATTTTCACTATAGGGCGCATGTGCGGGAAATCACCCCCTGGGGGGATGGTCACGCTGCAATCGCTTCTCCTCCATTCTCCTCTTGGGATCTTGGGCACGCACACACACGCGCCCGGCGTGAGTTTTAAGCCACTGGGTCCGGGACGCAAACCGCGGTCGACTACGCGGGAGTCCAGCGACATAGTCATTATGCTAACTGCTGGTTCCCAATAATTTTTAAGTTCTTTTTTTCTGTAGATTTAAAATTCTTCAATAAAAATAAATGTGTTTTTGAAAATTTTATTAAGCAGAGACATTTGTGGTTACCTGTTTTCCAGAATAAATGTATTTCAATAGAAACATCCACTTTGTAGTGAATTCTTTAAGTTTAGCTTTACATTCCACAGACCGAATTTGAATTATGTTTCTTTTAAGCACAACAGTAAACTTATTTTTTTTTCTTCTTCTCCCTTGTTCTCCCAAAGGAAGTTTGTAATTAAAATGGCATTGAAGGGGAAACAGTACTTTCATTTGTACACCATCAGTGTTGTCTTTAGAAACATAACTTGAAGAGAATGCTAATTATTGATGAATGGAAGAGTAGATTAAATAGTTATTTAAACTGAAGTGGTCCAAAAACCAAGTTTAAGGCAGAGTTGATTAATTAATGTCCTTTTGTGAGTCATATCAGGTAACCTCTTAGTCTGCAAAACTTCAGGATCAGGACTTCTTGTTTCTGTGTAGGGA
>NW_006159729.1:2116095-2120326 GCF_000334495.1 Tupaia belangeri chinensis | reverse complement strand
TGAAAAGTTCTTCATAGTTTTATTTTAATTTCATTTTCAGTATGCCTTATTGACTCACAAAAGTGCCCTGTTGGGATATAAATTATACCATTACCCTAATTATTAACTCACTGTAGTCTAATCTTGTAAGATATTTGCCCAGGATTCTTAAAAATTGCTATCTTTGGATTTTAAGAGCAGAAGCAATAGACACCCCTCCCCCTACCTCCACAGACAGCTTAGTTTCTGGTTATCAGGATACTGCAAGGGTTTCTGACTTAATGAGTCAAACTCATCGACTCGTAGTAATTAAACGCATCACCTTTTAAGGGAGAATGCCAGGCTTAAGGCCCTACCCTGTCATTCATCTGCAGTATAACCTTGGACGAATTATTAACATCTATAGATCTAATTTCCCTGAACTGTAAAAGTACCTGCTCTGCGGAATCACTGTGAAGATTAGATGAGTTAACATATGTAAATCACTTTCAAAGACTGGTGCATATTAAGCAGAATATTTTAGTAATATTACCTTAAATTAAATCCACTTATCTAGCCTTATAATACCGTGACTGACTTTCAGAAAAGTCTTTTTTTCTTCACATCATCCTGAAAAAAAAACCCCACTAATTTGCTGCAGGTTTTTGGTTGGACACTCAATCTATTGCCCACCTACTCATTTTCCTCTCTCATATATTTAACATCTTCCTTCCTTGGGCTCAGTTTCATGCTTTCTCTTTATTTCATGTTTTACTATATATTTTACTTAAACCTAATGTGCCTCTATGTTTTTCTAGGCATTCCAAAAATAATTGGATATCTTCTGAAGGTTGCTCAAAAAAGTCAAAATTCTGTGTGTGTCTATTTATTTTTAGACAGGGTCTCAATGTCATGACCCTCCTGCCTTAGCCTCTGAAGAAGCTGCAACCACAGGCATATAACACCACATCAGGCTCCAGTTTTTGTGTTTTTTTTTTCTTTTTTAACATAAGTTTATTTATTTATTTTGCTCTAAGGTATATGCGCTCACCAGACAGACAGAGAGAGATGAAATGAGAAACTGAAAAATCATCCTTCGGGGGGAATAGCCAAGCCACAATCCCTTCTCCTTCAGTCTCTTCTCAGGATTTTGGGTATGCACTCACACATGCCCAGCATATCTTCCAAGTCACAAGGCCTGAGATTGGAACCATGCAGTCAGCCATGTAGGATCCAGCCTTCTTTTTCAAAATTAATTACTTTTTTAAAGGTTTCTGCCAAAGGGTACATATGCTGAATAGAGAAGGAAGAGAGAGAACCACCTGCTGGCCTCGGATCCAGCCGTCTTAACCATTATGCAAGTTGCCTGCCCAACATCCAGGCTCTTTTTAGGCAGAATCTTGCTATGTTGCCCAAACCAACCTTGATCTTGCAATCTACCTGACCTGCTCATAGGATTACAGACTCAGACCTCAGCACCTGACCTTTAGGATGGACCAGAATTTGAGTCTGGGTTTCCCATGTGGTCCCAGCTAGTGAAGCACAGCATCTTAGCAGTGCCTGTCACTGGGGTTAGGCCTTCCTATCTCTTAAAAAAAAATAAAACATGAGCCAGCATTTGGCATGGTGGTTAAGGTGCTGAACTTCCACATGACCAACTGCAGTTTGAATCCTGGACCTTGAAGTTTGAAAATCATGCCAGGCATATGTATATGTGTGTCTAAAGCCCTGAGGAGAATGGAGGAGAAGAGATTATGGCATAACCATTTCTTCTGGGAACTATTTCTTACTTTCTCTCTCTCTGTCTCCATCTCTCTCTCCAGTAAATGCATAGGCCCTATGACAAAAGAAAAATTAAAAAATAAAACATGATAGACTTGGGACCAGCAGATGGCGTAATGGTTATTTTGTTGGATTCCAATGTAGTTGACTGCAGTTTGAGGCTCAGACCAGTAACTTAAAACTCATGCCAGGCATGTATGCAAGCATGCCCAAAATCCTGAGAAGATACTGGAAGAGAAGGGACTGTAGCATGGCCATTCCCCCAGGGGTGATTTCCTGCTTTCTGTCTTTGTCTCTCTGGCAAGCGCACATGCCCTATAGCAAAATCTCTCTAAAAAATTGGATGCATACTACCATTTTTGCATTTAGTTAAGTTATTTAATATTCACATTTAAAAAGAAACAAGACTAATATGTGGAAAATAAGTATACATATTTAGGCTAAATAGAAGGAAGGCATTTTTAGAGGTCCAAAGTTGCAAAGATATACTCTTAATAACTTCTTATTCACATTTAATTGTTGTACATATTTGTGTGCATACAAGGTGGTTTTGAAAAGCATGCATGCAATTTGTGATAATCAAATCAAGGATATTACTATATTAATTATCTTCAATAACAATAAATTATGTTGTGTACCTTTGAATACACTAGTAGAATGAATATATCTATCTATCTATCTATCTATGATTGGTGATACCCTTTTTAAACTTTTATTTTGTTGTGGTATACAGTTTTATAACCTATGTGCCCAATTTACGTGTGTTTTGTGTCTGTTGAACATTTTTTCCCAAGCTCTTCCTACCCAAACCCCACCCTTTATCCATTATGGAGTCTCTGGTATTGACAGTTGTCCTTTTAATTCTGTGTCTTAAGATCTTTCCATTTCTGCCCTAGGTGAAGACATTTGGTAAGGCAAAGGCATATTATGTTTGTCTCTCATAGCTGGTTTATTTCACTTAGCATTCAATATTTTAGATTCATTTATTTTGTGTCAAATGACAGACTCTCACTGGTCTTCATGTTGAAGAGTATCGCATGGTACATGTGCCACTTTTCTTAATCCAGTCATTAGTTATTAGGCTATTGAGTTGATCCCATGTCTTAGCTACTGTGAATATGCTGTGAAAAGCATGGATGTGCAAGTGTTTCTCCCACAGAGTGATTTCCTGCCTTTTGGGTAAATATCCAGGTGTGGGATTACTGGGTCATGTGGTAGTTCTATTCGTAAATTTTTGAAACTTCCTTATTGTTTTCCACAGTGTCTGTCCTAGTTTACGTTCTCATCAACAGTGTGCCTACATTCCTTTTTCTCTACAACCTCGCTGGGTGGTTTCTTTATAGTAATGCAAGGGTTCCAGATGACGTATTTTTTAAGCATAACCATTCTGACTGGGGTTAGGTGACAGCACATCGTGGTTTTGACTTGCATTTTACTTATGATAGCTGATGCTGAACATTATTTCATATGCTTTTTGGACATTCACTTGTCTTCCTTTGAGAGTTGTCTACTCAGATCCATCACCCATTTTATTTTTATTAGGTTTACTTTTTTGTAGGTGAGCTGCTTGAGTTCCATACATATTATGGTTGTCATCATATCAGTAATAAATTTCCCAGTATGAGATTTCCTGAAATGTGAAATGGGAAAGGATATCCTCTTACGGTGTGTGGGGCAAGCTGATAATTAAAGGGTAGGTGGTTGGACCCACTGATCATTTTTTTGGGGGGGAGGGAGAGATTTTCACTATAGGGCGCATGTGCGGGAAATCACCCCCTGGGGGGATGGTCACGCTGCAATCGCTTCTCCTCCATTCTCCTCTTGGGATCTTGGGCACGCACACACACGCGCCCGGCGTGAGTTTTAAGCCACTGGGTCCGGGACGCAAACCGCGGTCGACTACGCGGGAGTCCAGCGACATAGTCATTATGCTAACTGCTGGTTCCCAATAATTTTTAAGTTCTTTTTTTCTGTAGATTTAAAATTCTTCAATAAAAATAAATGTGTTTTTGAAAATTTTATTAAGCAGAGACATTTGTGGTTACCTGTTTTCCAGAATAAATGTATTTCAATAGAAACATCCACTTTGTAGTGAATTCTTTAAGTTTAGCTTTACATTCCACAGACCGAATTTGAATTATGTTTCTTTTAAGCACAACAGTAAACTTATTTTTTTTTCTTCTTCTCCCTTGTTCTCCCAAAGGAAGTTTGTAATTAAAATGGCATTGAAGGGGAAACAGTACTTTCATTTGTACACCATCAGTGTTGTCTTTAGAAACATAACTTGAAGAGAATGCTAATTATTGATGAATGGAAGAGTAGATTAAATAGTTATTTAAACTGAAGTGGTCCAAAAACCAAGTTTAAGGCAGAGTTGATTAATTAATGTCCTTTTGTGAGTCATATCAGGTAACCTCTTAGTCTGCAAAACTTCAGGATCAGGACTTCTTGTTTCTGTGTAAGGAAGCTCAACATTTCAGTCTGGAGGAAG
>NW_006159729.1:2080146-2116064 GCF_000334495.1 Tupaia belangeri chinensis | reverse complement strand
ATGAAACTTGTCTGATCCTGGAATAACTCCTCAAGTAGGCTGCTCTACACTGCAGGAGCAATTGGGTCCAAGGTAAGTAAAATTAGTCTGTCTCTCTGTGGTAATAAGACTTAGCTATTGCAGGTGCTGTCAAGACTGATGTAGATTTCTTTGTTCTTTTTTAACTCTGCACACTGTGTGGTAAGGAATGGAAAATGAAATCAAGTTTAATGTACTCAAAAGACAGTCTCTTTAATAAAAAACAAAACAAAACAAAACAAAACAAACAAACAAAAAAAAAAACTACTCATAGACAGTCTCAATTTTTAAGTGTGCTGAGTCTTTCCCAGAATGAAATAAAAGAAAACACCTTAAGTGATATATTTATATATATATCACTGACCAATGAGAGCTGCTTCATTGAGCCAAAAAAGCAGGATGAAAGCATAACTGAAAGATAACCCTAGCCCAGTCTCAGCAGCATAGGGGGCAGCTTACTAAACTGCAGTGCTGGAGTTCACATGATGAATACATTGTGATGGGGACTTTATGTAAAATGTGAAAAATAAAGATGTCTGTCTGACTCCTTTTTTTTCTTTCTCTCACATGTGTGTGCATACTGTCTCTATCATGAATAAGATAAACTTTATAAAAGAGATAACCAGACAGACATGTTTACCACACTGATCCATCTCAGCAAAGGGACTCTGGAGAAGAAAAAAAGAAAAGCAGAGCGATAAGCAGTTAGCATAATGGCTATGTCGTTGTACCCCCATGCAGGCAACCGTGTTTTGAATCCTGGACCCAGTGGCTTAAATTCATGCTAGGTGCGTATGCATGCATGCCCAAGATCCCGAGAGGAGAATGGAGAAGAGATTGTGGCATGGCCATCCTCCATGGGGTGATTTCTCACTTTCTATCTCTCTGTCTCTCTCTGTCTGGTGATCACATGCGCCCTATAGCAAAAACTTCCCCCCCCAAAAAAAAAATCACAGGAAACAGATAACATGTGGCCTTGGAGTGAATGAGCCAAGTTTTGCTATAATATGGTGAGGGCAGAAGGGCAATGTATAGGAAGGCATGCATAAGTTGTGTTAAATTGTATACAAAGGTAAGTATAATCAATCCTCATTCTGGAAAACAGTTCGGCAATTATGACCCCAAATTGGTAATCCATACATACCCAGCTCACAGCTCCTTATTAAGGCACAGGGCCATAAATCAAACTTCAATTAGAAATCTTCACCTGAACGCTCCTTAAGCCCTACAATTTCACCATGTCCAATTTTGTTCTCAGCCTCCTTCTCTCCACCCTGCCCACTCCACCCCAAACCTTTCTTCTTTTGTATTTTGGCTCTTGGCAAATCCATCCAGCAGTTTCAACCAAGCAGGGCATTATATTCTAGTTCATCTTTTTAGAGGTTTCTCTTCTAATGTTATTGCCATCTTTTTACTTTCTATCAACAAATCTGTTTCCTCAAGTCTGAGATACCATCCCCTCAGACTATTGCAATTCACCTCTACCTCCCATCCTCAAAAGATATCTTTCTGAAAATGAAGATCACAATATTCCAATTCGTTGCATTCTGCAATGACTCTGTCAGGGACATGGTGAACATTTTTAATAATGACACAATGCCCTTTCTCTCTGATATCCCCTTTCTTCTCCCATCCTACAGCCTACCAGGCCCTGTTGTGCACTTCCAGGGCTTCTGTGATGGGGTAGGTAGTGTGTTTCTAATCATCCTGTGCTTTCTGTCTCTGTGCTTTGATGAAAGATCCATTCTTTCTCTTTTATGGGCACTTCTCATCTCCAGTTCCTGTGAACTATCTAACTTTTGCAAGCTGAAGCAATCCTTCTCTTCATATCCTCACAGTCCTTTTCCTACTGTTTTCAACTTTATATGTTGCCATTTATTTACTTATCCATATTTCTATTCGTCTGTCAGCTTTTGAAGGGAGAGACTCTGTCTCACTCAATCACATATATCAAGCCCAGTTCTTGGGAGAACAGTTAATAAGTAATAGAGTTTCAATAAGGGACTGGACAATTACATTGCTGAATAGACTATTATAATTTAAGCAGCTTTGGGTAAAGATTTTATGTTGCTGTCTTAGGTTTTGAGTCTAGAATAGAACCTAACCACGTTGAGAGTCACCTCCTTCATGTGAGTCCTGCATGGGAAAAAGGAAGGAATGTGAGTGCCGTCTCCTTTGGCGTCCTCCTCAGCCTTTGTCACCCCAACAATGTTCTCTGGAGGCATAAATCTGAGCAGCTTTACATTTGCAACTCAGGGGAGATGAGGAGGGAAAATGTTCTTGCTGTGTTCAAAGTTTCCAACTAACTGATTAATGGTAAGATGTGAAAAATATTTTGATTCATAGAACGGTGACTGTGTTGCTTTTAGATATGTCTTTGCAGGATGGTTTAGTTGGGAAATAGAATTCAATCCTCAGGCTACATAGGACCAGGAGATTTGGCCTGGGGAAACTTCCAGCTCATTAAAGGGAGATTCTCAGATAAAAAGGACCCCTCCTAAGACATTATCCAATATTTTACTTCCCAGGGCTAGCAGACAAGAAAGAGATGACCCCAATCTGGATGGATTGATTGAGTGACTGACAAAGGGTGTGTGCACTTGCCTGAGAGAAAGAGAGAGAGAGGGAGAGAAAGGGCCTCTCCTCCCAATGGGGCATGGACACACTGCAATTTTTTCCCTCCACTTCTCCTTCCTGTCAGAATTTTAAGCAAACACACAAATGTATTTTGCATGCTTTTCAAGTCACAAAAGCAAGGATTCAAACCTTGATCAGCCATTTGGGATATAATTCCCAATGTATAACACTTATCTACTATGCTACAGGGCCAGTCTTTTAATCCAGCGGTTTTTAAAAAATATTCTTTATTAGTTGTTTAATTTTATTTATTTTTATTTTTTAATGTGGAGAGAGAGAGAGAGAGACAGGAGGTGAGACAGCAAGCTGCCTGATCTGGGACTCAAGCCATGGTCAGCCAAATGGAAGTCCAGTGCCTTAACAACTGCACCCTTTGCTGCCCCCTCCCATCCAGTTTTGATTTTAAGGATTCTATAGTAAAGGCACTTATTAGTTTATAGGAGACCAACTGAAAGTGGTCTCAAAAGGTATTTTCTATAGGATGAAATTGTATGGAGAGTGTCCTCCAAAAACTCATGTGCTGAAATTTGTTGCGCCAAATAACAGTGTAAATAAGGTGAAAATTACTTTGATTATGGTATTTAAAGGTGAGGGTGTGGGGGTGAGATTGGATGAAGATGTTAGGATGGGGTTCTTATGTGAATATTAGTAGGTTTATAAGGAAGGAGTTGAGACCAGTCCTGCTCTATGCTTGCTCTCTGTCACCGTCTGCCACATGATCCAAGAGCAAGAAGACCCTCACCAAAGGTGATCCCAGGACCTTGGACGTACAAATCATACACTGAATAAATCTCTATTTTCTTAAATTACTCAGCCTTTGGCATTTTCTGTAAATGGCAACAGGATGGATTAGGATAGACTATTACATATGTATATATGTATATGTTTAAACTTATTTCTATGATTGAAAGATAATAAAATGTAATATGTGTAGTCTATTTTTTTTGTCTATTTTTAACAAAATATAAACACCCTGTAAATTTTCAGATCAGACTAAGGTTTCTGTAAAAAAAAAAAAATATATGAAATTTGACTCCTGTTCTGTTTTTGATAAAGTGTTTATGGCCAAACATCAGAATTAAGCCCGTTCATCTGTTCATGTACCTATGCACTTATGAAGTAGCATAAACATGAACGAGAGCATCAGTAGGCTTTGTTTTCTGTCTCTGACATTTACTAATCCTTTAATCACACAACAGGCATTCAACTTGCCAGAAAATATTTCCTCCCAAGGATAAATTAAGGATTGAACTGGTAAGTGGATATGTAAGTAGTGTAATCCAGTTCCTGGATTATAGCAGGAAGTCAATAAATGCCATTTCTTTTCTTTTTTTTTTCACTTTTTATTTTAGCAGATTTCTTCTTGATTTTGAAATTTTCACTTTTTAAATTCTCATTTAAATAAATGATTGATTGACTGTAAGAACCACAGTCTGGGTAAGTTAGGGGGCTTAGAGACAGCTCAGTTATGTCCACTGTCCAGGAGGGAGGGGTTCTCAACCTGATGCATATAAGTGGGTATGCCAAAGGAGAGTTGGCATGAGGGTTTTCGCTGTGATGATGCCAGCCTTACAGGTAGGTTGGACACATACACAGGGGAAGGGAGGTTGCTGTAGGGGCACCTGCACTGATTTTGCTTTTAAAAAAGAGTATTTAATGGGTAATGGAGAATAAAGGAAAGTTTCTATGCCAGAAGGACAGATTGAAGTAAAGTCAGAGTGCTCTTGAAAACTGTAAGCAGTTCAGGACAGGAGAGTCCTATACTCACCCAAGGATGGGGTAGGACAACAGCTGCTGTGCAAATCATGGTGGCCTACAAGCTAAGGACCCTGGGTGCCTGAACTCAGGATGTTTTTATTTGAGGATCTTTTTATTTTTATTTTTTTTAAGAATAGCTTATTTCTTGAGAGAGAGAAAGAGACACACAGAGAGAAAGACAGTAACAGCAACATGGTTTATACCAGATCCATGCCCAGACTTAGGCAGCCTAGTTCACAGGCAAATCGTGTACATCAGGAGTATTTAGAGAGGTAATGAGATACAAACCCAGGGCCTTCCCATATGAGTCCAGAATCACAGAGCACTGTGTTACTGCTATGCATCAACTGGCCCCCTGGGGCACATTTGGAGAAAAATCTTTTCAAACATACTTTCCCAAATGTATTTTATGTATTCATTTCTTTAAACATTTGTAGACCCTATTGAGTGATTATTTTTATTTAAAAGGAAGCATGTATACAATCACCTGTTGAATGATTTAGAGAAGTAGAATAAAATGGAACTTTTAGAAAAGGTAAAATGAACAATATTTCAATATACTTTACTTACTAATTGTACAGAATCTATTATTTTTCTTATTAGCATCATTATTATTGTATTCTAGCTCAGCATGACTGAATAGAGTTAATTATATTTTAAAATCTTGCTTTAACACTTTGAGATGTGCCAAATTGAAGGTTTCATTCTAAGTTTGCTTTTTCCCATTGATTAAAATTACTGGCTGTCACATCTGAAGAAGACACTTCATAGTGATGTGAAAGACATGCATGGTTGATTCTGGGTTCTGCCATATTTACACTTTAAGGGTACATTAACATTTGTTTTTACAATTTAATGTCTCCAAAATTAGTACATCTTTCACTTTATCATTTCTTAATTCAGTAAGATGTGATATTTCTAAAGACAGCTTTAATCTTTAACCAATATGCAAACTACTGATGAAATTTTGGTGTAATTTATCACATTTGATGTTACTTCATTATAACCTAATCAAACTAGTCTATTTTTAAAAAATACTTTTAATAAAAAGTTAAAATCTCAATATTTTTTGTTGTTGGGAAAATTTTAAGTAAGTTAGAAAATTCTATTTTCAAGTTATGCAGTGTGAAAACATTAGGATTTTTGTAGTTTTCCTATGCCATTTTTGGCAGTGAAATCACATAAAATAAAAACAGTTCCAAGTAACTGCTTTTAAAATGCAGTCTGTTTCTTGAATTTTATGCAACTTGAAGACACAGATTAAAATGAGATTTTCTTTTTTTATTTAAAAATATGGGTTATGTATCATGTGACTAATTGCTCACATATAATAGCAGAAAAGGAGTGTAATTTGGAAAAAGATAGGGTTTTACAAAAGGAAAAATTTTAATCATCTTTGTGTTCAATAACTGTTCCAAGTACTTTGTCATAAAGAACCCTTTGAACCTTTGCATAATTAAAATAAAAATATCTGCATGACTTTTCCCTATTGCATCACAATGCAAAATAAAAATTGCAATATTTTTAAGAGCCATGATTTTATTAAATTAGTATTTTTAGCTACATTTGCTCATCTGATGGCTTTAGATTCTGATGGCTTTAGCTTCTGTACATAAATGCTTTGCCTGTGTGGCAGAAGTTAACTGGGTGTCCACTAAAAACGTGCACTATTCCATGAGTGCGAATAGAGACTAGCCATTCAGTCTTTTGTAGGAGTTTGTTGATTGAATTTATATGACTGAGTTCACACCAATGAATCTGTCCAGACATGATCTGCTTCACTTTCATATCTAATGTATGGAAACTTCTTAATCTCAATCAATATTTTCATTCCTTCTAGCCAAGTTATAACAAAAGTGGTAACAATGTTGACACAGGAGTGCTGGGTGATCATACCCTGCAATCATGTTGGTTTTATTCTTATGTTCATCAAGAATTAGAGACTCAGACACAAAGAGGAGAATAAAGTAGAGTTTATTAAGAAAGATAAAAATTCCAATGTAGTAGAAGGGGTTTCAAATGGGTTGTTGAAGAGAAGAAAAGCTGGAGCCAAGGCGTTTTTATGTAGCAGTCCAAGGAATGGGCTGTATTTTTTTTTTATAAGGAAGTGGGCTTTAGAAAATAGTTATATTGTTGTCTGAGTGATTTATTACCTTATTCTTTGTGGGGTCAGCAGACCATTGTGCTCTATACTTCTTGTTAGAATGCAGTAACTGAATAGAAAGTGTTGCCCTTAAATACATTTGCTTTGCGTCTCAATGCAGCCAGATTTTGACTGTGAAAATTTACCCACTATGATTCCATCTTGAGTCTTTACCTTGTCGGTGTGCTCAATATGCCTATCTCTTGCATTATTAGTCAGGAGCCATAATTCTTTATAGACATGTAAAAGGAGGATAGAGTTAACATTAATTAGACCATAGAAGAAAAATACAGAGACTTCACTAAGAAGAAACACACAGTGACTTCCTTTTGGGGCCTTTGCCCTATCTATCTGTAAGTGGGGTATAATGCCTATCTCAATGTGTTGAAAATGAGGAAGCCAAAATATAATGGTGATCTGGCACCATGAATCACCAACTGGAAGAACACTCACTGACAAGGAAAAGTCTCCTTGGACTTCCTACTATCTTAGAAACTAATCTTGTATTTTACCGCTTGTGACAGAATAATACTCTTCTCCCCCTAAACAATATCCACATTTCTCTAGGACCTGTGAATAGTTTAGTTGTTTAGTAGAGGAAAATAAAGGTTGTAGATGGATTTGAGGTTGCTAATTAGCAGGCCTTGATATGTCCAGACTATCTTGAACTACCCATTTGGGCCAAGTGTGATCATGAGAGTTCTTATAGTAGAAGAGGGAGGCAGAAGCAATTGTGTCAGAGTGATCAATTTGAGAAAGACTCAATTAGTCATTGTTGGCCTTGAGGATGAAAAGAGAACACAAGTCATTGTCAACAAATGTAGTCAATCCCCAGAAGCTGGAAAAGGCAAATGAACAAACCCAGCCATTTCTACAGAGCCTTCAGAAGAAATGCAGTCTTGCTTACACCTTGATTTTTGCTGACACCTTGATTTTAGTCCAGTGAGATCCATTTTGGGCTTTTACCCTCCAGATCATCTACAAATTCATGTTGTTTTAATCTAGTAAGTCTGCAATAATCTGCAGCAGTAATAGGAATCGAATATAACAAATCACATTGCATCAACACTAAATTCCTGTATACACCACTGAATTTTTGACATCATTTAATGCTTTAACAAGCCATGAAGATTCATGTTATACAGTCGAAGTATATTTGGTTAAACTACAGCCTTAAATAACTGAGAAGATGGGCCATATGCCTGATGAGCCTGTGGCTTTAGGTGAAGTGGTCAGAAAGTGCCAGTTAGTGTGCTTTGATTGTCATGAGCCTCTGTTAGCAAGGAATTATAAAGAAGAAAATGTTTAGGCTGAAAGAGTGGTTTGCTAAGCAGAGATCAAAGGAAATGAAAAATCCAAAGATTAAGAGTCTGTAAGTTGGAAAGGTTTTCTGCCTCTGGAATCCTATTAGTAAGATGTACACTAGAGGAGCTGAAATGACAGAAAATAAAAACTTTACTGAAATAACTGAACTCAGGCTTGCGGTGAAGATTAGAATAGGTGTGTTATTTCCTTTCCATCTTTTTTTCTTATGGCCTTAAAGTGACTATCATTAAGGAGAGCAACAGAGAGACCAAATAAAAGACAGAGACAAAGAGAAATAGAGAGGAAACAGATTAAAGTAGAATAAAGTGGACCTGAAATTATGTTGAGTAAAACAAAAACAAGATAACAGTTATGTTTACTGGTATATAAAGCTAAAATGACTGGAAATGAGCCAGTTCTATGGCCTGGAGTTTAAAAACGTTAGATCCAAAATGGCTGACCATGTAGTTTAAATCGTGAACCAGGTGGCTTGAGAAATTTGCCTGGTGCATGTGAATATGTGCCCGAAATCCCTAAAGGAGGGAAAAATAGAAGAGAAGGGACTGTGGTATGACCACTCCCCATGGAGGGTGTTATTTTCTCTCCCTCTCTGCCTCTCTCTGGCAAGGGTGCTTCCCTGTAGGAAAATAAATAAATAAATAAATAAATAAATAAATAAATAAATAAGTGGAAGCAAATAAATTAGAAGTTAACAAAGTATTTGAAAAAATTGTATTTGAAAGAAACCAGGAGCCTAAAATAAAGCAAATAACAAAACTTGATTATCTGAGGTTCCAAATAACTCTAGTTCCCTCCCCTACCAATAGGAAGTAGCTTGTGAAAGCTTTGTAGCTTACAGTGAGGACACACTCCCCACCATCCCTCCAGATGAGACCACAAAAGATAATTGGTCAAAGAATGATTTCCTAGTAAGAGGAACCCAGAGATCAAAGGGTAAGGACTCACCCAAGGGCATGAAGGACTTTCCCACTTTTAGGAAAGGAGCCTTTCTAATGACTGCTCTCAAGAAATTACAATTCTATAAATTGTAAATACTGAAAACCACTCTGTCCCTTATATTTTTTCCTGTTGCAAAGTAGGATTTTTACTTTGATTCCTGTCTCTGCTGTATCAATGTTTGTGAGTACTTTAATTCACAGGGCATCAGAGCATAAAGAACCTTTAGATCTGGTGGAGGAGACACTGCATCACCTGGAAATCCTAGATCTTAAACTCTATACAGTGATTGAATGTAAGCTCCATGTGTGATAAGGTTGAACAAAGGATTCATTGACCAACAGGGTAGATTGAGAGACTGACTGGCTATTTCCCAAAGGCATTTATTTATTCACTTTATTTTGATTAGCCAGATGTAATGTCCCAGTCACTTTTGCAGACAGGTGTGACCATGGACTGGTTCGACTGACAGAAATGAGAAGTAATGGTGTGACCACTGCCATGGTTTGAGAGTGCCCCAACCAAAACTCACACTGTAATTTGGTCCCCAGTGCAGCAGCATTGGGAGGTAGGACCAGTGGGAAGTGCTTGGAACATTGGAGTGTATTCCTCATTGTGGGTTAAGGGAGTCTCCTGGATGGAGCAAGTTCTTACCTGACTTGCAGTTGTCATAAACAAGCCCAGCCACTTGTGTTTCCCTCTGCACACACCCACTTCCCTTGTCTCTCCACTATGTTAGATTCTGAGTTTTGCAGTCCCTAGAATCTTGAGCTAAACAAACCTCTTACCTGTGTAAATTACCCAACCTCTTATCTGTGTAAGTCAGGTATTCAATTATACTAACACAAAAAGCAATAAAACAAGTATGTTCATATATTTTTTTTCTTTTTGGACTTGATGCTGTTGAACATAGACTCTTGGATGTTACATGTAGAAGATGGAAGATCTGCATGATGGAAATAAATTGGATCCAGTAGTTATCTTATGAAAGGCTTATTGTTGACTGAAAATGACATAATAGATTTATAGATGAATAAAAAGTAACTATAATAATGCTATAAGATTTAGCCACTGAATATTTTTCTGTTATTATCAGTGAGCATTACATGAAGTATTACATTTAAAACTACAATAGTAAAGACATTTTCTATCTGATGCCATCTCTGTATTTACTCTGAAATTCTTTTTTTCTCTTTAATATGTCTTGTTTTGCTCCATTCTAATCAAAGTAGTTCCATCAGGAACTGCTTACATGTTCTTAACCAGACAGCATTTGGAGAATTTTCTTTCGCATTTTATTTGTAAGTCTTGATATGGAGTATTTATTATCTTAGTAATCATGGTGAATTTATCCTACCACTAGCAAATACTTCCAGGGTCAAAATTTCAAGGTTCGTTGTTTACTAAAGTGGTAGGAAGTAAGGAATTATGATATTATCTATAAATACATATATAATACTTATTAAGTTTATTGCCATTTTCTATACATGTCTGAATGTGCAGCATGCAAATAGGTAAGATAAGCTAGAATGCTATCAAAATCACCATGTCTACATTTTGAATGGAATGCTCATATATATATTTACATACATATATTCAACATTTATGTATACATATGTATTTACTTTTACCGGATTTTAATTGTTTGTGTTGTTTAGTTAAGTGGTTTAAGATTTTTCTTGTTATTTATAATTATATTTGCTTCACAAAATAGTCATACTGGACAAGTTATTAAGTGACAACAAGATTGCCCAACATATTCAGAAATAAAACTTTTCTCATTTTCAAAATAACAAATACAATAAGCGTAACACTATTGCTGGGGTTGGCAAGTGACATGGTGGTTAAGGTGCTAGACTCCCACATGACTTACCGTAGTTTAAGTCCTGGACCTGGTGGCTTGCTTTCTCAATTTCCCTTTCTCTCTCTCTCTCTGTCTCTCTGGTCAAATTAAAAGATAAATAATAATAACAAATGCGTTTCTGCACATTCAAGAAACTCAGTGACCTCCAACTGAAATAAACTCAAAGAAGTCCTTATCTATACAAAATATATCAATGGGGTAGAGGTTAAGACACTGGATTCCCACATGGTTGACCACAATTCGAGTCCTGGGTCTACCAGCTTGAAAATCACAATGGGCACATGTGCATACATGCTCAGGAGTCTAAGAGTAGAATGGAAGAAAAAGGATTGTGACAAGGCTATCCCACCGGGGGGATAATGATTTCTCACTTTTCCTGTTATGTCTCTCTCTCTCTTTCTCTGGTGAGTACACACACCCTGTGGCAAAGACCTTAAAAAAAAAAGAAAAACGCATTGGACTGTCAAAAACAAAAGACAAAAAAAAATATATTATTTTGTTTTTCATTGTCAGAGATACATGTACTCACTAGACAGAGAGAAAGAGAAGGGGAGAGGACAGAAGTACCCTGTAATGGGGCATGATCACACCACCACCCTTTTCCTTTATTTCTCCATCTTGTCAGACTTTGGGGCACATACATGTACTACACATATTGTTCAAGCTGCTGGAAGTAGGATTTGAAACATTATTGGCCATATGGGATCTAGTTCCCTGTGTATGGGGCTTAGCCATTGTGCTATAGGACTGGTTTAATAAAGAAATAATCTTAAAAGCAAGAAGAGAAAAAAGATTCATATATTAGTGAGCCTATATATCAATTCAGATTAGATAGAAATAGAATTATGAATTTAGTTGTAATACCCATGGTCACTATTGGTAAAATAACAATGACAAAAAAAAAAAAAAAAAAAAAGCAGAAAGTCTAAAGGAGGAGGACAACAAAACACTGGGGCAAAATTAATCAAACACAAAAGAAATATTGAAAAGGAACTAGAACTATATTGATTTATAGATGGCATGATTCTGCATGGAGGAAATACTAATGAATGTACAAAATATTACTGTAGCTAATAATCTAAATAAGTGAAGTACAGAGTACAAAATCACCTCCACCAAATCAATTGTGTGTCTAAATACAGGAACATAATCTTCCACAAAGGAAATTAAGGGAATGATTCTTCTTGTAAGATGGAAACAACCCACATGTTCACCCAGGAACTGACAGATGAACAAACTGCGGTATATCTATGCAATAAATATTATTCAATTTTAAAACATACTGACACATGCGACAATATGGATAAACATTAAAAATATTGGTAAAACATGTAAGAGAATGAAATAGCTAAGAATAGAATAAATCTAAACATGAAGGTGAAAAACTTGTACACTAATAATTATAAACCATTGCTGAAGAAATCAAATATTTGAATTAATGAAAATGCAACTCATATTCACTTTCATGCATTTGGAGATGTAATATTAGTAAGATCATTTTATATCACTTTTGTCACCTGAATTCTCTGAATTAAATATAACCTTTATCAAAATTTATGACTTTTTGTCCTCCCAGAAATGACGGAACTATTCAAGTTACAAAGCTTGAAGAGCAAGACAACATTTAAAATCAAGAACACAGTTGGAGGACGTATATTACTCAATTTTAAAATTTTGTCTATAGCTATCCTCATGAGAACCTTTGGTACTGGCATAAGAATAGCTATTTAAGCTGCAGAATAGAATTGGGAGTCCAGCAGTAAACCCAGAGACCTATGCAGATTAAGATTTGACAGAAGGCCTAGGCCATTCAGTGCTGAAAGAATGTCTCTAACAAATGGTGCTTAACAACTGGATATCCACATGCAAAAAAATAATGTTGTATCTCTAGTGGACATCATACAGAAAAATTCATTAAAAATTCATCAACAACCTATTGTAACTACAAAGGCTGAAACAGAGGGAAACATAATGGTAATTCTTCATGATCTCATGATAATGGGTCTTAGAAATAACATCAAAAGTTCAAATAGAAATACAGTTAAATCTCATTTCATCAGAAGTTAAAACTTAGGTATATCAAAAGGCATTATCAAAAAAGTGAAAAGATAGCTTAAGAATAAAAGACAATAAAATAAAACACTAATATATATGACAAGAATCTAGTATCTGTTATGTATAAAGAAATTTTCCAATTTGACAATTAAAAGACAAATGCTAAGGGCCAGAAGATGGTGTGGTGGTTAAGGCACTGGATTCCCACATGGTAAACTTCTTTGAGTCCTGGGTCTGGTGGTGTCAGGTATGTGTGCATGTGTGCCCAAAATCTCAAAAAGAGAACAGAGAAGAGACTGTGGCATGGCCATCCCTGGAAGGCAATTTTCTCATTTTCCCTCTCCCTGTCTCTCTCTGGAGAGCACATGCTTCCTATGTCACAAAAAGAGAGAGAGAAATATTTAAATAAAATATGCAGAACAGACTTAAATATACATTTCTCTGAAGAAGATACCTAAATGGTCAATGAGCACATGAAAATATGATCAACTTCATTAGACACAGGGAAATGCAAATTAAGATCATAATGAGATACCATGTCATATACATTAGGAAGTCCATAGTAATAAAATAAACAAACAGAAAATAACATAATAATGTATTAGTAATGATGGAGCAATTGGAATGATTACATATGGCTGATGAGAATATAAAATAATTCTTCCACTGTTTCTCAAAATATAAAATAACCACAGGACCCATCAAGTCTACTCCTAGATCTATGACCAAAATAATTGAAGAAAAATACTCAGACAAATCTACATGTAATATTCACAGCACCACTACATACAAAAGTTGAAAGATGGAAACAACCCAAATGCTCACCCAGGAACTGATAGATGAACAAATTGCGGTGTATCTATGCAGTAGATATTATTCAATTATAAAACATACTGACACATGCAACAACATGGATAAACATAAAAATATTGGTGAAAGAATCCCTGCACTAATGTCATATAGTAATAATTTATTTATATGACATATGTGGAATAGATAAATCCATAGAAGCAAAAAGCGAATTGGTGATTTCCAGGCGCTGAGGAAAGAACAGAATAAGGGTAACTGCCTAGTGGATTGTTTTAGTCCATTTAGGCTTCTAAAGTGAAATATCTTAAACTGGGTAATTTATAAACAATAAAAATTTATTGCTCACCATTCTGGAGGCTAGGGTGTTCAAGACCAATGTACCATCAAATTTGGTATCTTATTAAGACCTGCCTTCTACAGATGATGCTTTGTAAAGTGTGTACTCACATGGAAAAAGGGGAAGGTAGCTCTCCAGGGCCTCTTTTATTAGGGTATTGTCCTTCTTTTATAACAAAATACCACAAATTGAGTAATGTAAAAATAAAAATTTATTTTTCAGTTCTGAAGGCTGTGAAGTCCAAGATCAAGGCACCAGCAGTTTCAGGGCATTTTTCATCTCTGCTTCCACAATGGTGTCGAGATATTGAGTCCTCTGAATAGGACAAGTGCTGTCTTTACATGGTGGTAGGGACAGAAGTGAGTGGACTCACTCCCAGAAGTCCTTTTATAAAGGTGATAATTCCATATATAAGGGCTCCTCTGAATGGGACAAGTGCTGTCTTTACAGGGACAGAAGTGAGTGGACTCACTCCCAGAAGTCCTTTTATAAAGGTGATAATTCCATATATAAGGGCTCATCTTCATGATTAATAAGCTACATACAGCCTCATCTCTTGACATCCCCATTGACGTATCTTTCAATCTAAGTTGGGGTGCACTTTTAAACAGTAACTGTCATTAATCCCATTTATCAGTGCAAATCCATCATGACTAATCATTTTCTAAAGATCTCCGTCTTCTAATACCATGATACTGGTGAATAGGTTGCAACACATGAATTTGGAGTTACACTAACACTGTCATAGAAATGGGATTTGAAGCTACCAAGACCTGGCAGTTTCTTCACACTTTATTTCTTGTCTTTATTCATATGTGGTCACACTGTCATTGATGTTTAATTTTCTTCCTATTTCTTCACATTACATCATCTGGAATCCTTGCATTACTATGAAGAAACCACCCGACATCACTGATCTTAAGAGTATTCCTCTCAGGAAATGATTTAGCCTGGAGTTGTGGAGAAGGGCTGGAGTCACAATTACATGCACTCCTGAACCAGCCTCACGTGGTTTCTGTCCTCATCCTCCTAACCTTCCTGAAAATCTGTTGTGTAGATCTGAAATATATCAGACAGCTGGATTTGTGGTGGGAACTGGCCTATAACAAACATCTTTAAATCATTATTTAACTGTCATGTAATCCACTGACCTTTCTCCTCTCTCGTTATTATTCTCAGGTCTTTCCTTCCATAAATGGCCTTCAGACACTTGATTTTCTTATTCTTTCAATATTTCAATTCTATCTGAACTTTATTAGAAAGTACGAGAAGGTAAAAGGAGAACAGGATAGAAGTTTCCACCATTTAAAGCAATATTATGCAGAAAAATCACCTAATGTGGTTCCACGCAGACCCTTCCAGAGCAGATTTTAGGCTGGAGCAGAGTCGGTATCACTTTAACTTCCAGGATGATCTGCTGCTTGTGTGTTCTGATCACTGGTGCATCCTTAGCACTTAAAATAGCACTGTCCATGGGAGGCAATAAGTAAGTACCTATTAGTGCATGGATGGACAAATGAATGGTGGACATGTTTTTCTAGAGAGTAAATTAAGCCCTGATACCAGGAACTGTGCACACATCACCATGCACGCTCTTCTAGCACAACAGCTCAAGTCACAGACCATCTCTGGCATGTCCTAATAGGCATGGCAGTTCTACTCCCAGGGATGTTTGTAGTACATATGACATGTGTTAAAAAAGAAAAGAAATGAGAAGAGCTGCTCCAATGTGTAAAATTGGGACCAGTATTTGAAAAATATCAGAGACAAGTTTCAGTTATTTTTAAGTTTGCTGTAGGGGTCATGCATTTATTGAAGAGAGAGGGAGAAAAAGAGAGAGAGAAGGGAAGAGAGAAACAGTGCTCACCAGGGAAATGGCCATGCCACAGTCCCTGGTACATTCTCCTCTCAGGCTTTTGGGCACACACACACGCACACACACACACACACACACACACACACACACACACACACACACGACCACAATGTTTTTCAAGCCACCAGGTCCAGGATTTGAACTACACAGTTGGACTTATAAGATGCTGTTTCCTGAACCACTATTCCACTGACTAGCCTAAAAAGTTTCAATTTGCTATAAAAAAAGAAACTCTACCATGAAAACCTTTTCTTTTCTTTTTTTTTTTTAATGTAAAGAGAAAGAAGATGAGCTAGATGGCTGAGAATCAAATACATTACGAAGGCAATAATCTTTATAATGATTAGGTCTTTGGGATGCATAGATATTTCCCAACCATTTTTCTTTTCTTGAGAGATTTTTTTCTATAGAGTGCATGTGCTCACCAGAAAAAGAGAGAGACAGAAAGTGATAAATCACCTCTGCCCCAGGGGAATAGTCATGCCACAGTTCTTTCTCCTCTGTTCTCCTCTGGGGATCGTGGGCATGCACACACAGGTCCTGACTTGAGTTTTAAGCCACCAGGTATAGGACTCAAATCCCAGTCCGCTACGTGGGAGTCCAACAACGAAACCATTACATCATCTTCTGGTTTTTCTCCCAACCATTTTTAACTTCCAGAAACTTGTCCCTGAAGCTGCAAAGGTGCTAAAAAGTTGGTAAAGAGTGGAGCTGGCCAGTGACCTGTGACACTCTGGGCTGGGCTGATGCTAGGTAGAGCCAACAGCAGGCTAGTCCACGTCTGTCTTCAAATTATTTCTTCCCCAGGTAATAACATCTTGAATAAACCTTCGTCTTATCTATAGTCTTAATAGGTATTCAATAAAACCTTAAGAAATAAGACAGAGTCAAAATAACTTCTGTGAGTTCTGAGGAAGGTGCAGTACAACAAATTCCTCATTTTCACAGAAGGAATCTACCATGCAGGGGAAGAAGAGAACATTCTCCTTTATAAACTTACCTCAGCCCAAGATCATTACTTCCCACCTCTAGAAAGGCAAGATTTAGCAAAAATTTAAGTTCATCCAATATTTTACAAATAGCATATTCCAGCCATAGAAGCCTAAACACATTTCTCAAGTTTACCTGACAATTATGAGCAACCCAGGTCCTCTGTGTTGTTTGTTGAATTAATTCCTAGTGTTTTTGTACGTGGGCTGTTGAATAGGTTTCTAGTTATGGCTAGATATTTGAATTAGCCTTGGATAAATTTCACCAAAATCTGTGACATAGTAATATTGCTGTTTAGATACTGATGTAAACATTTCAGGTGAGGGGACATCAGAAGATTCATGGAAAATGAAATTAAAATAAGAGTGGATTTAGGTGCAAAGAATTCTGACATTTATGCCCAGTTTTTATAATACACATTCTCCATAAACTATTTGAATACTCCTTATATTCAGACCCACTCATTGCCGCACATAGCTTGGTGCAAGAATTTCCAAATGTATCCGAGGCCAGACACTACAGCCTGCCATGACACTGTGTTAATTTGTACTCTGCACTTTTGAATTGTGGGGACTCCCTCCAGCCTTGGTTCCTGCTCAAGAATCTAACCATGGGTCCAAATGGGCTTGGAGGTTTTTCACATATTGGCTCCCAAGTTTAGACAGGAAAAAAGAGAGGCCTTTGGGGACCTTTGCATTCAGGCTTGCTCATCAACATCCGGGTTTTTTACAGAAAGCAGGAAGGTGCTGGCATTTTACATTTTCAAAGGCAGAGTCATGACAAAGGAATATGAAAGAGTGAGGACTCTGGAATTCTGAGGCAAGGTGGCCCCTATAGTGGGAGTCCTCTCCCCTTGGTCCTTTCTCTTCTTCTCTCCTCTCCCCTCACCTTTTGTTCCCTGGCGCACATCTTTTCTCCATCTATTTTTAGTTCCTTGCTGCCCTTCTCTTGGGCCCCTGATTCTCCTGCTCTTTCTGGTTTTCTCTGAGTTACCTTTTTTTCAACTGCACTGGCATTACTGTGTGCTGCTCCAGTGGGCGCCCTCTGAGGAGGGCTGGAGATCGGTGCAGGACTCTGACTGCACACGGGAGATTCGGCCTCCCAGTTTCCTGCCTGAAGCTCATCTCTGCATGTTAAGTGTGGCTTGAACTTTTCCCCCTCTTTGAAAAGTGTTGTTTCTTCCAAATGCTCATAAGCACTTCTAACCACTTGCAGCATGTTTTTGATTTGCCAGCTGTTTCTTCCTGGCACTCGTATAAGGTTCCAACCATCTGCTTGCCAAGTAGAAAAAGGGAATGTAAAAATATGCTTTCTTCTCCAGCAACACATACTTTAACCTCTGTGGCTAACCTTGTCTTCAACTCCAGCCACCATGGAATGCAGAGCATGTCTTTCCATATCCTCCTCGAAATGACAGAACATAACAGCAATCCGTTCCTACATGAAGAAGGAAATTACAAAGCAGCCACCCTCTGTAGCTATGTTGGGGCACATGCAGAGAGCGGGAAAGGACGTGAATGGTGGTTAAGCTGTGCAGAAAGAGCTGGTGAGAAGCCAGGTCTCCACTCCCTGGCATGATTAGCATGATCCCTCAGTTTCTGGGGTTCTTATTTGGAGCATAAGGAAGGATGAGAGAGATTTCTGATTTTCTTTAAAGAATTTTTTATTTAGGGACCGGAAGAAGGCATAATGGATATGTTGTTGTACTCCCATGACTGTGGTTTGAGCCTTGCACCTGACTTAAAATTCATGCCAGGTTCATGTGTATGCATGCCCAAAATCCTGAAAGGAGAATAAAGAAAAGATTGCGGCATGACCTTCACCCTGAGGGGTGGCTTCTCGCTTTCTGCCTCTCTGTCTCCCCCTCTCTATTGCTGTAGTGAGTGCATGCACCCTAAAGGGAAAGCTTTCTACCCAAAAAAAAAAAAAAGGACCAGCAGTTGGCAGTTGGCATAATGGCTATGTTGCTGGACTCCCATATAGTCAACTGCAGTTCGAGTCCCGGACCCAGTGGCTTAAACTCACACTGGGCACGTGTGTATGCATGCCCAAGATCCCGAGAGGAGAGTGGAGGAGAAGAGATTGCTGTGTGGACATCCCCCCTGAAGGGTGATTTTTCACTTTCTGACTTTCTGTCTCTGTCTTTCTGGTGAGCGCACATGCCCTATAGCAAAAATCTCTTAAAAGAAAAAAGAAAACAACAAAAAAAGGAAATTCCCTAAAAGCTGGGCATAATTTTAGTTTTTTCCAGGGCTCATGAGGAGAGGATTATCCAACTTCTACAATGAAAATTACCAGCTCATGCGCAAGTAGTCCTCAGCCCTGAGGTCCAATGGGTCAGCCATAGTGCTAGTCTCCGAAGCTGTAAGAGAATAGATTAGGTCATTATGTGCTTTGTGCCCACTGACTCAAAGTTAGTCTAAGACTAATTATGTTCTCTCTAACCTGCAGTTCCCAGTGTGTGTATGCTCTGGCTCTGTGGTCTGAGCTACTTTTTCTTCTTTTCAGTTTGCACAAGCCAGTATTGTTCTCCATGAATTTTAGAAAATAAACTCCGCCACCCTAACCTCTTTTCCTGGAGATTATATAGGATATAACTGAAGCATGAGTGTAAAAGCATGTAGAATTTCTGGTAGTGTAAGCCGTGCTCAGATTTGCAGAGCTGTTTAATCTGCTCTGGAAGGAAATGGAGCATTTAGGGGACAAGGGTCGGCCCAACTCTATAACTTTATCTTAATGAAAAGAATATCTGGATTGGTTTTCTGGATGCCTAGGGCGTCTCTACTTCCTGATGCTACAATACTGTCATTAGGAAGGGGTATATGGTATCAGCTCAATCACTCACGGGAAATTTTGTGCTCCTTTGACAAGATGCATATCTCTGTCCAAAGACTACTGAGAAGGTCAGCTGGACTGGTGAGCCTGGAGCATAGTAAGATTCAGCAAGCAATAGCTCTCTATTCTAGTTCTTATCTTCTTTGAATTGAAGGAGGAAACTGAATTCATGCATGTATAAATAAGAGCACAAAAGAAGTTTCCACCCAGATCTTCCCTATGCATGTTACCGACTGGTTTATTTCTTTCCTTGTAATGGAATTACTTTTATTCCAGCTCACCCATGAGCTCCAAGAGTTGGAGTAATTGCTTTGTCATCAGTAATTTATTTTCATTCTTGGATGCTTAAAATTTGAACTAAGTAGAACAATTACACACACCAAAACCATACTTTATAAGATTAATTCCACATATTCTAAAATTCACCAGGCAAAATCATGCACTACTTATTCCTACAACACTTGAATGCTATTTAAGGGGAAAGGAGGAAAATAAATCAGACAGTATTACCCTTGATTTCAAAGACATCTGAAAAGGATCTGCCTCCTTTAAGTCAGCAAATGACAGAAGTGTCCTGGGAGGAATGATGCCAGAGAGGAGGCAAGTCCGACCTCAGATTCTTTTTTTTTTTTTTGGAGAGGTTTTTGTTATAGGGTGCATGCACTCGCCAGACAGACAGAGACATAGAGACATAGAGACAGAAAGCGAGAAATCACCCCCCGGGGGGATGGTCATGCCTCAATCCCTTCTCCTCCATTTTCCTCTTGGGATCTTGGGCATGCACGCACATGCGCCCGGCGTGAGTTTTAAGCCACCGGGTCTGGGACTTGAACTGTGGTCAATTACGTGGGAGTCCAGTGAGATAGCCATTATGCTAACTGCTGGTTCCCCGACCTCAAATTCTAAGGAAGCTCTTCCAGGTGAATTCATGTCCAAAGGTAGTCCAAGACTAATAATGGAACTTTATTTCCAGCTAAAAAGATTGATTATTTAATTTAATCACTTGAGATAATTATTCCCTATCACTCTTCACTTACTTTCCTTGTATCAAACGAAATATCCATAATCTTTGCAGAAATCTTATACTGACAATAAGGTCTATAATGACACACTCTATGCTTGCAGAATTAATAATCTGGTAGCAAAAGACAGAATCAAATTAATACCTATAATGAATCAGTTATAGGTACTATAGGGGATTGAGACCCAGGTATCCAAAACATGACACTTGAAATCACGTCATTTTATTCTTCAAGAGAAATGACTATAAGGACCAGCAGTTGGCATAATGCCTATGTTGCTGGACTCCCACATAGTCGACCATGGTTCGAGTCCTGGACCCGGTGGCTTAAACTCACGCTGGGCCCATGTGCGTGTGTGCCCAAGATCCTGAGAGGAGAATAGAGGAGAAGGGATGGCAGAGCGGCCATCCCCCCTGGGTGGTGATTTCTTGCTTTCTATCTCTCTGTCTCTCTTTCTCTCTCTGTCTGGCAAGAGCACTTGTCCTATAGCAAAAACCTCTCAAAAAAAAAAAAGAGAAGAAAAAGAAAAATGAACTATCATAACATAATATGTTTATTAGGATAATAAATTGTCTAGGTGACCTTAAGGGCCTTATTTATTCTCCTGATTCATAATTGTGATATATGTTTTATATGTGGGGATCTTCAATCTTTTGTGTGTGTGTGTGCTAGAAGGTGAAGACATTTACCAGAGAATTACAAAGAGACAGAGAGAGAAAGGGAGAGGAGAAAGCAACACTCCCCATGAGGGTGGTCACACCATAATCCCTTCCTCATTTCTCCTTCTTTCTGGAATTTTGGGTATATGTACATACATGCCTGGCATGTTTCTCAAGTTGCCAGGTCCAGGACTCAAACCAGAATATTGACCATGTGGGAGTTGCCTGTCTTGATCACACGGCCACAGAACTGGCCTGGGGCTTTCCATGGAAATCAGCATTGATACATCTAGGAAGCTTATGGCACTAAGGGCCTGCCACTCCAGTAGAATGTGTGGAAGTGGAATCAACTAGGTAAAGACATTTTAGGATGGGGTCAGGAGGTGGCACATTGGTTAAAGTGTTAGATTCCCACAAGGTTGACTGTGGTTCAAGTCCTGGACCTGGCAACCTGAAACTCATGCAGGGCATGTGTGTGTGCCTCCCAAAATCCCAAAAGGAGAATAGAGGAGAATGGATTGTGGTGTGGTCATTTCCCTAGGGGGATGATCTCTCCCTCTCCCTCTCTCTGTTTCTCTCTCTGGCGAGCGCACACACACTACAGCAAAAAAAAAAAAAAACCTCCAAAAAAAAAAAGAAGAGATTTTTCAAGGCAAATATGTCATGTTTTAGAATTTGAATTTAGAACCTTCCTGTGTCAGCCCCAGTTCTGCTGTGGGGTAGAGTTTGGGGCTGTGGTGTTGCTCAGGTTGGATGGAGTAGCCTACTGTTTGCACTGTTTAGAATGACTGCTACTCAGTGACTATTGCTGGGTTTTGTTTCTAGGTTCTCTGCAGTGGATGCACTGCTATTGTCTATGACAGGATGAGCTGTTCCTGGCACCTGCCTTCACCATCAGGGAGGCCAACATTGTGCTCAAGTTCCAACCTCCAACATGACCCCAGGGTCGGGGATAGGGATATTGATGACAAGGCATTTTCTCCCTCATTTAAAACTATAATTAGGGGGAACCAGCAGTTAGCGTAATGGCTATGTCGCTGGACTCCCACGTAGTCGACCGCGGTTCGTGTCCCGGACCCGGTGGCTTAAAACTCATGCCGGGCGCGTGTGCGTGCGTGCCCAAGATCCCGAGAGGAGAATGGAGGAGAAGGGATTGCAGCGTGACCATCCTCCCTGGGGGGTGATTTCTCGCTTTCTGTCTCTATGTCTCTCTCTGTCTGTCTGGCGAGCGCACACGCCCTACAGTGAAAATCTCTCAAAAAAAAAAAAAATAAACAACTATAATTAGGGAACGGCAGATGGTGGAATGGTTACGTCACTGGACTCCTATGTTCTCAACCATATTTTGACTCCCAGACCCAGTGACTTAAAACTCATGTTGGGTGTGTGTGTCTACCTGCTTAAAATCTCAAGAGGAGAATGGAGGAGGATGGGTTGAGGTGTGGCCATCCTCCTTAGGAGGTGATTTCTTGTTTTCTTTCTCTCTCTGTTTCTCTCTCTCTCTCTCTCTCTCTCTCTCTCTGTAGCCAGCACACACTCTATAAAAAAAAACAAAAAACAAAAAACAAAAAAAAAAACCTTTAATAAATAAATAAATAAATAAATAAATAAAATTTTGGCCAGCTACTGGCATGGTGGTTAAGGCACCTGGATCCCACATGGCTGACTCTCTGATTCCAAATCCTGAATCCAGAAGCTTGAAAAACATGCCAGGCTTGTGTGTGTGTGAGCCCAAAATCCTGAAAGGAGGGATGGAGGAAAAGGCATGGTCGTTTCCTGTGGGGAGTACTTTCTCACTTCCTCTCTTCCTCTCTTTCTCTGTCCCCAGTGAGCACACATGCCTCTAGCAAATTGATAAAACATAAAGGCATAATCTGGGTTGGCCCCATAATATATTAGCAAAACATTGTGTGTGAAATACAGGATCTTGTTTGGCCAACAGAGGTTTGGAGCCTAGCTTCTTGGCTTTAAGACATGGAGCACGTACATGTGCATACAGCCCAAATCCTGACAGTACATCAAAATAGAGGAGAAAGAATGGCAGGGTGACCATACCCCATTGGGAGGTACTTCCTTCTCTCTCTGATGAACACACACATCATCTGGCAATTAATTTAAAAAGAAATACATTTTGAAAAAAGCTTTTAAAACATAAAATCATAATCTCATTTTCCAGGCTCTATAAGCTTTTCTGTTTCCTGACTAGGAGAGAAATTTATCCTATATTTGAAATAACCAATGACAGATTTAAGCAGAACGATAGCTCACTTATCTTGTGAGTAAATTTTCACAATGTTCCTTTACTGCTTACAGGCATAAATGCAAAACAAAATGTTCTTCTAACCATTAAAAAAAAAAAGTAAGCAGAACTATTTTCATCACACAATATAACCATTTTTGTTCTAAAATTTTGTTGGGGTATATTAACACTTATCTGGGCAATATGGAAGTCATTCGCAGAAGATGAATTTAAATGAGATAATGCATTTTGTAAAGCACTAGGTAAACTTCAAAATGTTGCATAATGTAAAGTGCTATGATTATAAAGTGGCATTTAAGCACTTAATTTTACCTGCAACCATAGCAAAACTTGATACTTTAAAGAGAATTGATTCCAACTATTCCGTGAGTCAGGAAATCCTGTGGATACTTAGACATAAACAGAGAGAGAGAATTTGCTGAGCATATTCACCTCTTTTCATGTTTTTCTCTTCGACTCTCCTTCTGTCTTCTTTTTAAGAATTTGTTTTAGTATATTCCTGCATTAATTTCTTTTCCTGATAGATGTACTTTAAACACTACTGTGTTCCTGGTACATATTTACAGTCATGCTCAACGCACAGGCTGAAATTTGATCAGATAACATTTGGGATGTTTTGTGTTAGGAAGCTTCATGTCACAGCACTTCTCATTATTTAAGATTTTCGCAGTCATAAAATGTCTCTTCACAGTCACCTTGCTTTCCAGAACACCCAGGTCTTGTGGCTTTGATTTCCATTCTCAGAATGTCCGTCATCTTTGCAGGGAGGTACATGGTACTCTTTAATTACATTAAATCCTAATTAAGACATGAATATTAATTTACTGAATAATTTTCATATTAGTTGCTGGAGTGATGTAGGAGTTATCTTTAAAATATATTTTCATTATAGTTTGTTTGCATTAAAAATACAATGATATTCTAATGATCAAACAGGAAGCAAGATATATAAATATATATATATATTCACTTCCTCTCTTCCTCTCTTTCTCTGTCCCCAGTGAGCACACATGCCTCTAGCAAATTGATAAAACATAAAGGCATAATCTGGGTTGGCCCCATAATATATTAGCAAAACATTGTGTGTGAAATACAGGATCTTGTTTGGCCAACAGAGGTTTGGAGCCTAGCTTCTTGGCTTTAAGACATGGAGCACGTACATGTGCATACAGCCCAAATCCTGACAGTACATCAAAATAGAGGAGAAAGAATGGCAGGGTGACCATACCCCATTGGGAGGTACTTCCTTCTCTCTCTGATGAACACACACATCATCTGGCAATTAATTTAAAAAGAAATACATTTTGAAAAAAGCTTTTAAAACATAAAATCATAATCTCATTTTCCAGGCTCTATAAGCTTTTCTGTTTCCTGACTAGGAGAGAAATTTATCCTATATTTGAAATAACCAATGACAGATTTAAGCAGAACGATAGCTCACTTATCTTGTGAGTAAATTTTCACAATGTTCCTTTACTGCTTACAGGCATAAATGCAAAACAAAATGTTCTTCTAACCATTAAAAAAAAAAAGTAAGCAGAACTATTTTCATCACACAATATAACCATTTTTGTTCTAAAATTTTGTTGGGGTATATTAACACTTATCTGGGCAATATGGAAGTCATTCGCAGAAGATGAATTTAAATGAGATAATGCATTTTGTAAAGCACTAGGTAAACTTCAAAATGTTGCATAATGTAAAGTGCTATGATTATAAAGTGGCATTTAAGCACTTAATTTTACCTGCAACCATAGCAAAACTTGATACTTTAAAGAGAATTGATTCCAACTATTCCGTGAGTCAGGAAATCCTGTGGATACTTAGACATAAACAGAGAGAGAGAATTTGCTGAGCATATTCACCTCTTTTCATGTTTTTCTCTTCGACTCTCCTTCTGTCTTCTTTTTAAGAATTTGTTTTAGTATATTCCTGCATTAATTTCTTTTCCTGATAGATGTACTTTAAACACTACTGTGTTCCTGGTACATATTTACAGTCATGCTCAACGCACAGGCTGAAATTTGATCAGATAACATTTGGGATGTTTTGTGTTAGGAAGCTTCATGTCACAGCACTTCTCATTATTTAAGATTTTCGCAGTCATAAAATGTCTCTTCACAGTCACCTTGCTTTCCAGAACACCCAGGTCTTGTGGCTTTGATTTCCATTCTCAGAATGTCCGTCATCTTTGCAGGGAGGTACATGGTACTCTTTAATTACATTAAATCCTAATTAAGACATGAATATTAATTTACTGAATAATTTTCATATTAGTTGCTGGAGTGATGTAGGAGTTATCTTTAAAATATATTTTCATTATAGTTTGTTTGCATTAAAAATACAATGATATTCTAATGATCAAACAGGAAGCAAGATATATAAATATATATATATATTGCTAGAGGGTGCATGTGCTCCCAAAAAGAGAGAAACAAGGAGAGGAAAGGGAAGTAAGACAGCATCCCACATAGGGAATGGTCATGCAGCAGTCCTCCTTTTGGAATTTTGGACACACACACACACACACACACACACACACACACACCTGGCGTGTTTCCCAAGCTGCTGGGTTGAGAACTCCAACTGTGTAGTTGACCATGTGAGATCCCGCCCTTTAACCATCATGCCACTGGCTGGCTCCTGGGAGTAACATATTTAACAAAGAGAACAAAACAATCAAACGAACAAACAAACAAACTATAAAAGTGAGAGATGACATCCCAAACAAGCAGCAGATAAAATCAGCATCGAAGGCAATGCAGCGAAGTCCAGAACGTTCAGTAATTCACATCATGGAAGGATTCTGACTGAAGATCCCACACTGTAGCGTTGTTGCGCAGGAACACAGTGTCTTGGACACGTAAAAACTGAGAGTGAGGGAGGTGGTATTGAAAATGTCAGAATCACAGGTTTAATTAAGAGAAGTGACAATGACGACAAATGAGAAAAGTAGGTAGGAGAAGTAAAAAGTATACAATCCCTATGTTTGATTTATTTACTGCTATTACTCCTCCCACTTTTCTTTCCTTTATGAGAGAGAGAGAAAGAGCAGAGCTAATTTAGCTATGATGCCGCAGGCAGTGGGAGGGTACTGCTGCATGATGCTAGAGACACTAGAAGGCCTGGGTTGGGATCCCAGGCCAACCTCAACATGCCGGGTACAAGTGCACATATCTGTGTTCTGATCTTAGCTAACTGGGAGACTGGGATGGGAGGTTTGCAATGCAGTGAGATCTTCCTATCAAAAATACCTATCTCTGTCTCTTTTACTCTCTCTTATTCTTTGTCCCCCTTATATGAGATAGAAATATAGGTTTGACAGGGTCTCACTGTGTTGCAATCCTCCTGCTCAGCTTCTAATTAGCCGGGATTACCAGTGCGAATCACTGCAAATGTAGCTGCACCCAGAGTGTCTGGGTTGGATTGAGAACTGAATCCAAGTCTCCCATGTGGCTTCCAGCCTCTCTAGCAGTAGCTCTATGTGTTGCCACCAAAGCTGGGCTATCCTCATGTTTTAAAACAGAAATTAAAACATTCTACATTGAGAGCAGGCCCATGCCTAGTGGATAAGGGATCCAGAGCCCACGTGGCCAACTGCTGTTTGAATTCCTGCCACAACAACTTGAAAAATATGCTAGCACATGTGTGTGTGTCAAAATTCTGACAGAAGGAAGAAATGGAGAGGGATTGCAGTGTAAAGCAGTGTAACTGCCCCACTGGGGGCTTATTTCTCCTCCGCCATCCTCATTTTTCCCTGGTGAGTACATGTGTTCTCTGGCAATCAAGAAGATTCTATGTTGCAATAATTATTTGAAAATTCATAAAATAACACTCTGCATACTTGTCAAAAGTTCATAAATAATGAACAACTTTTTTACCTTCTACTTCTTTATACTTAATAAAAAATTAAACAGATTACAATCCTTACAACTTAAAGAAAATAGAAAAGATTCAAATTATTAGATATTGAATGGCCAACCTTTTCAAAATGGTCTCATCTCACCGAATATGGTCCTGGCCCAGTTTTGGCAGTGCTGGCGAACACATCTTGGTCCAAAGACCCAGAAAAAATGGTGCAGGCTGCAGCAGCTCCAACACACCTTGACTCTCTTGCTTCTGTTGTGGTGGCCTTCAAAATAGCTAAGTGCAACCATTGTATGCCTGGAATCAGGAAAATATGACCACCTATAGCTATCTTGTTGTCAAAAGAGTGATTGACAAGACTGCAAAGAATCAAGTAGTTCCAGAACCAGTCAAGTGGATTTCATTGTTATTGTTGAAAAACTGATTTTATTTAGTCATAGTGGTGCATTGTCTATTTAGACATGAAGCACTGACTTTTCTTGGTGTTGAAAGAGGCAGACAGGTTGAGAGGCTACATGGAGGTGCTTTGATAGAGGAGCTTCTCTTTTTTAGCATTGTTTTTTCCCTTGCAGACTAAATGAGAATGATGTGGATGGAGCCAGCAGATGTGATAGTGCTTGGGACTTTGGACTACCACTATGGCTTTTGGGTCCTCGACCTGGTGACTTGAAACATGCTGGTGAATGTGTGCGTGTGCCCAAGATCCCAAGAGGAGAACAGAGAAGGAGGCATTGTGGCATGGCTACTTCCCCGGGAGGTGATTTCTCACTTTCTCTCTCTCTTTCTCTGTCTCTGGCTTCATCTCTGGCAAGCATATGCACCCTATAGCAAAAACCTTTCTAAGAAAGAAAAAAATAATAAAATATGGTTAATTTTATTCCATCTTAAAACAGTGATAGGGATTGGAATTTAAGAGAGTAAAATATGATTTCAATGGAGGAGTCAGTTAAGCTAGCTTAGAAAGAGAAAAGTACAAATGAAAAAGAGAGTGAAGATGAAAAGAACTAACGATTGTTGTAATAATGGGGAGGGAAGGAAATTCATAGGGATTATGTCCATTCAGAACAAGAGGGAACAGGAATATATTTGAATCAATGTTATCTTTCTAATCCCTGATTCTTTGAAACAACACACCTAGCCATGTTAGATATATGTATTTTTCATGAATTTTAACAAGACTGGAATTTTATTATGTCACTTTAGATACTACTGTCAAATATATATGCTTCCAGTAATTTTTTTTGATAAAACTAAATTTAGAGAAAAATCCAATACTTGACAATTCCAACCTGCTAATGCATTTTTTTCAGACTGCTAATGCATCTTTTTCAGACAATTATGTCCTTGCCATATACACAAGAATATGTTGGACCACTATCAGTTTAGGAACTTTTGGCATGTTAAGGATCTTCTTCATAAATATGTAATACACTGTACATAAAATACAATGGCTGAACTAGTTTTATTTTTAACGAAAATTCTCTTATTTCTCTGTGAGAGGTTAAATTAATTTATCAAAGTATTTGTCCATTCACTTAGAAGATAACTATAAGAACAAAGGAAGTGAAATTCTATTCAGTCATTAGCATTTGGCAAGCACTATGCTTTTCATGTGATTTTAATCCTCTTCATGTTCTGACAATGTCTTCAGATGAGTCCTAAAGGCCATGACCTTTCCAGACTGTTATGAAAACACAAGTCTATTATCTGATACTCCACTGAAAGTAATCTATTGAAATTCACTTCCAGCAGTTTGGCCAATCATTTTACTCAGGAATAAACTGACTTTTGGGTAATGAGACTGACTATTTGGATTTAAAAGTATAAAAAATTTAGCCCCACCAGTTAATGCTATCTTTGAGATTTCAGAATACAGAGGGTCCTTCAAAAAGTTTATAAAAAGTGCATATAATGAAAAAGCTATGCATGATTTTGAAAGATTTTTGCATCAAAATAAATCTGTACTTTAATTCAATGTTTTATAGACTTTTTGAGGTTGTCTTACAGTGGCAAAAGTACTAAACTCTTCAGCTTCCAGGCTCACTGGTTGTTGGCAGAACTATTCCCTTGCAGCTATATGACAACAGACCTCATTTTCTTGTTGGCATCAGCCTTTGACTGTTCCTTTTTTTAAAAATAATTATTTTATTTAGCTTCATTTTTATTATTATTATTTAATTTGACTGGAGAGACAGAGAGAAAGAGAGAGAAAAAGTGAGAAAGCAAGCCACAAGGTCCAGGATTTGAACCGTGGTTGGCAATGTGGGAGTCCAGTGCCTTTAGCCACCACCCCAAATGCTTCACTTCTAAAGGCTGCCAAAGGTCCTTGTTATGCTACTTCCTCCTCTCACAACAGGGCTGTTGACTTCCTTGTAAGGCCACAGGAGAGTACTGCTCTGGCATCTTGCTTGCCTTTGAAGGGCTCCCTAATTAGGCCAAGCTCAACAGTGCCATCTTCCTTTTGATGAACTCAAGCCAGCTGAGTAGTATCCCAACCATAGGAGTGGTGTTCCTTCATATTCATTCCCTCTACCTACACTAAACGGAAGGTGATTATATATGGTTATGAACGCCAGGGGGTGGTAATCTTGGGGGGTGGTAATCTTGGGGTCCCCATCATTTCTTAGAATGCTGCCTACCACAGGCTGATGATTCTGAGGATTCTTTATAACTCTTTCTTTAATGATGAGAAAAGCTGAATACTGCAAAAGATCAGGCAATCTTACATCTGAACTGGGAGAACTCTATGTTCTTTTCTGGGATACCTGGAAGTTTAGTGTTGACTTCTGTCTAAGATAAAAGTGAGATGGGCTAGCTTGTGAATCATAAAAGTTGCAAACTTCCTGGAGTCACTCAAGGTTAGTATATCTATGTGTTTTTAGAAATGTAGAGATTGATGGCTTATACCTGGGTACACCAGTTAATCCATCCTGTCTTTCTCCAAGACCAATGGAATATATCAATAGAAAACTTTATTAGAAACTTGGTCTGGGACCTCCTGAAATCAAAATTCCTCATGCATATATTGATGGGTTATAATATGAAGCAAAAACTTATCTGGGGTGACCACTCACCACAGTAACTGGACTCAGACTTTCTAAGAATGAGGAACTTTACGTACTAGAGTTGAGAATTCCTAGGAAAAACAGATGAGTCAGTTCTCCTAAGGTTCATTGTGTGCCATTGAGAAAGGACTTGAGGGGTTTGGGGTAGGAGATGGTGAAATTCTCTCAGACACCCAGCATTGGCTGAGTGATTTTCCTCTGACTATACTACATCCCTTATCTTTACTTAAGCTTTACATGAATTCACCCTGTAAGTCTTATGAGGCCTTTCAATTATTCTCTGTATATAATTGATACAGAGTTGGGAGCTTTTCAAACAAAATGCTCTAAGAAGGAATAGGCAGTGACAAGTAAGGACTGTGTGTTTAGAGGTTTACTCCCATGCCTCTGTGAAGGCTCCTAGGAAAGACTGTTCATCCTCCTCAAAACCACTACTAACACTAATGGTGGGGGCGGGGAGTGTACTATAGACTGCAACCTCAAGTTAAGTGTGAGGGCAGTGACGGCGACTCAACAAGTGATAGTTACCCAAAATACTCAAATCCCAAAACTGGACACAAGCCATACTCTTATCCAAAAAGAAAAAAAAAAATCCCCATCATTTAAGACAGGGATATTAGGGGCCGGCAGGTAGTATGGTGGTTAAGGAGCTACTACATAGCTAACCATGAGTCAAGTCCAGACCTGACAGTTTACTTTCTCACTTTCTCTCTCTCTGTCTCTCTCTCTGGTGAGCATGTGTGCCCTAGAGCAAATTAAAAGATAATAATAATAAAATTTAAAAAAAAAAAACAGGAAAACTACTCAAGAAAAGAAATTTGATTATTTTCCTTACCTGAATGTTTAGCTTCATATCTTACTTACAGCTTTGTGAATATAGTAAGACATTAAATTACCATCATCTAACTTTTTCACATTATTTTATAGCTTATCAAAGTATTTAGCTACTAAGTACTGCAACAAGGAAGCTGAATCCCATAAAGCTGACTGGGGTTGACTACTGGCCCTGACAGCATGAACAACCCACCAGGCACATATGTACATGTGCTTAGAATCCTGAAAGGATGGATAATAAGAGGAAAAGGAATTGCAGCATGACCACTTCCTATGAAGGGCTTCTTTCTCTTTCTCTTCTTTCTCTCTTTCTCTTTCTCTTTCTCTTTCTCTTTCTCTTTCTCTTTCTCTTTCTCTTTCTCTTTCTCTTTCTCTTTCTCTTTTCTCTCTCTCTTCTCTTTCTCTTTCTCTTTCTCTTTCTCTTTCTCTCTCTCTCTCTCTCTCTCTCTCTCTCTCTCTCTCTCTCTCTTTCATGCACACATGCACTCTCTGGTATTAAAAAAAAAAAAAAGAAGAAGAAGATAAAGTTTACTAGGCCAGAAGCATGGGGAATGAAGCACCAGTGCACATCTACTAGCTTTAATAATTGAAATGTGAGGACCTGCAGTTTGCATAATGGCTATGTCGTTGGACTCCCAAGTAGTGGATCATGATTTGAGTCCCAGACCCAGTGGCTTAAACTCACACTAGGCACATGTGTGTGCATGCCCAAGATCCTGAGAGAATGGATGAGAAGAGATTGCGGCATGGCCATCCCCCCAGGGGGTGATTTCTCGCTTTCTGTCTCTCTATCTCTCTCTGTCTTTCTGGTGAGCACACAGGCCCTGTAGTAAAAACTTCTCAAAAAAACAACAACAACAACAACAATTGAAATGTGCATATTTCTCAGCAATTACAGGTGTAAGCAGACTCATTCTCTACACTTTGTTTGGGATTAAGTATACTAATCCAAATAACCATGAGATGGTCCTGTTCTCCTTATCATAGTATTCAGTCAATCACTATTGTACAAGCCCCCGTGCTATGACTTTTGAACTAATGCAAAGCTTAATAAATGAGTGAAGCAATTCAAATCCGTATCCATCACTGTATAATCTGTGAAACTTTGGTACGCATGTTCAGGCAGCCCAAGTGTCTATACCAAAGCTGCAGTCCTCGATTTTGGACCCTTTCCCCCCCAAAATTTTACTTACATGCTTTGCCTAAGTTTCTTCTCTTTAGCAGACATATATAACCATATATATGCTATCAATTAATTATCAAAATGGATCTTGACACAAATTCTGTAACTTAGGCTGAGTGGAAGGGAAAGAAAGTCAATATTTATTGCTTATCCACTCTGTGTTAGGTTCATGTTTTGTAAATTACACATGGCATCAGAAATTTTATATGAAGATACACATTTTACCCAAATTTTATAGATCAGTTTATTGAGGTTAGAATATTAATGTTTTAAGTTCTTGCAGATTATAAAGCTTCTTCCTTGCATTCCTAAAGATGTAATCTTTATAAAGGTAGTTTTCTAAAACCGTGATATTGGGCAGTTTGAAAGGACTTAAACACCTGGCTGATTAAAATTCAGCATCTAGTTGGAGCACCTGTTGGGAAGTAATTTTCTCTCATGGTGTTTCTCTTCATTTGGAGACATTTTTTTGTTCAAAGTTTATCCTCTCAAATTAAATCTCCCTTTAACTCCTGTGCTGGGACAGTATTTTCTATCAATCTGCCATATAATTTTTCCTTTAGTCCTATATTCCTGAATGAGAGATGCTAAGATCCAGTTTCTGGTATAGAAAGACATAATAGCTTAATGTACCTTTTGCTGACAAAGTAAGAAAATAACAACATTTTTTTCTTAATTATTAGGAAAAATGACTGTAAGAAATGTTTATGTTTTGCATTTATGTTTTATAACTTTTGTCTGAATTATGCTTTAGTATAAAAGACATGCACTCAAACTGAAAGTCACAGTAAAAAAATAGCTATATTTATAGTACATATGTTGAGAATGGAGTTGTTCATACTATTTCACAGTTATCTGTATGAAGTCAGTCCAAGAAAATCCTCTGCATTCTCACTACGAAGAAAAGCTGCAGTTCTTTTATATTTGTCTATACTTTAACTGTGGTCATTGTGAATTGATAGACTGAGTTTCTTCTGCCTTATCGATTGCTAGAAAGGTTAGAGGCATCTTTGAGCCCACTTGTACCCACTGTGTGAGTGAGAAAGATGGGCAGATTTAGTCTCATTCATGACTCTATCCAATATCCTCCTCTTTGTTTTCCTGTTTTTCCTTGGTAAATTCCTCAACTCAACTTAGCGGTTGAGTTTCCTTAGCCATGTTGCATCAGAGGTTTTGTGTGGGCTACCCAGTTCTTCTGACCAGTCTGAGGCCCACACTTCATCTTCCCGTTTTCTTCACTTTTAACTGATTGAAACTTCAACCTTCTTCAGAGAACCACATGTGGATGAATGAGCTATTCCTCTGGAAACTCCGAAGGTTTGACTTCATCTGCAATCCCATACCTGCCTGGCTTCTTTCTCTTCCTTTGTCTGCTCCCTCCATGCCTCTTGGGAGCACCCTTTGTAAATGGTGTGGACAGTACCCTTGACTCAAACTGTGTTTCTGGAAAACCTAAATCAAGACATCATTTTCAATTGTAAAGGGAATAGAATTCTATAAATACAATATAATTTCTGTTGCTCTTTTTAAAATTTTTCATTTATTTATTTATTTTTACATTTTCCACATTTACTTTACATATCAAAAAACTTTTGCTCATACTCCATAGTTCTCAACAGTTAATAAACAACTTTCAATATCTCTGAATACTGAATTTTAAAGATAATGTTCAAAATATTTTTTATAATTTTGTATAGTTTTGTTTGTGACTCTATAACGACAGAAACAGTATGGTTTTAAATATTTTTGAGAAAATATTTAACATGTTAACTACTCAAATTGTTGAAAAGCAAATGCCCAGCACACTAGTCACACATAAGCCTCTCAATTCAGCCCTGCCCACCTAGTGTTCTGCAATATACCATCTGCTAGCAAAGATCAGTCTCTTTTTCTTCCTCCAAAGTCTTTCTCAAGATAATCCTCTGGTGTGGTTGCTCTTTTACAATCTCTACTGATTACAATGAAGACTGGAAAAGTCTAGGTTATTTTATGTTATAAATTCTTTCATATATCTTCTCTAATCCTCTCTGCTAGGCAGAACTATTTATGGTGCCAGACCATCTTTCCAAGAGCTACTGTTGGGTTACTTGAGATCTACCTTAGTTCCATAGTTTTCTGATTGATCTTCAGATATGACATTCCAGTGAAAGCCCTGTCCAATAATGAGCATTTCATACTTCTGATTCAATGCAACAAGCATTACTGAACGCATACAAATAACTCCTCTGCCACAAAATAAGAATATTCCCAAATATTTTCCAATTCCAAAGGGGTCAGGAAGGAAGAAAGGTTTATGCTTCCTTTTAAAGAAACAAACAAGAAAATATTTTAACAAATTGCTGAACCTATCAACAGCTCAAAAGAAAGTAAAAATTTTTAAATTGGGAAAACAAAGCATAGTAAGGAAAAAAATCAGTAATGTTTTACTCAAAAGTCATAAAATTCTATTTTGCCAGCTCAGTTTTATGTTCAAACTCTCTTCTTTTGAATATGCAGTATTGCTGTGGTCCAACCCTTATGTTTAAATCCTGGAAGTTAACATTCAACATTGTTATTGATATTTCTTGTCCCTATCATTAAACTGGTCATTTTCTCGGCTGCCTTTTGCTCTTATTCCTGTATGTGTCTTCAGTTTTCCTGATTGAGCACTCCTTTCAGAACTTCTTGAAGAGTAGGTCTGCTACTGGCAAATTCTTTCAGGTCTTGTTTGTCTGAGAATGTTTTTATTCTTTCTTTCCATATGAAAGATAATCTTGCTGAGTATACTATCTGTTGCTCATTTTTAATAATTGGAAATGTCTCAAATAATTACTTGGAAGAAGAAAATGGTGGACTGGGAAGAATGCAAGAAAGATGAAGTGAGGGTCACTTCCCTGAGAGTTCCTTCTTTTTTTTTTTTTTGAGAGGTTTTTGCTATTGGGCACATGTGCTTGTCAGAGAGACAGAGAGACATAAAGTGAAAAATTATCACCCAGGAGAGATGGCCATGCCACAATCCTTTCTCCTCCATTCTCTTCTTGGGATCTTGGGCACACACACACACGCGCCCGGCGTGAGTTTTAAGCCACCAGGTCTGGGACTTGAACCACGGTTGACTACTTGGGAGTCCAGTGACATAGCCATTGTCCTTTCTGCTGGTCCTGAGTGTCCCTTCTTAAACAGTGACATTAGGATCTATGTGAATGTTTTATATCATTCACCCACACACATCTCACATTCAGCATGGATGAGGAGAAAATATAAACCCCAGAGATTCAGGGATCAGATTAGCTGTCATGGAGGAAGAAGCAAGAATTAACACAAGTAGCATCTATATGTTATATTTTAACTCTGTATTCTCAGGCTAAAATAAACAGACAAATGGTAATAACTATTGGCTTTTTTTTTTAGTGGTTTTTTTTTTTTTTTTTTTGCTTTGGGGGGGGTTGGTTTGTGGGGGGGGG
>NW_006159729.1:2042135-2079964 GCF_000334495.1 Tupaia belangeri chinensis | reverse complement strand
CCCCCGAACCATCTTTTTTTTTTTTTTTAAAGAAGTGTTTTTTTTATTTTTTTGCCTTAGGGTGTGTGTGCTTGCTGGAGAGAGACAAAGACAGTGAGATGGAAAGTGAGAAATCACCTCGCTTTGGTGAGGTGCTAAACTCAGTGAGAGAAAGTTTGGTGAATAACAGGATATTTACACATTCTCTCAGTGTCTACATGTAAGATACTTATTTATTAAAAAATGAAAAATAGTTTTATAGTGTAGAAATACAGCCAATGGAAATTTAATCAGGTGGCCAACATCACCAGTATTGGAACAAACTGATATTCTAAATGCCTTCTGATATGAGATATTGGGAACACAGGATCAACCACTGCTTTGGTATTTCTGACAAGAATAAAAGATTTTTACTCAACAGTGAAAAATCAACAGATAAATTTCAAATTGTGGTACATTATTGAAAATAACTAATTTCATTCCTGATTAAAAAGTCAGGATTATTAAAGCTAAAATAGATAGCTCAGATTAAAAGAAATTAATAAAGAATTATTGAATGCAATGCATAATTTGGAAATTTTTTTCAAAAAGTTGAAATAACTATTGAAATGTAAGTAATGGCTAGTTTATGGATTAACCGATAGTTTTTAATTTGTAAAGTAACTGATAGTTTTGTCTTAGTGTTGATTTTCTTTATTTTTATTATAGTACTATGATCAGGTAAGAGAATATCCTTGTTTTTAGGAAATTCACATTGAATTATTTGTTGATGAAGAAATATCATCTCTGTAGCTTATTTTCAAAGAGAGTGTGTGTCTATTTAGCCATATTTTTCTTTTCTTTTCTTTTTTCTCCTTTCCTTCTCTTCCTTTTCTTCCCCTTCCCTCTCCTTTTTTTCCCCCTTTCCTTTTCTTTCCTCTTTTAATTGTTAGAGGGCACACACACTCTCCAGAGAGAGAGGGAGAGAAAGCATTCCCAAAATGTGACGTGGTTGCTCTACAATTCCTGTCCTCCATTTCTCCATCTCATCAGGTTTGAGAAGCACACGTGCATACTTACATGCACATGCATGTGTGTATCCACCTAATATGTTTTTCAACCCATCAAGCCTAGGATTTGAACCATTGTAGACCATATGGGATTCAGCTCCCTATACACAGTGTTGTTTCCAGCTCTCTGATACAGTGCTTAATCACTGTGCTATGGGGTGGTCTCATATGTTCATCTATCATCTATATCTATCTGTCTATATCTATCATATTTCTATCTGTCATCTATCATCTATCTATCATCTACCTATCTATCTAATCTATCATCTATCTATCTACCTGTCTCCTATCTACCTATCATCATCATAATCATCATCTGTCTTTATATCTAGCTTCCTATAGATGAATAGAAGACCAAGGTAAATGTGAGAAATTATTAGTTTTTTTTTTTTTTTTGAGAGAGACTTTTGCTATAGGGCACATGTCAGGGGACCAGAGAGAGACAGGGAGACAGAAAGCAAGAAATCAAACTCCAGGGGAAATGGCCATGCTACAATCCCTTCTCCTCTAGTTTCCACTTGGGAATTTGGGCACACATGCACATGTGACTGGCGTTAGTTTCAAGCCTCCGGATCTGGGACTTGAACCATGGTTGGCCATGTGGGAATCCAGCAGTATAAGCATTAAGCCACTTGCTTGTCCCAATGTTAGTATTTTAAAAAATCCATATAAAGGACATAGTAAAATTGTTTATATTTAGTTGGTGCAAAAGCAATTGTAGTTTTGGACTTTAAATTTTAAATCATCATAACTAGGCTCAACCATATCTCTATTAATCAAAAAAGGAACCATTATAATCAACACTTTTTTTTGCCAATAAGAAATAAGTTTGTTTATGTCTGTAGTGTAAAAATACACTGGGATTCAGTGAAAAGCATCTTCTCCCTTTTGCTGGTTGTAGAAACATTTTCCCTGCAAAGAGTTGTCGAGATTTTTGAATAAGTGGTAGTTGGTTGGCGGAAGGTCAGGTGAACATGAACTTCATAGCCTAATTCATTCAACTTTTGAAGCATTGTTTGTGTGAGGAATGGTCAGACATTGTCGTGGAGAATTGATCGCTTTCTTTTGACTAATGTCAGTGCAACCATTTCAATTTTCAGTTTTTTCATCAATTTGCTCAGCATATCTCTCAAATGTAATAATTTTGCCAGGATTCACAAAGCTGTTGTTGATCTGCTGCTACCAAACAGTGACTGTGAATTTTTTGGTGCAAGTTTGGCTTTGGGAAGTGCGTTAGAGCTTCTTCTCAGTCCAACCAGTGAACTGGTCACTGCTAGTTGTTGCACATCATATTCCAACTGAGAAACGATGTGTTGTTGTGTAGAATAAAAGAAGACAACACTTCAAAATGACCATTTTTTTTATTTTTGGTCAGTTCCTGAGACACCCACTTATCAAGCTTTTTCACCTTTTTTACTTTCTTCAAATGGCACGTGACCTTAGAAGGATCAATGTTGAGTTCTTGGGCAACCTCTTGTGTATTTGAAAGAGGATCAGCTTCCATGATTGTTCTCAGTTGGTTTTTGTCAACTTCCGATGACCAGCCACTGTACTCCTCATTTTCAAGGCTCTGTCTCTTTTGAAAAACCTGTTGAACCACCACTGCATGGTACATTCATTAGTACTTCCTGGGTCAAATACGTTGTTGATGTTGCAAGTTGTGTCCATTACTTTAAGACCCATTTTGAATTACAAGAAGATGGCTTGAATTTGCATTTTGTTTATAATATCTACAGTCTAGAATACACATAGCATAAATAGCAAGCAATATGTAATTAGCAAAATAATATAAAGTGAAAAATTTGCATTAAAATGAAATATAATGTGACTACATTTGTTTAAGAATGTATTCAAGATCAGAGGGAAATTTCAGCAATGAACAATGGTCATTACTTTTGCAACCACCTAATATTAATCTTCCAACATTTCTTTAAGTTGGAAGATTCTTTAACAAACTGTAGTAACCGAGTACCATTCATATTATAAAGGTTTTCTCAGCCTGTTGTCTGATTTTTAATATTAGTTTTTGCATTTATAACTAATGGAGCTTTCCTTTAAGGATCCTGTTTGAACCAGTGTGCTCTTAAAATACTTTCCATACTGCTTGGAAAGTTTTCTCCCACTTGAGATGGATAAGTAATTATTTGTTTTTATGTAGTTCATTCTCCATCAATATCAAGATATCTGGATTGTAAAATATACTACTATTCATGCACCTGTAAGAAGAAATAATAAGACTATTGGGACCACCAGGTGGCATAATGATTACATCACTGGACTTCCACATAGCCGACTGCAGTTCGAGTTCTGGACTCAGAGGCACGAAACTCACATTGTACATGAGCGCCCAAGCTTCCAAGAGGAGAATGGAGGAGAAGGGATTGCGACACAACCATCACCTCTGGGGGGTGATTTCTTGGTTTCTGTCTCTCTGTCTCCCTAGTGAGTGCAGGTGCCCTATAACAAAACAAATCTCTCTCTATAAAAAGACTATACATGTCATTTGCTGTAAGATGAATCACTATTTCAATTATATGAAAATGTTGAAATACACAAATACTAGAGTTGATGAAATATGGTTATTCTTTAATTATTTTATAAACATTTAATTAAGCAATCTATCTACAATTTATTCTGGCATATATTATTGTAGGTTTCTTTAAGCCTCTTTTAACATCCAATTGTATATTTTTCTAATGCTTTCTATTGCATTCCTATTCTCTGAATCTGCTTCTATGTTGTGATAGAGAAAATTTTTTTTTGAGATTTTTTTTTTTTTTTTGCTATAGGGTGCGTGTGCTCGCCAGACAGACAGAGAGAGACAGAGAGACAGAAAGCGAGAAATCACCCCCCAGGGGGGATGGCCATGTCGCAATCCCTTCTCCTCCATTCTCCTCTCGGGATCTTGGGCATGCACGCACACACGCCTGGCGTGAGTTTCAAGCCACCGGGTTTGGGACGCGAACCGTGGTCGACTACGTGGGAGTCCAGCGACATAGCCATTACGCTAACTGCTGGTCCCGTAATAGAGAAATTTAAACAATCAATCCTGATAACTAAGACTCAAATGTTCATTTTACTTTTGCCAATTTATTTTATGATTTATACTGAAATATCTATCTTATTCTTTACTTCTTGCTGTATTTATTGTCTTTGGATTGTCTTCAACAGCTTTTCGGCAAGGCTATATGCTATTTTTAATTTCAAATGTTTCCATTATGTTTTTCTTCAAATCCAGGGGAGGCAAGTTTGATGTGGACTTATAATGAATGTCCTCATACATGCAGGAGGAAAATCAGGACAAAACATGCACATTCTTCCTCAGAGCAAGAATATGCTAGAGTAGCATCAATGATAAGCAAAGCTGGAGGCTAGTTATAGCAGTTAGGACAGATTTTAATCAGGAATAACTATTGTAATAGGAAAAAGAGTCTAGTATGATCCAGTCTCAAAGTTGATTCATGTGGAGGTGCTTGGATTCCTTTATTTTTTATTTTATTTATTTTATTTTTTAAATTTTTATATTTTTTATTTTTTACATTTTTTTAATACATTCAATCACATTTTTTAGCTTACAAGGTGATCATTTCAATATGTGAACATTTCTCCCTGGTCCAGTTGATCAAATTATAACAATACTACCTCCCTGTCTCAACAATGCTGTCTCTGTATACACCCTCCAAATGTTGTGCTTGGACTCTTACAAGAATCATGAAGGAATCGTACAGGGATAAGGGATAAGAGAGAGTGGTGAGTAAAGGGATCAGTAGTCAGCTAAGTGAAAATTACAAAAAGAATGAAGCAGTGTTGGCTCATGTGAAAATCATCTGGGCTTCAGAGTTGGTGTTTATGGAAGTCAGAAGATTACCTTCCATGAGGATGGAACACAAAGACCCTATCTTTAGGTGTTGACTGAATGAACCATAAATTCTTTTGGCACCCTTACATTTTCTCAGGCAGGCACTTTAAGATCATTCCACGGATGCAACCTCAAGCTTATAGAAGCGATTAGTGTTTAAGTATGGATACCATGGTTCTGAGGTTCCTGGTAGAGTTTTTTCAAGGGGATAATGTTCATCAGCATTTCTAACTGTTCAATCAACTTCACATCTGACCACGAACAGCACAATATAATGGAATATTGAGCTACTATAATAAGTTCTCTCTTTAGTACCCCATTCTATTAGTATACACTTCCATACAATTTCCTGAAGATCCACACTCCTTCCAAACAAGCTAGTAATCCAGAAACAATTTTGGCATATATTAATATTAAAAAATAATTCAAAAAGTTCATGAAAAAAGCATATTATGAAAAATACTATACACAGATTTCAATTTTTTGTACCAAAATAAACCTGTGTATTTATTTTGTTTTTCACAAACTTTTTAAAGCTCTCTCATGTAACAATTCTGCCTCATAATCATATGATATCAAGTGATGATGGGAAAGTTAAGTTTCAGTAGTACAACTTAGCCTTCAGGAAAGAAGTTTCTTGTTTATAGAGCATTATTCCTAACGTCTGTGTTTCTACAAAATTAGATATTAGGAAATAAAATTGTCATTAATAATAACAACAGAAAATGACACCAATTCTAAATTATGCTAATAATAAAGATCAAGTCATAGTCACATCTCCTGTGAGATAGAGTCATTTGGGGCTCACCTATCAATTTCTCTTTTCTTAATGAGTTAGTATACAAAGTCTTCTACTAATGCACAAAAGGCAAGTGTTGCATGTGAAGACTGTAATGAAGTTTTGAAAAGGTTGTAAAAAGTCAAAACAATTTTTAACAGCAATGAGCAAATGAACTGTAGGATAACATTGAGGTCACAATGTTCAATTCAGAGCACATTGAACATTCTATTAACATTCAATTAAGAGCATGTAGTAACACAAACCATACATTTTAGATTGATTTAATATTCTTCTGTCTCGGTTTATTCATGCAAAAGACAGGCCTTAAAAATCCATCCTTGGATAGCCCTGTGGTGCAATAGTTAAGACCTGGCGATAGGGAGACTGGTTCCCATATATCTGAGCATTGAGTCTGGCCCAAGGCCAGTAAACATGATGGGCAGGTGTGGGTATATGTCTTCAAAACATTCAAAACCTGATGGAATGGGGAAATGGAGGAGAAAAGATTGCAGCATGACCACACCCTAGGATAAATGCTTTTCTCTCTCTCTCTTTCCTTCTCTGTCTCTCTGGCAAGCACATATATCTTTGAGAACAACAAAAAAAGTCACTCTACAGGGACCAGCAGTTAGCATAATGGCTATGTTGCTGGACTCCCACATAGTCGACCATGGTTCAAGTCCCGGATCCGGTGGCTTAAACTCACGCCAGGCGCGTGTGCGTGTGTGCCCAAGATTCTGGGAGGAGAATGGAGGAGAAGGGATTGCAGCATGGCCATCCCCCCTGGGGGGTGATTTCCTGCTTTCTGTCTCTCTGTCTCTCTCTGTCTGTCTGGCGAGCGCACATGCCCTATAGCAAAAACCTCTCCAAAAAAAGAAAAAAAAAAGTCACTCTACAATGTGACAACTTTCTTCAATATTTAAAAATGAGAAGAAATTGGGAACCAGCAGTTAGCGTAATGGCTATGTCGCTGGACTCCCACATAGTTGACCGCAGTTCGCGTCCCAGACCCGGTGGCTTAAAACTCACGCTGGGTGTGTGTGCGTGCGTGCCCAAGATCCCGAGAGGAGAATGGAGGAGAAGGGATTGTGGCGTGACCATCCCCCCGGGGAGTGATTTCTCGCTTTCTGTCTCTCTGTCTCTCTCTGTCTGTCTGGTGAGTGCACGCACCCTATAGCAAAAGCCTCTCTAAAAAAAAAAAAAAAATGAGAAGAAATTAACATCACTCTTTTTTAAAAATTTATTTTATACATTCAATCACTATAAAGTGAATTTACCCAACATGAATTCACTTCATAGCAGTCCAGATGAAGATTTACATTTCTGTGACCTGTAAATGTCTTGTCTCTATTTTTCTCCTTAATTTCTTTCCTTATGCTCTCCTCCTTCTCCCATACTGTCTCCAGTATCCATAACCATTCCATTATAGAGTGGAAACTGAAAAGGTTGTAAAAGATTGATACATATTGTGGAGAGTTGATATATATTTAATGGGGACATACAATGTCTTTCCTTCATAGCCTGGCTTGCCTTACACAGCAGTAAATCTTTCAAACTACTTGTCCACTTTCTATCAAATGCCAGGATCTTGTTTTTTTTTTTTTTTTTTTATAGCTGAGTAGTATTCCAGAAAGTCCATGTGCTATACTTCGTCAATCTGTCATCCGTTTTTGGAAATTTGGTCTGGTTCCATGTCTTAGCAATTCTGAATAGTGCTGCAATAAACATAGATGTGCAAATGCTTTTACGACTGAGCAAGAGTGGAATTGCTGGATCATATGCTAGTCCTACCTATAGATCTTTGAGGAACCTGCATATTGTTCTCCACAGTGGCTGGACCAATTTACATTCCCACCAACAATGCAGGGGTGTTCCCCTTTCACCACAGCCCACCAACACTTAGTATTTTTTTTTTTTTTTAATCTTTGTAATTCTGACCTGGGTTAGATGGTATCTCATTGTGGTTTTGACTTGCGATAAAAGACGTTGAGCATTTTCTCGTATGTTTTTTAACTGTTTGTATGTCTTCCTTAGAAAGTTGTTTGTTCAACTCATTTTCCCATCTTTTCATTGGGTTGAAAAAAAAAATTTTTTTTTAGGTCAGCCCTTGAGTTCCCTGTGTATGCTGGTTATCAGTCTTTTATCTGAGGCATAGTTTACAAAAATATTCTCCTGTTCTGAAGGTTGTCAATTCACACTGATTATTGTGTCTTTTGCTGTGCAGAAATTTCTTAATCAGATATAATCCTACTTGCTTATTTTTTGAATTATTGCCTGTGCTTTGGGAATTTTATTAAAGAAGTCTTTGCCTACCACAGTTTTCCTGTTACCTCTAGATCTGCTCCTTGGACTTTATCATTGAACATATATTTTTTAATTTCTGGAGGGTTGTGTGCTCACCACAGATACAAAGGAAAAGCACTTCCAGTGGGGTGTGGTCATGTTACAATCCCTTCTTCATTTCTCAGTCTTATAGGGATCTGAGGTTTGCAAAAGCATTCAGCATGCTTTCCAAGTCACTGGGGTTAGGATTCAAACCACAGTCAACTATGTGAGATCTGGCTCACCTAACTAACAGTCCACAGTCCAGTTCTCATGGAATATTTTTTTATCCACCTGCTCCACTAAACAGATTCTGTTTACTCATGACCCTACCCAGTCAACTCTGTGGGTGAGCATAGGCAGTAGCAGTTTAGGACAAAGCCTTTGTAGTATTATTGGCTCTTCCTCCTTTGAGAAATATTTAAACTCAAAGTGTGTTATCATTAGTGCCTAAACATGTTTATCATTCAATTTCTCATCTGCCCAGTTTGTTTTATTCTCTTAATACTAGACACTCAAACTAAAAATGTTTTTATTGAGAGATTTTTCTATAGGTTGCATATGCTTGCCAGAGAGACAGTGACATCTACTCCCAGAGGGGATGGCCATGCTGCAATTCCTTCTCCTCTAGTCTCTTCCTGGAATTCTGGGCACACATGTAAACACATCTGGCATGAGTTTCAAGCCACTAGGTCTGGGACTAGAACCATGGTTAGCCATGTGAGAGCTCAGCACCTTAAGCACTACACCACATACTGTCCCCATTAAAAAGTTTTGAAAAAAAAAAATGTTAAGCCAGGCTCTGAGGAGCAGAAGGTACTATACCAGACTATGAAGCTGTAAGCCATGTGCTGACAATAGTTCCAGTCCCCATCCCAGTCAGCCTGAAAACATGCATGTGCCCCAGGATCTTGCAGGCTAGGGAAAAGGGAATTGGGCATGACCAAGTCCTGTGGAAGGTCACTCTCTCACACATGCACATAAACATGAACATGTCATGGACAGAAAAATAATTTTAACCTAGATATGTGCTTTTCAATACCAATGGAAAAAAAAATTTTTTTTGGAGAGATTTTCGCTATAGGGCGCATGTGCTCGCCAGACAGACAGAGAGAGACATAGAGACAGAAAGCGAGAAATCATCCCCCAGGGGGGATGGTCACGTTGCAATCCCTTCTCCTCCATTCTCCCCTCAGGATCTTGAGCACGCACGCACACGTGCCCGGCGTGAGTTTTAAGCCACCAGGTCCGGGATGCGAACCGCAGTCGACTACGTGGGAGTCCAGCGACATAGCCATTATGCTAACTGCTGGTTCCTCCCAACAAAAAAATTTAACAAGTGAAGAGGAAAGGAGACTTTGTAATAAATTTTAGTAACAAAGAAAAAGAAGTAGAAATAATGGTCCTATGCATGATTAGTACCTGCAGCTTTTTCTTCAATTCTCATAGCTTTCAAATAAATATGGAAATTTTAGCATCAACTCAATCTTGAAGTGATTTGATGTCTTGAGGAGCAAATGAATTTTTCACTGGCTGACATCTACAAAAGGTTTATTCTATTGTACTTTACATAAATGCCATAGTGAACAATAGTGTTGGAATAAAACAGCTTTCCTAAGAAAAAGTGAGACTGTAACACATAGAGGAGGCACAATACATAAACAACAATATGTATAAATCAGGTGTAAAACTCAAGGTCTGTATAGAAATGGTTTACAGTAATCCTGCTATAAACCCAGCAAAAAGAGAATCCGTTTAAATTTATAGTACATTTAAGTTAATGTTGTTTTATAGGGTCATTTAACAAAGAGTTACAACTTCAAGGTATACTGTTAGTCTACACTATTTACTGATAATTTACTTGCAAGAAATATAAAACTCCTAGTGTATTTTCAAGATCAAGAGGATATATGGCACTACAAGATAAAGTCCTAAAGGTTGTAAAAAAAACAAACAAAAAAATTCAGCTATTTGCTACTTGAAGTTAAGATCTAGAATGTAGGCTACATGTACAGACATTTTAACCTTTAGAATTTGGCTGAAGATACCAGAATTTAAAAAATAAAAAATCAGGACACTGAAGTATTTTTCTGCAAAAAACAGGAAGGCAGTGCACATTGAACCTAAATAATAAAACTTCTATTCTCTGCATATAATTTTTTCCATATTATTTGTTTTATTTTACATTTTATCACTGTATATCCTTGCAGCATACAAAATATTTTCCCAGCACTAATACACCACATGTTAGTTCAGTCAAAGTTATTACTATCCACAACTTCCTTAACACATCATTTCACACTTCTGTGCCTATTAATACTTCTCTTTTCTTTTTTGCCCCCTGATTCCCTCTCTCCCAGCCAGCATTCCCCACATCCCGCCCACATTGTCTCTAGTATCTACAGGGGCTCTCCTTACCTTTATACTTTCCAATCTTTCAGTTTCTTTAATAGACTACAAACATTCGGTATATATTAAGTGGAGATATACAATACTTCTCTTTCATATTCTGTTTTGCTTTGCTTAGTATTAAATCTTCCATATTAGTCCACTTTCAGTCAAATGCCAGGGTCTCACTGATCACTGACAGATCTGAGGTTAGGGACAGAGCTTCTTTGAGTAGTCCCAGAGAGAATTTTTTTTTTTTTTTTAATCTTTTGGTTGAAAGGTTGTTAATTGTGAGTCTGGGGCTCGGTCAGTCCTCTTTTCCATGAGGAAAGAGGGAAGTATTTATATATAGATGGAAATCAAGCAGAGATACTGAGTCTAGAGATTAATAAAGGGAAATGCAGAGCCCTGCCAGGCTTCTTTTTTCTTTTTGTTTTTCCAACTGCCAGAGGGCATGTGTAGTTGCCAGAGACAGAGGGAGGAGAGGGAGAAAGCATCTTTCAGTGGAGCATGGTCATGCTACAATCCTTTCTTATCTTTTCATCCTATTGGGATTTCAGGTAGGCACACATATGCATCTGATGTGTTTTTTTTGTTTTTTTTTTGAGAGTTTTTTTTTGCTATAGGGCGCGTGCGCTCGCCAGACAGACAGACAGAGACATAGAGACAGAAAGCGAGAAATCACCCCCCAGTGGGGATGGTCACGCCGCAATCCCTTCTCCTCCATTCTCCTCTCAGGATCTTGGGCAAGCACGCACACACGTCCGGCGTGAGTTTTAAGCCACGGGGTCCAGGACGCGAAACGTGGTCAACTACGTGGGAGTCCAGCGACATAGCCATTACGCTAACTGCTGGTTCCCTCTGATGTGTTTTTCAAGGTGCCAGGACCAGGATTAACACTGTGGTTGGCCATGTGGGATCTAGCTCCCTTAATTTGTAGACTACAGAGCCAGTCCCCTACCATGCTTCTGAGCTATTAAATTAATTGTGCCTAAAGTTAATAAAACCCATGCATAGATTTTAAAACATTTTTGCATCAAAATAAATTCATGCTTTCATTTCATTTCTCCACAGACATTGTAAAGTATTACCTCATATTAACTCATATTACCTTTTCGCCTAAGTTGGTTTGAGTTGAGTTTGTGTCATTTGCAACTGAGCCTTTCCCTGTCTCTTCAGGTGTATCAGTATCACTTTGTTTTAAATATGTCTCATCATTTAGTTTCTATCTGAGATTAAATCTTCAAGTCATATGCAATGACTTCAATCAGTATTTACTAGACAAAAATAACAATGTTCTTATTTCTTTTTTATATTTTTTCACTTTTCTTCATTGCCAAAGAGTGCATGTACTTGCCAGTGAGAAAGAACGAGATAAAGAGAGATGGAGAAAGCATCCCTGCTGCCCAAATGAAGTATGGTTATGACAAATCCCTTTTTCTCCATTTCTCATCCTGTTGGGATTTTGAGCATGCATATGACATATTTTTCAAGCAAGGTGCTGGGACTGGAATTTCAGCTACTTTTGGACATCTGCGATGTGATTCGCTTAACCACTAGGCTATGGAGTTTGTCCCCATAATGCTCTTATTTCTCCCAGGTTAAGAAAGGACATAAAAAAAAGTTATGGAAACATGTAATTAAATACACATTTATTTTGGAAAAAAAGGTTAAAATTCATACATAGTTCTTTCTTAATATTCATTTTACATCTACTTTTTGAAGACCCTCTCATTTTATGGTTTGCTTTTTAAGCTTACATACAGCTATTTGAATCCCACATGTCCAATTTTGTTTTACCTATATTCATTCTTTATCTTCTTTTTATAGGAACACTGACTCAGAATGTTCATTCTTCTCTCAAGCTGCTGATATTTCAAGTATTTTTTTTAGAATGAATATGTGGATATTATATTTTCTAGCTTTTGCTTGTCTGACTCTCTTTGTTCCCACACATAAATGATAGCTTGTCTGAGGATAGAAAATTTGCCTCACAATATAAAATGCTTTGAAGCAGTGGATATTACAATTCATGGAAGTATAAAGTCATTTTTTTTTTTTTTACTTTGCAAGAAACTTTTTCAGGGATTTTATAATTTTTTTCTTAGTTTTTTTAATACTCTTACAATCATTCAAAAATAAATTTGTAAAAAAAATTACCTAAAAAGAAAATTCCAAACTTATTTCAGGTATAAATTCTATTAATTCCTTAAGTGAAATTCTTTAAATGAAATAGTAACATTACATTAGTTCTTTCATTGAATAGGTAAAAAGCGATAATTTCTTCACATTTTGCTTTTAGAGCCCAAACATAAAATTGCTGTTAAAAACTGCTGAGCAGGGCTAGCAGCTGGCATAGTGGTTAAGGGCACTGGACTCCCACATGGCCGACCGTGCCAGAACCTAGTGGCTTGCTTTCTCTCTGTCTCTGTCTCTCTCTCTCTTCCTGTCTTGTCAAAATTAAAACAAATAAATACATACATTAAATGGAATAGTCAAAAAAAATAAAAGAAAAACAAATAACAACTGCTGAGCAATATTTCCGTTTCTGGCCATAATGGAGTATCTGCTAGGGTGACTCCATTGTGTGGTGGTTAAGCCCTGCGCATGAAGTTGGATCCTACATGGCCTGACCATGGCTCAAATTTTAGCCCCAGAAGGCTGAAAAATATGTTGGGCATGTGTGCAAGCATGCCCAAAGTCCTGATAGAAAAGAAAGAAAAAAGATTGCAATATGACCACACCCCATTGGGCAACACTTTCTCTCTCTCTCTCTCTCTGATGAATGCACATGTGCTCTGGCAATAATAAAGAAGAGAGAATATCTACTACCATATTAATTCTTTTCTTTTCAACAACTACAATATATACCTAGAAAAATTGTTGAAGCAATTATTTTTAGATATTGGACAATGTGATCCCTGAGAAACGAGAAAAAGCAAGATATCAAGGGTAACTTTCTGCCTGGAGGCAATTTTCAGGCCATATCACAGAGAGGAAATGTTCAACAGAGTAAAACATTCCCACCAAGGTGAGAAGACAGAGATAGGAGGTCTGGGAGGTTGCGGCCACTGACATTCGTGCAGCAGAATAATGGAGAGCTGCACAGAGAGAGTTGCAGACTTTTGCAGTTACCCTAAAGCTTGTAGCATATACTTATCTGCACATGTGATGAGACTTGGAAAACAACAGTTGTTGGGGATCTATCAGGTGAATAAAAATACCAAAGGCAGAAAACTATAGAGAATTAGAGGAGTTGCAAATACCTATATTAGAGATTGGACACTTTGGACACTGAGTTTCCAAGTATTAGACTGAGAAATCCCAGGTAAAGCCTATTTAAACCTATACTACCAAAGCCTAAAAACAAGTCTTAAAAAGGTCAGCAGAATTTAATTACTTTCTGAAAAAAAAAGAACAAAAAAATTAAAGTCAACCACATTTAAAGACATAACAAAAACCTAGATTCTCTAAAACGTTGTGTGGGGTCAGCAGGTGACATGATGGTTAAGGTGTTGGACTTCCACATGTTGGATTGTAGTTTGGGTCCCAGAACTGGTGGCTTGGACACACCAGGCACATATGTGTGTGTGCCTAAAATCTGAGGAGAAGAATGGAGAAGAAGGGACTGTGGCATGGCCACAACCCCTAACGGATGATTTATCACTTTCCCTCTCACTGTTTCTCTCTCTCTCTCTGGTGAGTACACACACCCTATGGCAAGAAGTTGGGACAAATACATTACATAACCCAGAAAATAGCAACAAAAAGAGACCAGAAATAACAAAGATATTGAAATTAGCAGATTATTTTTAACTAGATACTATATCTATACTTAAGGAAATAAAGTAAAAGATGAACATGACGAGCAGACAGACTACGATATTAGCAGATAAATGCTAATGATCATAATAATGTTGAAATTCTTGAAAGAAAAAAATGGGGTATGTGAAAAAAATCACTGAGTGAGCTTAATAGCATATTGGAATCTGCAGATAACAAGATTAGTAAACAAGAAGAGGAGAGAACAGTGCAAAATGTGAGCAAAATATTGGCAAGCTTATCTTAGGCAATATCAGTGTGAAATATATGAGCAATTTGAGACCCATATGAAGAAGAGAGAAACTACTGTGGGAAAAATTTGATAATAAATAAGAGTTGAAATTACTTTTCCAAGTTAGGGGAAAATATCACAAAGATCCCAGAAGCTCAATAAATACCATTCTGGAGTCCAGCAGGTGGTGTTCTGGTTAAGTACGCTAGACTCCCACATGGCCTACTGCGGTTTGAGTCCTGAACCCGGTGGCTTGCTTCCTCGCTTTCTCTCTCTCTCTCTCTCTCTCACTCTGTCTCTCTCTGGTCAAAATAAAACAAAACAAAGAATAAACAAACAAGTAAATAAAATTCAATAAAATAATTTTAAAATACCATTCTAGATAAAGACAACTAAAACTATCTTTTGATTCATAATAGTACAACAAAAGTAATTACACACAGAGAAGCAATAATTTTTAAAAATCACTAATTTTACATTAAAAACAATTTATGTCAGGAAACAATGGACATCACAGGGTATAATCTCTTTGATATGTTCTTGGATTCAATGTGGTAACATTTGCTAAGGATTTTTGTATCTATGTTCACCAAAAATGTTAGCCTATAGTTTTCTTCTTTTTAATGCTGTGCCATTTTCTGATTTGGGTATCAGGGAAATGTAAACATTGTAGAGTAATAGAAAAAAAAAATTCCGACTTTTAATTTTTAAAAACAATTTGAGAAGAATTGGCATTATTTACTCTAGCAAATTTTGTGAAATTCAGCATGGAAGCCATCCAGTCACAGGTTTTTCTTTTTTTGGAGACTTTATTACTGATTCAAACTCTTTATTATCTTTGGTCTATTCAGTTTTCTATTTTTTCCCAGCACAATCTTGGTAAGTTGTATGTGTTGGAAACATTCATTTTCTCATTTGTTGGCATAAGTTTGTTCGTAACAGTTCTTAATGATCTCTTGTATTTTTGTGGCATTGGTTGTAATGTCTTTATTTTTAATTCATGATTTTATTTATTTGGAATGTATTTTTTTCTTAGTCTAACTAGGATTTGTCAATTATATTTATCTTTTCAAAGACCAACTTTTTGTTTTTGTATTAAGTGTTATTCTCACTTTTACTTATAAGTGTGCTGATCTTTTTGTTTTACTTATTTTACTAATTTGGGGCTTAGTGAGGTTCATTCTAGGGGTTTAAGGATGTTTCAACATATTTAAATCAATAAATGTGATATAGTATATCAACAGAATCAAAGACAAAAGTTATATAATTATCTCAATAAATGCATAAAACACATCTAATGCAATTCAATATGCACTCATAATTTTGTTAAAGAATAAGCAAATTAATTATAGTTGAAACATACCTCAACACAACAAAGACCATGTAAGACAAACCCACAACTGATATTATAAAAATAGGGGGGAAAATAGGAACAAGAAAAGGATGTTCACTTTTACTACTCTTATTCAAGATATTAACAGAAGTCCTAGCCAGGACAGTTAGGCAAGAGAAAGAACTTCTTAATTTAGGTATTGGCCATAGTCTTGTACACTCATTGGGAAGAGACAGAGAGAAAGAGACAGTGAGAGGTAAACTAAGAAATCACCCCAGAGGGATGGTCATGCCATAATCTTTTCTCCTCTATTCTCCTTTTAGGATTTTGGGCATGCACACATACACACATAGGGTGATTATCAAGCCACCAGGCCCAGGACACAAATTGTGGTTAGCGATATGGGAGTACAGTGCCTTAACCACCACACTACCTGCTGGCTCCTAGACAACATGATTTTATACTTAGAATAACCTAGATAATCTATCAAGAACTCAGAACTGAGAAAAAAATTTAGTAAAATTACAGGATAAAAATCAACACATGAAGACCAGTAACATTTGGATACACCAATAACTAATAAGTTTTAAAATATTATGGAAAAATCCCATTTACAATAGCTACAAAAGTAAACAAATAAATAAAATACCTAAGAATAAATTTAATCAAGGATGTGAAAGATTTCTATAATTTAAAAAATGTATATATAAAACACTGTTAAAAACTGAGTAAAACACACATAATGGGATATATCCTATGTTTATGGATTAGAAGAATCAATATTGTTAAAATGTTCATAATGCCCCAAACAATTACAGATTCAGTGCTATCTTTATTAAAATACCAATGCCATTTTTCATAGGAATAGAAAAAGCAATCATAATATTTGTATGACACCATAAAGAACTTTAGATAGCCAAAGCAATCCTGAGCAAAAAGAACAACGGTAGAGACATCACATTATGGAAATTCAAAATGCACTATAAAGTTGTCACAACCAACACAGCATGGCATGGAAAAAAAAAAAAAACAAACAAAAATGCGAATACATAAATCAATGAAATAAAATATAACATACAGAAATAAATCCATGTGTATACAGTCAAATAGTTTTCAACAAAGATACTAAAGACATCCTTTGAGAGAAATAACAATTTCTTTAATAAACGGTGGCAGGAAAATTTTATATTCCTAAGTAGAAGAATAAGACTAGACTTTATCTCCCACCAGTTAAAAAAATTAACTCCAAATATATTAAATATGCAAATATATGAAGAAAAACTAAAAAATTTAGAAGAAAACATAGGAAATATGGATCAGGATATTAGCTTTAGCAGATTTTCACAAAAAGACTTTAAAAGCACAGATAACAAAAGTAACAATAGCCAAATTGGATTATATCAAATTATAAAGCTTTTGCACTGCAAAGGAAATAATCAATAAAGCACCATGACAGCCTATGCAATGAGAGAAAATATTTGCAAATGATCTGAGAAGAGATTAGTAACCAGAATATACAAAGAACTCAAACAACTCAGCAGCAAAGATAATAATAATCTAATTACAAAATAAAAATGGGAAATAGATCTGAGCAGATATTTTACTAAAGAAAATCTATAAATGGCCAATAAGTATATGAGAGAATACTCAACATTTTTAATCATTGTGAAAATGCAAATCTAAGGTACAAACAGATAATTATCTCACCTTTGGATGACTATTATGAAATATAAATAAATAGACAATAAATGATTTTAAGAATGCAGAGAAAGGGGAACTCAAACACTGTTAGTGAGAATGCACTTTAGTACAGTTGTGATGGAAAACAGTATAGAAGTTTCTCAAAAAAACTAACAAAGTTCAATGACACAGTATTTCCATTACTAAGGATATATCCATAAGTAAGGAAATTAGTTTGTTGCTATGATATCTGCAATCTCATTTATTGCAGTACTAGTCAAACTATGGAACCAATCGAAGTTCTATCAATTTATGAATGGATAAAGAGAATGTGGAGTCTATACATGATGGAACGTTATTCAACCACTTCAAAAGAAATAAAGGAAGAAAGAAATAAAAAAAAAACGTAAATTCTGTTATTCACAACAATATGGATGAACCTGAAAGACATTACATAAAGTGAAATAAGTCAAGCACAGAAAGAAAAATACCACATGTTTTCATTCATTTGTAGAAGCTAAACATTTGATCTCATAGAAACAGAGAGTAGTGGGACCACTAGGTGGCATAGTGGTTACAACACTAGACTACCACATGGCCAATCACAGTTCAAGTCCTAGACCTGATGGCATGAAAATCACACCAGGCAAGTCTGAGTGCATGCCCAAAATCCTGAAAGGAGAACGGAGAAGGGATTGTGGAGTGGCCATTCCCAGGGTGGGTCATGGGGGAGAACGTGATTTTTGACCTTCCCTCTCACTGTCTCTCTGTTTTTCTCCAGTAAGTGCACACACCTTATGGAAAAGACCTTAATAAAAGAGAAAGAGAGAATCTAGAATGGTGGTTACCAGAGTCTGGGAAGGTAAGGAGGAGAGGGAAATAGGGAGATCCTGGATAACAGATACAAAATTATGACTAGACACATGGAATAAATTCTATGATTTTATAGCACAGAACAGTGACTGTAGTTAATAAAATACATAGGGGTATTTCAAAAAGTTCATGGAAGTGAAATTAATGTACAGGTTTTTATTTTGATGCAAAATTTTTTGAAATCCATGCACAGTTTGTGTCATAATATGCATTTGCCATGAGTTTGTTGAGGACTCCCCCACTTGTTTTGTATACTTCAAGTTATTAAGAAGAGGGAATTTTGAATGTTCTCACCACAAAGAAATGATAAATGTTTGACGTGGTGGATATGTTAGCTTCCCTAATTTCGTCATTACACATTGTATTTATGCATCAGAAAATCAGATTCACCTATAAATATAAACAAATATTAAGTGTCAGTTAATAGAAAAAGGATGGAATGTCTTTAAATTAAAATAAGAAAGAAAATAAAACCCTGCACAATTAAAATTTCTCTATAAAGAGAACATTTTCTTGAAATATAAAAATTAAATTAATTTTTTAAATGTTTACTTCTGTGAGAAAGTGAGGGACAGTGAGAGAGAGAGAGAGAGAGAGAGAGAGTAATAGTGAGGATATCCCCAGACCCTTACATCATGACCCGCCACCAACTCAGCCCAGACCATGTGCACACACTCACATGCCCAGCAAGCACAAAGAAGCTTCAAGATGTGAACTCTGGACCTTCCCACCTGTGTTCAACATCACTCCTCTATCACTCTCTGGCTCCAAACAGATAGGTTTTTTTTTTTCATTTTTTTGGGGGGGCGGGGGGAGGTTTTCGCTATAGGGTGCGTGTGCTCGCCAGACAGACAGAGAGAGACAGAGAGATAGAAAGCAAAAAATCACCCCCCAGGGAGGATGGTCACGCCACAATCCCTTCTCCTCCATTCTCCTCTCGGGATCTTGGGCATGCATGCACACACGCCCGGCGTGAGTTTTAAGCCACCGGGTCCAGGACACGAACTGGTCAACTACGTGGGAGTCCAGCGACATAGCCATTACACTAACTGCTGGTTCCCACAAACGGATAGTTTTAAATACACAAAATTTTTCATGTTTAGCCACCAGATTTTTGTTTTTGAAATTCTGAAGCGAGTTTTAGGTTGAAGAAAAATGATGAATGAAAATTTGGACCTACATAGAGGAATGGAAAGCAGAAGAATTGTAAACATGTGAATACAAAAATAGTCTTGCTTTCATACGTTTTAATTGTTCTACAAGACAGTAGTGTTTGAAGACAAATTAATAACTACACATTGTGAAGTTTATAATATATAGAAATAATACATATAATGATAAAAACACAAAAACGTAGTGGTTGATAAATGGGCATATATTGTTGTAAGGTTCTTGCATTATATGTGAAGTATTATGATACTAATACATAAAAACAACCTATGAAGATACGGACCAACAATTGGCATAATGGCTATGTTGCTGGACCCCCATGTAGTCAACTATGATTTGAGTCCTGGACCCGGTGGCTTAAACTCACACTGGACACGTGTGCGTGCATGCCCAAGATCCCAAGAGGAGAATGGAGAAGGGATTGATTGCACTGTGGCCATCACCCCCGGGGGTGGGGGGTGATTTCTTGCTTTCTATCTCTCTGTCTTTCTCTGTCTTTCTGGTGAGCACATGTACCCTGTAGCAAAAAACCTCTCCAATAAATAAATAAATAAATAAATATCTGTGAAGATATGCAGAAACTAGAAATTTCTATAATAATTTTAGAGGTTATATTTATATATTTCTATATAAGGTGTGTGCATTAGCCAGGGAGACAGAAAACAAGAAATTGCTCTTGCCCTCTGGGGGGATGGCCACAGCACAATCCCCCTTCTCCTCCATTCTCCTATCAGGACCTTGGGCATGTACGCACACATGCCTGGCATTAATTTTAAGCCACCAGGTCTGGGACTTGAACCCCAGCCAACTATGTGGGAGTCCAGTGATGTAACCATTCTGCGATCTGCTGGTCTCTCTATAATAAATTTTTAAAAGAGAGTTATGGCTAAAATCTCAAAGTCTTTTAAAATAAAATACATAAGTATTCAAGTCATCCAAAGAATCAAAGGGGAAAAACACAGATTAGTAAACTTGCAAACTAGCAAGATGGTACATTTTAACTGAAATATACCTATAGTTATATTATATGCAGCAGATTAAACATTCAACTTAAAATAAAGATATCGTCAAACTAGATTAAAATTACAAAAAAATAAAATTTTAATAAAAGAAGAAGATGATTTAAAATTTAAAGATGGAATAATATAAATAACACAAACACTGAACACTGTAGTGACCATATTACTATTTGTTGATTTCAAGGCAAAAATATTTGCATGGTCATACTTTTCTTTACCTATTTTAACATATAGAATATATTTGTAATACATTATTTGTTTCCTAGTTTGTTAATGTCATTACCTCTGTCACATTGGAATCTCTTTCTGATGATTGGATTATAATTTTTGGCTTTCATCCAGACTTTATAATAAGATAAAGATGTTAAATTTTAAAACTCAAATGTAATTCTAGAGAAGAAAACTAAATAATCTGACATATAATATATGCCAAATTAGACTTATAGTAGCCTATGATGACAGAAGGTCAGAAAATTACAAGCAGAGCGAGAGAAATGAAAACAAAATGAAATAATCCATGTATACTTCGTGTCATAATATACAAGAAATAAGATTTTAAAAGTGACCAGAACATCAATTGCTTGTTGAAAAATATCAAGCTCTAAATTTTGTGAAATTCAAGTCCAAGGAGACAACAAAAGGTATATACCGAAAACATATGATACGATAATGACTATGATTTTTCAAGTCAATGAAAGAATGACCTCACGGACCCCTAAAATCTCAGAGAAGCCCAAGCAGAATACACACCCCATATGAAGGCTTATAAAAATCACATCATAGGGACCAGATGTTGGCATAATGGCTGTCACTGGAATCCCATGTAGTCAACCACAGTTCGAGTCCCAGAGCCAGTGGTTTAAACCTACGCTGGGCGTATGTGTGTGCATGCTCAAGATCCCGAGAGGAGAATGGAGGAGAAGGGATTGCAGTGTGGTCATCCCCCCCGGAGGGGGGGGTGATTTCTTGCTTTCTTTTTCTTCACCTCTCACTGTCTTTTGGGCGAGCACACGCGCCCTATAGCAGAAACCTCTCTCAAAAAAAAAAAAGTGAAATTACATCACTAAAATTAATGATAAAGAGAAAATTTTTAACCTCCAGAGTGAGGAGGAAAGACATACCAAATACACAAAACCAAAACTAAGAATGGAATAGATTACTCATAAACTATGAAGTCAGAAAATAATGAAGAAACATCTTTTAAGTCCTGGAAAAAATAAGCTAGAATTACATATTCAGGAAAATTATCCAGAACAGGCAAAATGAAGACATTTTCAAATAAACTAGTTTAGAAAGCTGCCAAGAAACTAACACTATAGAAAGTGTCAAAGTAGGTCTTTTCAGAAGAAAGAAATGATACCAGATGGTACTTTGAATCTACAAAGTAAGTGAACAGTACTTGAAATGGTAAACATATTGATATATAAAAAATATAACATTTTTCTCTTTTAAAAACCTCTTTTAAAGATAAGCAACTGCCCAGCAGTTAGCATAATGGCTATGTCGCTGGACTCCCACATAGTCAACTGCAGTTCGCGTCCCGGCTTAAAACTCATGCCGGCGCGTGTGTGTGCGTGCCCAAGATCCCGAGAGGAGAATGGAGGAGAAGGGATTGCGGCGTGACCATCCCCCCTGGGGGGTGATTTCTCGCTTTCTGTCTCTGTGTCTCTCTCTATCTGGTGAGCGCAAACGCCCTATAGCGAAAAACGCCAAAACCCCCTTTAGCGAAAACCCTCTCAAAAAAAAAAAAAAAAAAAAAAAGATAAGCAACTGCTTAAAGCCATAGTTATTACAGTTGGGACTAGTTTATCACATAAGTAGATAATGTGATGAGTACAGATAGATGTAGTTACACAATAGTCTAAGGGAAAAGGGAAAGGAGATGAAAGCACACTTTATTAGGTTAAAGATGTATGCAGTAAATCATAGCGTCATCTTCTCTTACTCTGTATCTCTGCCTCTCTCTCCTTCACACACAAATAGAACAAAGAAACAGCTTATAAGCCAAAGCTGGGATAAGATAGAATCATTTCAATAAATCTCAATTTAGGGACCAGCAAATGGTTTTGTTGCTGGACTCCCACGTAGTGGACTATTCAGGTCCTCTACTGGTACCTTAAAACTCACACTGGACACATGTGTATGCATGCCCAAAGTCCTGGTAGGAGAATGGAGGAGAAGGGATTGTGGCATGGCCATCCCTCCTGGGAGGGTGATTTCTTGCTTTCTGTCTCTCTCCACCTCTTCAGCGAGTGCATGTACTCTATTGCAAAAACCTCTTAACTAAATAAATAAACAAGTCTCAATTTAAAAGAATGTGAGAGAGACCAGCAGACGGTGTAATGGTTACATCACTGGACTCCCACATGATCAACTGCGGTTTGAATCTCAGACCTAGAGGTTTGAAACTCACGCTGGGCACATATATGTGCGTGCCCACTATCCTGAGATGAGAACAGAGACAGGATTGTGGCATGCCATGCCCCCAAGGGATTTCTTGCTCTCTGTCTCTCTCTGTCACGTTGGTGAGCACACACACCCCACAGCAAACAAACAAACAAAAACAAAAACAAAAACAAAAACTCTCTCTAATATAAAATAAAAGAATGCAAAAAAAAAAAAAGGAGTAAGTAACATGACGGTGAATTTTATTCTCAGTAATAATGATAGTTACATTAAATGTAAATTCTCTAAATATTCAAATTAAATTAGAGGCTATCAAATTGTCTAAAGAATCAAAATTAAACTATATTTGGCCTACCTACAAGAATTCCTTTTTAAATAGAAAGCCACAGGGTCCAGATGGTGACACCGTGGTAAAACGCTCTGTGAAGTGCTCTCACATGGAAATGTTCACATTTCAAGTCTGGAGATCTCCTCCAGCATGCTGGACATGTGCTTGCCCGTGATTCCAGTTGGTTGAAAACTAGAGGTAGATCACACAATAGAGACCTATTGGAGGTGCCGTCTCACTCTCTCTCTTTTTTTCTCTCTCTCTCTCACTTATAGAAGAATTAACTTCAGAAGGAGATTAAAAATAATTTAAAACATATAAAGCCACAGATAGGTTAAAATTTGAGAGATGAAAGAGAGAGAAAAAATTTGATCAAGAGAATGTAGGAACATCTTTATTAATGCAAGACAAAGTGAACTTCAAAACAGGGGTACACCCAGACATAATGGTGGTCATTTCATAATAATGAAAGGAATGGAATGCTGAGCAGCCCTGTAGTTAGTATCTAAGCACTGTGCAGTGGGAGCTGGATTCCACATAACCAGCCTTGGTAACAGATCTCAGTCTTGGTGTTTTGAAAAACAGGCCAGGAATCTGTGCATGCATGCCACAAATCCAGATGGCATGGAAAAATTGAGAAAAAAGATTGTGGCTTGACCACACCCAACTTGGGAGTGCTTCATCTGTCTTTTTTTCTGTCTCTCTCTGGCAAACGCATCTGCCCTCTGGCAATACAAAGAAAGAAATACAATGGATGATTGATGATCATAAAGGGGTATTGTTGGATCCGCCCAAGGCGAACAGTTCCTCAGTTGCAGGGGCGAGGATTAAAGAGAAGACAAGAAGACAGGATAGAAATGGGAGGACTGCCAGTCAATACTGGTCAGCCCCGAATGTACTTTATTGCTAGTATTTATACATACCCCAGAGACTTCTGTGATGTAAGGTTTTAAGTCCTTACTGAATTCATCAGGTTGTTATAACAATACTTTGGAACATTCAGTTCAAAACAATCCCAAGACATTCTGCTCATAACAATCCAGCCTCCCAAGGCCATGTCTGGATAAAGACCCTGGTCTTATTCTGGCGGTCAGTCCTGCATATTCCTCACATCTCCTCTTTGGCTCCCCACAGGGTATATACATAAGAACAGAACTTAAAATGCATAAATCAAAACTAACAAAGCTGATAGAAGATAGGGACGGATTTATAATAACGGCTATATATTTTAACATTTCTTTCGAACGAATTGATGAATGCAAAGGAGAAACACTTTAGGATTCCGAAAAGCTGAACAATCTTGTTCTAATTCTTATTTATATAATGATCTTTTCAACAGGATTAAAGTACACTTTTCAAGAGCACACAGAACATGCATGGAATATGTACCTGAAATGTTCCTGGTGGTAGCCTGTGATGATTAGTTTTAGCTGTCAACTTGACTGAGTAAAGGGGTACCTAGACAGCTGATAAAACATTATTTCTAGGTATGTCTATGAGTGTATTTTGGAAGAAAATAGCATTTGAATTAGTAGGCTGAGTAATTAGACGGCTGATTGCTGTCACCGGTGACGGTTGACCTCATTTAACCTATTGAGAATCTACATAGTATAAAAAATCAGAGGAAGGGTGAATTCTCTCTTCTTGAGCTGGGCTAACCATGTTCCCCTGCCCTTGGACACTAGAACTCCTGGTTCCCAGATTTTCAGGTTCTGAGACCAGAGTACCTGTCAGCAGACAAACATTTATACTTAACACAGTTGGTAGAGCAGGGTAATAAACAATGCGTATAAAGTTATTGAAGACCTGGTGAAGCAAGGAGGTACCTAGGGCCTTAAAAATCAAGAGTAAAACACTTCTAAGAGGTGAGTAAACCTCCGACAGACTATTTTGCATAAGGATATTAGTCATTGTTTGTCAAGGGCAGAACAGCAAGATTGAGAGTACCCGTGGGGAGAAGGGGGCAGCTAATTCAGCAGACTTCTAGAAAAGAACCAGGAAGAGACTGAAACATATGGCCAGGCCACGCCCATTCCCAGGACATTTGCTGAATATTACAGCTTTAGGGAGTTTGAGATTAATAACCTATACAAAAAGTTAATGTAAATGGAGATCAGAGATCTTTGGGAGTCCAGTAAGACTAAAAATAGTGATCAAGTTATGTCAGAGAAGGGCAGAGGACTAGAACTATAACAAGCTATTAGTTAAAAACTCCACAGGGCCAGCTGGGCATGTCTAATTAGGGCTGTTATCCTGCCCCAGTTTAGTGCAGTTCTATGCTATTAAGATAAATAGATATTATTTCTTTTCACCATGGGCATAGGAGTGAACCCTTACTGGAGAAAAATATTTTTATCAGGATGATCTATATTTTTTTTACATGCATTGTCTGGCATTTAATCAAAAGTTACTGTGAATAACCAAGATAAAGCCTCATTACCAAAAGCAAGAGTAAGAAGTCAAGTATTACAGAAACTGGCATTAACTGTGAAGTATTTTATCATTTAAAACTATGACAAATGTGTTCAAGAAAATAGGAAAAAAGATACAGAAAACAGATTAAGTGGAGAACTATTCAGGTAACTTGGAAATCTACATAATCAAAAGAATCAAATAGGAATTTCAAGATTGATAGCATAGTTTAAATTTAAAAGTCATTAGGCTATTTTAGAAAAATTACATAGACCACAAAGCAGATATTGTAGAGTGAAATAAAGGTTCAATAGAAAATACTAAAATTGAAGTGAATTATTCAAAATAGAAAAACACAGTAAAAATAATTAGAGTTATGTGGGATTCATGAAAGGTTTCTAAAGTAACCTTAACTGGTAACTCAGAAGAAAAGGCAAAAGAATGAAACAGAAACAATATTCAAAGTATAACAGAGGATGTACAAAATTGTTGGAAGACATCTATCTATGAAATAAAGTCTCTACATGTCAGACAGGCTAATTACATAGAAACCTACTCTTGGGTACATGATAAAGAGATTGGTGAATGAGCCAGCAGATAGTGTGGTGGTTAATGTGCTGGATCTCACATGGCTGACTCCATGGTTCAAGTCATGCACCCAAAGTCTTTTCAAACATGCATGTGTTTGTAAGTCCCAAATCCCAAGAGGACAATGGAGGACAAGGGATTGCAGAGTGGTCACCTTCCCAAGGGGGTGACGATTGCTGTCTCTCTCTGGTGAGCATATATGCCCTATGTCAAAAATCCCCCAATATTAATAATAATAATAATAATGGCTGATGAAAAGTAAAAACAAAAGAAACATCAAAATCAACAAGAGAAATAGAGAAACACTGTCTGTAATGGAGCACAATCTCATGCCAGATTTCTTTACAGGAGTAAAGAACAAACAGCCAACCAAACAAACACAAAAATGTAAAGCCAGAAAGCATGACATGGCATCTTCACAATAATAAAAGAAGGTAATGACCAACCTAGGGTTCTATACCTAGAATAATGTTTTCAAAAATAAAACTTAAATAATGATATTTTCAGAAAAAAACAGAAATAGAAATCATTAGGGCCAGCAGGTGGCATGGTGGTTAAGTTTCTAGACTCCTGCATAGCTCACCAAGGGTTCAGTCCTGGACCTGGAAGCTTGAAAATTACATCAGGTGCCCAAAATCCTAGGAGGAAAATAAATGAGGAGGGATTGCCAAATGGTCATCCCCATGGGGGTTATTTCTCACTTTCTCTCTCACTATCTTCCTCTATCTGTCTTTTTCTAGCAAGTGCACACACCTTATAACAAAAAAACTAAAAAATAATAAAAGAAAAGAAAACAGAAAAGAAAACTTTTCTTTGAGTATACTGAATTACAGAAAATAAGAATGTAAAATGCCTGGCAGAAAGAAATATGGAAGTTTGGGAGTAAAGAATATCAAAAGGAACACGAGAGGATTAAACATGCAAGTATATACACATGACGACAATAGTGCTGTTGTGTAAAGTTTAACATACACACAGAATTTGAAGAGACAATCCTTTAAATGGGAGAATATATTTATAAACTATGTCTCAGGTAAGAGACTGATAATCAGAATCTACAGGGAACTCAACCAGCTTACCTGCAAAGAGAAAAAAATCAATCAACAGATGGGCAAATGAGCTGAACAGACAACTCTCCAAAGAAGACATACGAACAGCCAAAAAGCACATGAAAACAATGCTCAATATCCCTAATCATAAGGGAGATGCAAATCAAAAGCACAGTGAGATACTACCTAACCCCAGGCAGAATGGCTAAGATAAAAAAATATATATAAAGAATGATGACTGCTAGTGAGTTTGAGATGAAAAGAGAATTCTACACTGCTGGCAGGAATGTAAATTAGTACAGCCACTGTGGAGAACGATATGGAGATTCCTAAAAAACCTACAAATAAAACTGTCATATGATCCAGCAATTCCACTTCTGGGTATCTACCCAATGGATAGGAATACACTGAGTCAGAAAACTGCTTGCACATCCAAGTTTATTGCAGCATTATTCACAACTGCTAAGGCATGGAATCAACCTACATGTCTAAGACCAGAAAAATGGATTGCAAAAGTGTGGCACATAGACACTATGGAATACTACTCAAACATAAAAAATGAGACTAGCACTTCATAGAAAGTGAACAAATATGGGAGATTATTGAAGATTTAATGCTAAGTGAAGCAAGCTAGATTACGAAATATAGGCATTGTATGTCTCCACTTAATATTGAGTTGTTGAAAGTGTCAGGATGCATTTTTGCATAGAAGACTATAGAAAAATACTAAACGTCTGCACTCTGTGGCAGAAGCTGAGAGATTGTAAGGTATGAAAGCATGGACAGCATCTGCAGATAATTAACACAGTGTGAGAAGGTGATGGGCAGTGGGGGTGGGTGGGATGAAGGGAATCATGGATAAAGAAAGAAAAGCAAATTATTTAACAAAAATGAAGGATTGTCTGTTGATGATGATGTGTATGGGAAAATCTTTATCTGGACTAGTATGCAGTGTATTCGTGCTGAAAAAGTTCATTTTGTATGTTGTAAAGATGTATAGCTACTAAGCACAATAAAAAAGAACATATATATTATATATAAGTATATATACAAATATATATATATATTTGTATATATACTTATATGAATACAGAATTAAAGGTTAATAGAACAATGATTCAACATGAAGGGAAGTGAATTCTGTTAAAAAGTTATAGGTTTCTGGGAACCAGCAGTTAGCGTAATAGCTATGTTGCTGGACTCCCACATAGTCAACCACGGTTCGAGTCCCAGACCTGGTGGCTTAAACTCACGCTGGGCACGTGTGCGTGTGTGCCCGCCCAAGATCCCGAGAAGAGAATGGAGAAGGGATTGCGGCGTGGCCATCTCCCCTGGGGGGTGATTTCTCGCTTTCTGTCTCTCTGTCTCTCTCTGTCTGGTGAGCGCACACACTCTATAGCAAAAAAAAAAAAAAAAACAAAAACCTCTCCCCCTCCAAAAAAGAAATATTTATTTATATTTATTATTATTATTATGCTTTAATTTGCTATAGGGCATGTGCACTCATCAGAGAGAGAGAGAGAGAGAAAGAGAGAAGGAAAGTGAGAAAGCAAATTGCCAAGTCCAGGGCTTGAACCACAGTTAGCCACGTGGGAGTTCAGAGCCTTAACCACCATACCATCTCCTGGACCTATAAACCTTTTTTAAATATGTAACACAATAGAAGCATATTATGTTAACAGTAACCAAAAGAAAGTTGGAGTGACTGGACTTCAGACCAGAGAGATATCAGAAGTTAAAAATAAAAATAAAAATAAATATATATCATGAAGAGAAAGCTATTTTATCAAGGAGAACCTAAAAATCCTAAATGTGTACCAATCAATAAGAGAGCTTTAAAATGCATGAAGCAAACTTTATAAAAATAAAACTATAAGTAGACCAATTTTTAATTATATTTGTATTATAGATTTAACAGTCAGTTATCAGCAACCAAGACAATAGATATTTATTAAGAGAGAAAAACCTGAATAAATATATATAGTACTGTGCACTAAAAAGGTTGAATTCATGAAAAATCTGAATATATACATGTATATATTTTTTTTTCCATAAAGAGTCGCCAAAATATACCTCATCTTAAAATTATAATTTTGGGCCAGATCCATAGCCTAGTGGTTAAAGAAGAGAGATTCCCCCCATGGTAGGGTGAGATGTTAATCTTGAGCCCTGCAACTTGAAAAACATGCTGGGCTCATGCCCCAAATCCAGTGGTGGAGAAATGGAGAAGTGAGAGTGGCATGACCATGCCCCCTGCAGGGTGCTTCCTCCTTCTCCCTCTCTGATCAGCATATGTGCTCCCTGAAAACTAAATAAGCAAAAACTTTAATAATTTTAAAGGTTTGTATTTTTCTGATGATAGTAAAATTAAACTAGAAATTCAAAACAAATTTGGAAAATAAACATTTAGAAACTAAATGACACAATTCTAAATAACTCTTAGATTTACTCAAAATCTGGTACACATTTACAAGGACTTTATAATCTGAAACCACTGGAAAAAGTGCCCATCAACAGGTGCACAGATAAATGAGTGATTAATAATATAACTGTATAATAGAATACTATTCAGCAATAAAAATAGGTACCAATACAACAACAAGGATGGATTATAAAAATTTGCAAAAGACAGTACTATGGGTCAGAAAACAGGCAAGTATCAATATTATAGTTACAGTGGTTGAGATGAGAAGGGAAGACTGTCACCAAAGGAGAGAAAGAGGATATTTTAAGGTAAAGTGGACATATTGCTTGATTTTTGTGGTATTTATATCACTGCATGCATTTGCCAACAGTCACAGTACTGTGCACTAAAAAGGTTGAATTCACGTAAAGGAGGAAATTATGTAAAGGGTAAGTATGTGCAAATTATACCTTGATAAATCTAATTTGAAGCCTCTTTCAATCTTCAAGACCATGGAACAAGTTAAGTCTTTTGTATCCCAGAAACAAAACTTCACTTTTGTAGGTGACCCCATGATGGAAGATTTTGGTTCTGAACATATTTTTTTTTCTTTTAATCTTACCATAATGTTTAGTGTTGCTTACGGATTAAATAAATTCAATCCTTAGGAAACGCTGAGTGTATTCTTTGCAACGAATTGCATAAACTGAGCAAGATAACTTTAAACCTGGTATGTATATATTTTTATGGTTGGAAATGCTGCAAAATATAGCAAAAAGTACTTCCAAAGTAGGTATTGTTTTCTAAGCCACTGAAGATTTTCAGGTTTTTACTTTTTTTTTTTTTTTTTTTTTATTAAGGTTGTTGTCATGGTGTGTGATTTTCTTAGGCAGAGATAGGAAAAATGAGAAATCACACTGTAATTCCTTCTTTCTTTTCTTCTCTTTTCTATTCTCCTCTCCTCTCCTCTCCTCTCCTCTCCTCTCCTCTCCTCTCCTCTCCTTTCTTTTCTTCTCTTTTCTATTCTCCTCTCCTCTCCTCTGCTGTCTCCACACCTAGAGCATTGTTATGTAAATGTTTGGTGTCTCCATATATCTTTAAAGGACCTGTCTATTAAGCAACAGTTATTCCTAATATAAATAAACCAACATTCCATGATCTCATTATTCCAGTTAACATTAAGAAAGCATAACAAATATTTCTTTTTTCTTTTTACACACAGTATAGTGATTACAATTATTATTTTTCTAATTTTACTTAGTTTTTTTAAGATTAATTTCACATTTTACATAAAGTTTCTATATGAAATTTATTTATATATGTATATATATGTATATGTGTGTGTATGTGTGTGTGTGTGTATATATATATATATATAATTTCTTCAACAGAGAACTTTTTATTTTTTCATCTGTGAAATGTTTCCTTCCCTTGCACCTCACACCCACTCTCTATGTCCCACTCTCTACGATCCTTCTCTTTCCTTGCAGTCTCTAGCATACACACCTACCCTCACCACCTTCACATCTTCATATCTCTCAACCTCTGCCACAGAGTGCAGAAACTCGGTACAAACTGAGTGGGGATATACGATATGTATCTTTCAAAGTCTAGCTCACTTCACTCAACATTAAGTCTTCTGATTCACCCACTTTGAGTCAGATGATAGGATCTCACTGTTTCTTATAGCTCAGTGATATTTCACAGCCTATATGTGCCCCAAATTTTCAATACAGTCATCAGTTTTTGAACACTTAGGTTGGTTTCATGTTTTCACAATTGTGAATAATGCTGCAAAAAACACAGATGTGCAAATGTCTTTCCATCTGAGTGTTTTCCTATCCTTAGGATAAATACCTAGGAGTGGGATTACTGGGTCATAAAAAAGTTCTATTTATAGAATTTTGAAGAACCTCCATATTGTTTTCTATAGAAGTTATATTAATTTTCATTCCCACAACAGTGTAAGAGGCTTCTTTATTTTATCTATTGATTTACGTATTTTTGAGAGATTTTTGCCTTAGAATATATGCACTCACTAGAGAGAGAAAGAGGGAGACAGATAGTGAGAGAGAAAGTAAGAAATCACTCCACCACCCCCCACCCCGGAGGAATGGTCATACCACAATATCACCTTCTCCATTTTCCTCCTGGGAATTAACACACATGTGTTTAGCATGATTTTCAAGACACAAGGTCCAGAACTGAAACTTTGGCTGGCCACATTGGAATCCAGTATTTTAATCACATGCTATCTGCTGGCCCCAGTACTTGCTGTTTTATTGCTTTGTATATTTTGAAGGCAGGTAGTAAGATGCCTCCAACTTTAATCATTTGAGGCAATGTTGCTTTAGTAATATGAGGTCTTTTATTATTCCAGAAAAATTTTGTAATTTTTTTCTTCTGTTTTTATGAAGATACTGGTATTCTGGTATTTTGTTCAGAGTTACATTGAATTTGTAGATCAATTTGGGTAATACCAACATCTTAAGTATTCTGATTTTTCCAATATGTAAACAAATATCTTTTTATTTTTTTCTATTTTTTTTTCAAATTCTTCATCTTTCTTTCACAATTGTCATAGTGGAGATCTTTCTAAGTTAGATTGATTCTTAGTATTTTTGTGTGTGGCTATTATTTATGGAATTGTTTTCTTCCTTTCTATCTCAGTTCATTCATTGTTAGTGTACATATTGATTTAAAATCCTGAGATTTTCCCGAATTTATTGATCACATTTAAGACTTTTGGAGAGCTCTTTAAGTTTTTCTGTGTAAATAATTTTGTTTTACACAAATAAGGACAAATTAATTCCTTTCCAGTATGGATGTTTTTTGTTTTATCCACTTGCCTGATTGCTTTGGCCAGACTTCCAGTACTGCGTTGAATAGCAGGGGAATAAGTTGACATCTTTGTCTTGTCCAAGTTTTAATCAGAGAAGTTCTTAGCTTTTCTCCAAAGATTATTATGTTAGCTGTGGGTTTGTAATATATGGCCTTTCTTATATTATGAAATGTTACTTTTATGTCTATGTTGTTGAGAGCTTAATCATAAAGAGATTTTTTAAAAATGTTGCCAGAGGACATGTGCACTTATCAGAGAGAGAGAAAGAAATAGAGAGAGAGAAAAAAATATATAACAAAGCACTCTGTCATGGGAAATGGTCACGCTGCAACTCTTTTTTATTTCATTTCTCCACTCTGTTGAGATTTTCTGCATGGACATCCTTGTACCTGGCATGTTTCCCAAGTCACCAGGTCCAGGATTCAAACCATGAAGTTGGTTATGTGAGTTTGAGTTGCCCTGACCACCATGTCCCAAGCATGGTGCTGTTGTTTTTTATCAAATGCTTTCTTTTGCATTAATTTTGCAAAAATCATATGATTTCTGTCTTTCTGTTAATTTGATCTATTACATTTATTGTTTTGTGTGTGTTGAAACATCCTTGCATCTCTTAGAAGAATCCTACTTGGTCATGGTGTATAATCTTTATAATGTGTTGTTGATCCAGTTTGCTAGTATTTGTTAAGATATTTATCATGTATACTGATAAAACCTATAGTTTTCCTTCTTTGTTGTGTCCTTGTCTGATTTTATTATCTAAGTGATGATGGCTTTATAAAATAGGTTTGGGAGTGTTCCCTCTATTTGCATCTTTTGAAACAATTTAAAGAGAATTGGTGTAAATTTTTGCTTTAATTCTATCTTGGCAATTATTGATGTAGGTACATTGTCTTTTTATTCACAAGATATATCTTTTTCCATCCTTACATTTTAAATACAGTATCTGTATCTTAATATTTAAGATACATTCTTCTTGGAAGCCACCTATACCATGACTTTATTATTTTTTAATGTACTATCAATAACTTAGTGTTTTAACTGGCATATTTAGTCCTTTTCAATGTAATGAAATTGCCTATATTTGAGTGACATTTTAATTTCATTATGTATTTGTTTTTATTTTACCCTTATGCATTATTTACTTTTCTCTCTGTACCCCTTTTTTGACTACTGAAATAGGTTATATTGTTGAATTTCTCCTATTTTGTGTTACCAGCGATATGTTTTCCTTTTGTTTTAAAGTACACTTCAGAGATTAGATAATGCATGCTTGACATGTCACAGTTTTAAAAAACCTAGTTACATTTCTTAGGTTACCATAGAAACCTATAACTTTTTTTTTTTTTTGAGAGATTTTTGCTATAGGGCGTGTGCGCTCGCCAGACAGAGAGAGACATAGAGACAGAAAGCGAGAAATCACCCCCCAGGGGGGATGGTCACGCCGCAATTTCTTCTCCTCCATTCTCCTGTCGGGATTTTGGGCATGCATGCACACTCGCCCAGCGTGAGTTTTAAGCCACCGGGTCCGGGACGCGAACCGTGGTTGACTACGTGGGAGTCCAGCGACATAGTCATTACACTAAATGCTGGTCCCAATAAATTTAAAATAAAATAAATTTAAAAATAAAAAGGTTTCTAACAACTGTAGGTTTGTTCTTGCTTTTTCACTCGATATAAACATTTTGTCCTTTAATGTGTATGTTTACCTCATTTTTCATTTAAGGAAATTATTGATATGGTTGTATTTCTACTAGCTTCCTAATATTTTTGTTTTATTCTTATACATTTTGTTTTTTTTTTCTCTTTTCCAGCTTGCTGTTTGATTAACTGATTGTTTTTTGTAATTCAGGTTTTTTTTACTATGACTTATTACACATCTGTCTTTTTCTTTCTATTTTTTTCAATGTAGCCCTAAGATTGACAATATAAATCTTGAATTTATCACTATCCAACTTCACAAATATTATACTACTTCATGTATCAGGTAAAACAGTGTGCTTTATAGCAGTGTGCTTCCAATTACTCCCTCATAAACTTTGTTAGTGTTTTAATGCATGTTAAAATATGTTTTATAAACTAATTAAAACATTGCCGCTACTTTTTCTAAATATTATCTTCTAAAAAAAATCAAAATATGTACTTCAAAATTATTTTTGTGTTCATTTCTGAAACCATTTTTTTGTCTGTGTAAATCTAAGTGTGTATCTGGTACTTTATACTTCTGACTGGAGAAATTCTGTTAATATTACTTTTAGTTCAGGTGTCCAGGAAATAAATGTTTTCAGGCATTTTCTTTTTGAAAGTAATATTTATTATTCCATTTTCATTTTTGAAATATATTTCCACTGAATATAGAATTGCAAGTTTTTAGATTTTTGCTTCAGCACTGTAAAAATGCTACCCTATTTTCTTTTGATTTACATAATTTCTGACTAGAAGTGAGCTATATTCCTTATCATTGTTCTTCCGTATGTAATAAATACAACTCTAGCTGTCTTCAAACAGTTTTATCTTTGCACTGTAGCTCTTTAAATGCTATGTTGAAAGATTCCCTCACACCTTGGGGTTCTTGATATTCTTGGACCTATAATTTGGTATCTTTCATTTTTAATGAATCATTTTATTTAACTTTATTGATTTATCTTAATTTGACTAGAGAGGGACAGTTTGAGAGAGAATGTGAGAAAGCAAGCTGCCAGGTCCGGCACTCAAACCGTGGTTGGTCATGTTGGAGTCCAGCGCCCTTAACCACCATGTAGCTGGCCCCATGTAGCTTTCATGTTTTTGAAAATTTCTGGCCCCATGTAACTTTCATTTTCTTTGAAAATTCTCAACTACAATCTGTTATGTGTTTTTCTCCCTTTTTACCCGCTGTTCTAAATATAGTAGATTATTTTATATTGTCCACTACTCTTAAATGCTACATTAAAAAATGAAAACAAAACCCGGGACCAGTTGGTGGTGTGGCAGGAATACGGTGCCTCAGGAGGCGATCCCACGTGGAAGGTGGAAACATCTTCAGGTTCAAGTCTGAAGGTGTTCCTGAGTATACCAGGCATACACTTGCCTATAATCTGAAGTTGGATGAAGACGGGGTGGATCGCAGGTCAAGACCATGCTCGAATGTCTTCTCTCTCTCTCTCTCACTTATAGAGGAAATAAAGTTATTTTTTTTTTTTTTTGTATTTCAGTTAAGGTAATTATTTTTTAAAGAGAGACTTTTGTTATAGGGTGTATACACTCATCCGAGAGACAGAGAGAGAAAGTGATAAATCACCCCTCAGGCTGGATGGCCACATCACTCCTCTGTTCTTCTCTCAGGATCTTGGCATGCATGCCCACACATCTGATGTGTTTCAGTCAGCTGAGTCCAGAATTCAAACCTTGGTCGACTACGTGGGAGTCCAGCAATGTAACCATGACACCATCTGGTCCCTCAGTTAAGGTGATATTGGATTATCCTATTCTCAAATTTGAGTTTACTTTATATATGTGTATATATAGATATATATATATATTTATATTTTGCCAGAGGACATGTGTGTTCACCAGATAGAGACAGAGAGAGAAACAGAGAGAGTGTCAACCCCCAACCCCACCACCCTGAAGAGAGATGGTCGTACTGCAATCCCTTCTCTGTTTCTCTACTCATTGGGATTTGGAGTCTACACAGAGCATGTTTTTCAAGTCGCTGAGGCTGAGATTTGAACTGCATTCAATCATGTGGAATCTAGCTCCCCCTGTCAGAACATCACAGGGCTGGCCCAAATTCACTTATTTTCTTAGCTATTTTGGGTCTCTAGACAAGTTCATGAAAGGAATTCATCTCTGATACTTTATTTTTACTTCTAATATTCCCATCAGATTTTTAAAAGGTTTTTATTTCTCTACTGAGATTCCTCATTTTAATACATCTGTTAGATTGGCCCATGAAGAGCCTTTAGGTAATTTCTTGCTGGACAATAAGGAGATGGTTCTAGGATCTTTGGCTGGAATTATCTGGCTAGAGTCCTCCCTTACTGGCAGCTGTCACCCATAGATGGGCTAATAAGGTCACAGGTGGCACGTAAACTAATCAAGGTACCTGCCATTCTTACAACCCTTACCCTTCCATCCCTCCCATATAAATTCATCACATGTCTTTGGACGGGTGGACTGAAGCACTTCCAGCTTCAGATCCCCTGGTACTCTTTCTCCCAATAAATTTTCCTTTTTCTCTTAGTTGGCACCTCCGGAGTCTTACTCTGAACCCTGACAGCATCGTTTTTAGTATTCTCCATAGCTTTTTAGTAACTCAGTCAGATTTTAAATTTTTTTCTGTCAGTCATCCTTGAATCAGGTTCTTTGAATTGCTTTGTTTTTTGACAAAGGGTTGTTTTTGCCTGCTTTTTCTTGCATCTCCGATAATACTTTACTCTGAATACCAGAATTATGTATATAAAGAAATGACATACACAATATTTTTTCTTGGAAATGGACACACTTTTCTACTGTCAAAATAGCAGTAAACTTATGCATCTGTGTGTTTAAATGAGTCTAGTCAGTGAGGTAAGTTTAAGAGCTGCTGTTGTGGAACCAGCAGTTGGTATAACGGCTGTGTCGCTGAACTCCTATGTAGTCGACCACAGTTCGAGTCCCACTCCTGGTGGCTTAAACTCACGCAGAGTGCATGTGCATGCGTACCCAAGATCCTGAGAGGAGAGTGGAGGAGAAGGGATTGCAGCTTGGTCATCCCCCCTGGGGGGTGATTTCTTGCTTTCTATATCTCTTTCTGGTAAGCGCACGTGCCTTATAACAAAAATCTCTCCAAAACAAAACAAAACAAAACAAAACAAAAAAAACAAAAGAGTTGCTGTTGCTATGGCTATCTTTATTCCACTACAAGCTTCATATTTTTCTATATCTTACATTTAAAGTTTTGCCAAAAGGCATGTGTATTTGCCAGAGACAGAGTGACAGAGACAGAGAGACGGAGAAGGAAAAAGTACCCCTCAATGGGATGTTGCCATGCCTCAATTCATTCTACCCCACTTCTCCATACTGTTGGGATTTGGGGCACACATGCTCATGTGGCCAGCATGTTCTTCATGCTACCAGGTCTGGGGATTTCAACCCCTGTTGGCCATGGGGGATCTGGCTCCCTTAATGACCCAGCCAAAGTGCCTGCCCTAAGAATCACATTTTTCTAAGAATAACTTGTTCTTATTGGGAGGGCAGGTTTGTTTACTTGTTTGTTTTCTTTTGTTGTTGTTGTTTTCATGTTTGTCTTCTATTCTCAGTCTTTATCTTTCCC
>NW_006159729.1:2024711-2042104 GCF_000334495.1 Tupaia belangeri chinensis | reverse complement strand
CCTATATGGCTGTGAGAAAGAAGGAACCTCCATTGTTTTCTCCTGACCCCAGCAGTAGAATATTGCTAATTTTTAGTTTTTTTTTTAAAAAATAAATAGCTATTAGTTTTTAGAGTAATTTTAGGTTTACAGAAAAATTGAGCTAAAGCATTGAGAGTTCTCATATCAATAATTTACACACACATACAGTTGTTCCTATGATAAAATTAATGCAGTACATTTGTTCTAATTAATAGCTAAACATTGATACATTATTGACTACAATCCATAGTGTACATTAGCATTCTCTCTTTGTGTGACTTTCTGGGGTTTTGACAGATGGTAACATGTCCACATCACTGCAGTATCAGAATAGTCGTGCTGACCTAACAACACCTTGGACTCCTCCTATTCATCGCTCCAACCTCCCCCTGAACCCCTGGCAACCACTGTCTCTTCTCTCTCTTTGGGTTTGCCTTTTCTAGAATATTAAATATTTAGAATCAGACTATATGGAGCCTTTTCATGTTTGGTTCATTCACTTAGCAATATGCTTCTAAAATTCTTCCATGTCTTTTCACAGCTTGATAACGCATTTCTTTTTGGATGTATCAGTTTGATCAGTCACCTGTTGAAGGATATCGTAAATGCTCTCATAGAATTTTTAATTCTCAAGCTTCTCTATCCCAAGCCTCCAACAATTTGTGAATTATAACCGTGTTTCTATGGGTACTGGCAGTTGGCTTCCGCTTACAAGCTCCTGTTGCTGGGCAATGTGGCTCTCTATCTTCACCTGTTTCTGCAGTATTCCGAGCTTCTGTTTGCCCTATGACCTCAGTTCTCTAGTGGATCTAAGAAGAGGTAAAGATTTTTATTTTGCTCAGCTTCTCTTCTTGTTGTTGTGAGGATGAGAAGGATGACCTCCAAATGATTTACATGCCAGACCAGAAACCATAAATTCTGTTGCTGTTTTTTTTCTGAATTATTATTTCTAGAGGGTATATTCTCTTGCCAGAGAGAGACAGAGGGAAAGTTTAAAGAGAGAAAAACAGAGAGGTAGGAAAAAGGGGAAAGCAAAAGAGGAAGAGGAAGAGGGAGAATACCCTCTCCAGTGGGGTTTGATCACATTACAATCCTTTTGCCTCCATTTCTCCAGCCTATTGGGATTTTGGGCACATGCACATACATCTGGGTTGTTTTTCAAGCCATATGGTCTACAATTTTAACAGTGATAGTCTATATGAGATCTGACTCCCTTAACCACTAGGCAAAAGAGCTGGTCTCTGTTGCTACTTTTTAATCATTGCTTAATAACCTGTGAGTGGAAGGCAGTTTGAGTTGTCCTGGTCCATCCATCGCTTTGTTATACCTATGTATCTGCTCTTTGAAGATGAGACTTCCTTTTCTCTCCCCCTCACCCTCTTCCCAGGGGCAAATAAGATTTTCCAAGTGTTTTGGATTGGTCTTTGCTGGGAGAAAACTGCTTCTCCCAAGTGCTGGGTCATAGAAATATTTCTGTTCTTTGCAAAAGTGCAGACTGACTTTTCATTCAGCATCTTCTTCCAACAATGGTTTCTATCTGGGTCCTAGGCATGACTAAGTCTGCTACTCCTCCTCTGGAAGCTTAACAACGTGTTTGCTCTACATGAGAGAAGAGAGGAAGAGAGATGGCCTTCATGCCTTTCCTTCAATGGCATCTGATTCTTGCAGGAGAGTTTCTCTGGACCTCAGCTCTGCCGCCTATTTCTCTTGTGAGTATTTAGTGGAAAACCATCCGGGGAGAGATCCCGTGAAGGAGCCTACTCCCTTTCCGTGTGGATTTCCAGAGTTTCTTTACTGTAGGGCTAGCAAAAAAGATAGTCTTTAGCGACTCTTTGACATTTTAGCTGCATTGTTTTCACCCATGCATATTGTTGTGAGGCTCTTCACACCCATGCTTCCTCTCAGGCTTCCACTCTGCAATTCTACCTCGCCATGGATTTCAGGGCACTCGGTTGTCCTGTAACCTCAGCCTTCTGATGCTTCAGAGTATGCTGTGATTTTGCTGCTTTATTGATACTCTTTAGCGTTTTAGTGACTCTCTTCCTAGCTTCTGAAGCAGAAGCAGAATCTAAGGCTATTGTTTTAAATCAAAATTGAGTTTTAATTATGCTAGCCCCACCCAGCAGGATGTATTTTGTAATTGTAATCTCTCTAGGGCTTATTTATTCCAACAGTATAATGAAGATGATAATGTATTATATTTATTTATCTGCATGTCTAAATTGTGAACAACAACAGAACAAGATTTGGCGTGACTTTCAAAAATAGCTACTCTGTTTTATGAGGCTGAAAATAGAGAGAATTTCTGGTAAAGGATAATAAGGTGAAGAACATAATAAGGCCTCTTATAATTGTTATAGATGGAAGAGCAAATAAAATATGTCTTTAAGAGGGAAAAAAAGTTTTCTCAAGAAAGGAACACAGAGATTTGAAGGGAAATTACTCCCTTGAGTCTTCATAAAGGAGGCAAATTATGATAGAGTAGACAACACCCAAAACAGCATCCCAAAAAGAAATACAAGTTTTATGTGGATATATGTTTTTTATGTGTTTCTCTGTGGAAGTTGAGGGCATAATGCCAGATCCAAATTCAGTGAAAGTACCATATCAAGAAAGCAAAAAAGTCTCAGAATAACAAACAAACCAATAAAAAATTCCACGTAAGGATATCTTGTGATTTTTAAGTAAGATAAGGAACTAGATAGAAATGGAAACTCTGTGTACTTGGTCATTCAAGCAACCCTTTAACCCCCTGTGGATATTAGTATCATAACTGAGATACTAGTTAATGTTTAGGAGAAGGATAATATATGGACATGCATATATATATATATATTTTTATATATATAATGTATATATCGATAAATATGCATGTGTGTGTGTGTACCTCTAAATCTGTCCTAGACCAGAATTCAGAATATTCTATGATGACAATTTAAAAAATATATGCATTTACATAGGTTTTTTCTTCTTGTGAGATTTTTGCTATAGGATGTGTATGCTCACAAGAGAGACAGAGAGAGACAGAAATAGAGAAAGTGAGACGTCACCCCCGCCAGGAGAGATGGCCAGACCACAGTTCCTTCTCCTCTGGTCTCTTCTTGAGATTTTGCACAGGCATGCACATGGATCCAGCATGAATTTCAAGCTGCTAGGTCCGAGAGTCAAACTGTGACTGACCATGTGGAAGTCCAGTACCTTAACCACTACACCGCCTGTTGGCCTCTACATAGGCTCTTGTAAATTAAAACACTGTAAAGAATTGTGAAGCCTGCATATATGCTTAATCCAACTTTGTGTTAAAAGGAGCTATGGCTTAAACATGGATGAAGGGTCAAGGTCCCCCTGCTACACGGGAAAACGAGGATCAGAGACTTTAAGAGAACACCATGAGCATGGGTTAAGTCTATTTGAAAACTTTTTATTACTGCTGCATATGTTTTTAATCAGTCTTTCAATATGACATTATGCATTAGCTTCTCTTTTCTAAATTTAATAATCTAAGTTCATTTACCTTCCATGTGTATTCCTGCGATCACTCCAAAGAAACAGAAAGCATCTTTAAAGAACACGGTGCTATTATTTTTAACACACCTAGACACACCCCTGACAGAAAATGTTTTCCCACTACATGAGTTGGAAAAACAGCTCCGTCTACTAAATTTTGACTAGAATGAATGTTTTGGTGGCACTATGACAGAGAAATTAAACACACTTTAGACATATTTTCTATTGATAAATGAAGTTATTATTAGCAAAGATAAAAGGAAAAGTTATAAATTCAACCAATTCATCATATGTGTTTTGAATAATCATTATTCTCTTATTAAAAACTGTAACAACAACCACACAGATCAACTTAGGTAATATTTGGTAATTTGGTGCCTTTGTGATCAAGACGTAAATGGTAATTACCTCCATCTTTCTATCGAAAGAGAAAATACTGTGTAGAAATAAAATTTAAATGATGTCCAATAGAACATCTTACTTCATCTTATTTCTCTTCTACCCCAGAGGTGCATAGTAAGGTAATTAGCACTAGTATGGACTAAAATAATATAAGCATTATTTTTAAGGCTAAAAATTTTACATTAAAATACTATTACTTATTCTACTTTTATATTAGGACAACTTGACTTCAAGTCAGTCATTCATTTGCTGAAGAAAAAGTATATCTGGAAGAAAAAATTACAAATGTGCATATTTCTGGCATTGTCTACACATTTTTCATGGAAGCTGTGTTTAATTTCAAAACAAGTGAGTGTCTGTTGGAGACTAATTAGTGTTACAAATAAGATAAGGTTGACATGTAAGCGTAGAGACATGCATTCCTTAATTAGGCAGTGAGAGGACAAAAGATGTCACCTAGCTGACAGAAACTAGAAATCTAGTTCCTATATTCTCCAGTACTAACTGTGCCTCAGACACTAAGATAGGCTCGGAAAATGCTCAACCCATTTGGCATATTATAACAATCCCCCACAAATAGGAAAATCTATCTTACCTCAAAGTCTCAACAGTATACAGAGATAACCAAAATGCTGACGAAATTGCTATTATTGACTATTCTGATAATGTTACTAGAACATCATCATATCTTAAGAAAATATAAGTTGTAATAGTTCTCAAGTATCGGAGTCAAAGTAAAATGAGAATTTTCTCTCATGAAAGAAGTAAAACACACATTCATGCTTTTGAGTATTTGGAGCCAAGAATCCTTATATGAGACTGGACCAGGTAGTGGAGATCTGAATTCCAGGTCAATGGTCTACAAATATTCATACATTTCGTTGTTTCTCATTTCTTTCTATATCTTCAGCTTTCCATCTAAGATGCTCTTTATTCTGCTGAAAACACCCATCAGTGATGATTTTCTTTAGACAAGGTCTGTGGGTCACAATATTTTTCACACCTGGTTTGTCTGAGATTTTTGTCTGTTTATTTTTTCCTCCCATTCTTACTCTGGAATACATTTGTGATGAGTTCAGATTATAAGTCACTGGTTATTTTCTTCTACCATCATTATCTTCTCTTTTTTTAAATTACTGTTATTGCAGAAGAGATGATTTCTCTTCAAGCTAGATCATGTAAACAAACATGAACTGTTTAGTGAGGCATAGAACATCACACTAAGTCTTCTCTGAGTTTCAACTTTGATGACCTACACAGGCATCCTCTTTCCCCTCAAAGAATTATTCTTTTCCAGGGTCAGGGGTTAGGGAGTAGGTTAAAGGATGCCAATTTTTCAGCAAAGAACCTATTTGGTAAAGACTATTTTAATTTTTTTAGAGAGATTTTGGCTCTAGAATGCTTGTACTTGCTGGAGAGACATAGAGCAACATAGAGACAGAAAGCAAAAAATCATCCCTTAATGCAGTTGGCCACACCACAGTCTCTTCTCTTCCAGGCTCCTCTCAAGATTTTGGGCACACAGGCACATGTGCCCAGTATGCGTTTTAAGCCACTGAGTCCAGGCCTCAAACCATGGTTGACTACATGGGAGTCCAGGAACTTAACCATTATGCCATCTGCTGGTTTTGCAAAGACTGATTTTTCTATGGAAGAGTGTGATAATGAACTTAGAGGAGAGGATGCATGAGTGTGAGGAGACAATCTCCAGATAGGTACATGTAGTTGTCACAAAATAAAATGCTTCCTCCAAAGAGTACAAATTTTATTTATAGTAAAAGATGTCTGATAATCTTCAATATATATTATGTCAGTAAACAGAAAATCTTTTCTTAATGGGCAATTAATAATTTTTATATTATGTATTTCTTCAGATATTTTTAATTTTAATATAAGATAAATAGTGGATTTTAAAACATTTTTTTCTTTAAGCCACAGATTTTCAGGAAGCATTCCCCCACACATAAACACCTCAAAAAGGCATGTGAACTCCCTGTAAAGAGAGAGGTAGAGAGCGAGAGAAAGAGAAAACATCCCTTATGGGCTATGATCACACCATAGTCCCTTCTCCTCCATTTGTCTTTCCTGTCTGGATGTTGGGCATGCATGCACACATGCCCAGCATGTTTTGCAAGACATCAAGTCTGGAGCTCAAACCATGCAGTCTGCCATGTGGGACCCAGCTGTCTTAACCACCAGTCCTGCTAGTCCATGTAGCACTTTTAAATTAATAGACCCCCTTGGGTTAAAAATTATTTTTGACACTGAGCTGTAAAATATGGATCACCCAACTATTTGGCTTGGTCCTTTATTTTGAAGATCTACAAGCTTATGTAGTATGTCACAGTACTTGGAAAAACTCCACATTTATTATGATTATTAATTGATGACCTCTCATGATTCACTCAATATTGACCTAACTAATCATTAACATTTAAAAACTCTGTTAGAAAAAAAAATTAAAATAAATGTTTTCAGAAACTTAAGGACCAAGACTTATTTGTTACATGATTTAATACATTTTTGGTAATATTGAAAGAATGACATCAATGATGTTGGATCACCACTACAAACTACCCTGAATTATTCATCTTTCCTTTTGACCAGGAGACTGAATTAGATAATTTGTTACATGCTTTAGAGGACTTTGGGTTTAGGTCAAGGTTCTGGATAGGTAGTATAATCTTTTTAATAGTTCTAGTAAATAAGCTAACTATTTTTTTTTCCATTAGTTTCATATAAGTTCTAACATTTCCTATGCCTAGATAGAAGTAGTTGAGGATCGATTTTTAGATTTTTATGAAAATGAATGTCATCTGCAGTAAGAGTTGTTGTATTGGCATAGTTAAGCCCTTGGGAACTTCCTTCAGTGTATATCAAGATGCTTTATATTTGGAGAGGCAGCCAGATAATATTGGATACCTCTCTGACCCAGAATGAGCAATGAGTATGTGGTGTGCCAAAGGCCTGAGCACCTATGAAGATGACTCTAGTTCAAGGATAGTCAGGCATAAATGTCTAATTAATTTACCCTGAGGTAGGAAAAGTGTAGAAAAATCAGTAACCATCTAGGAGACGTGTTTAGAATAAACCATGGACACACTATCTGAAAAGAGCATGTTGCAATATTTTGCCTTTCCTTTTCTACTTTGTAAATGTATTTATGTAAAATGTCAATTAAAGATTACCTTTCCTTTGTGATCCACATATTTATAGAAGGCTCATCACTTCATGGATGTGAAGAATTTCTGCAGGATGTACAGGCGGCGAGATTTTAGAAGTTCTAATTACTATCCTATCTTTAAAATAGGATAGAACGCTCTCTCATTCTAGGACAAGGACATCATTGATCGCTTTGAATGTACCTGAATGATTGTCTCACCCTGACACGTTTGAAGTTTACAGGTCAGTCATCCTGCAGTTTTCAATTTCTAACATCTTCTCATGATTTGATTCACTATAAGAATTTGGCAAGATATAAAACCAAGCAGGGACCCTCTAAAAAGGCGCCCCCAACACCCAGCTGTGGCCTGTGGTCCCATAGTCCAGCCCTATACTCCACCCAAGCAGTGGCAGCTGTGGGGAGGGGCAGAGGTTGCGAGGAGCAAGGCTTCATCTGCACTTGAAGCTGCTTCCATCACTGCATTCTGCCTGCGCTCCACTCCTGACTGGTCGGTGGTGATACTGGACTCTCATGGAAGCATGAACCCTACTGTGTGTGACTGTTTCATTGTATACTGCAACATGGCAGTGGTGGAAACGGGATGGATGGAAGTGTGCTGTGCTTCTATCATCCCAGGACCAACCCTACTTCTCCTCATACACTACTCCAGTCCCATCCATGAAGGGATTGTCTTTCATGAAGCTGTTCCCTGGTGCTGGGAAGGTTGGACGCTGTTGTAGAAGAGCTAGGCCTTTAGTTTTTGCCTTTTGTTGAAAAATAAAATACATGAGCTGGCCCCGTGGCCTAGTGTTTCAGGGTACCAGACCCCTCTGGCCAATTGTGCAGTGTGTATCTGGGACTCCAGTGGCTTGAGAGACATACTGGGCACATGTGCATGCCCAAAATCCTGACAGAAAGGACTAGAGAAGGGATTGTGGTGAGTGGGAGATTGCTTTCTTTCTCTCCCTCTCTTTGTCCCTCTGCCAAATAATAAATAAAAACAGGCTGAAAATTAGTAAAAGAAGAAAAAGTTAACTTTCTAAGTTGCTTGAAATGTGAGGGTCACTTAAATTTTTTAAAATGTGGTGGCGATTTCATTTTATTTATTGTTATGACTTTTCAATTTTATCAGTGAGAGACAGAGAGAGAGAAAGAGAAAGCAAGAAACCGAGCTGCCAGGTCTAGGATCCAAATCACAGCTGGCCATGTGGGAGTCCAGTGCCCTAACCAGAATGCCACCTACCAACCCCAAGGGGCACAGCAAAGCTTTAGACTCTAGACTTTGGCTAAACTTCCAGACTTCCCTGCTATAACCATCTGAAGGTATATTCTAGTTACAAGAAAGAAAGTGACCATCCACTGGAAAAGAGTTGACAATTATTTCTTTTCTCCTGCAATGCTTCTGAGACTCCTGATACAAAGCTTGCCTGCATTATTCTAATGACCTGATGTAAATTATTACCAAAAAATTTATAATCTTTCTTCTCTGCTCTTCTTTTTGTAGAAATCAGTTTCTCAGTTATTGAAATTATGGAACAGCTAATGAGAGGCAAAGATAAAATCAATAACTTCTATTTGAAGGGTAATATAAGGATACACCTCAAATTTTAGAATGTTTTGCAGGATGGATTGCTGACAGCAAGCACATAGACCCAGACTGAATGGCTCCACAGATGATTACTTCCTTCAGCAATAGAAACTGATTGGCTATAAAGCTCCACCTATTAAGAAAGCCCACGAAAAGACCACATCCTCTTGAACCAATCACCAAGTTGATCTTGTGCCCCGAGACACTTATCTTCAATTTCACCTTTAAAAACACATCATGGGGTTACCACACCTGTGCCTGCTAATCTGGTATATGGAGCACAGGTCAGAGAATTTGGTTTCAATCAGTAACAAATATCATAGCTAGGACTTTGTGATTTTTTTTTTTTTTGGAGAGATTTTCACTGTAGGGCGCGTGCGCTCACCAGACAGACAGAGAGAGACATAGAGACAGAAAGCGAGAAATCACCCCCCAGGGGGGATGGTCACGCTGCAATCCCTTCTCCTCCATTCTCCTTTCGGGATCTTGGGCACGCACGCACACGCGCCCGGCGTGAGTTTTAAGCCACCGGGTCCGGGACACCAACCGCGGTCAACTACGTGGGAGTCCAGCGACATAGCCATTACGCCAACTGCTGGTTCCCAGACTTTGTGATGTTTTCATAGCAGGTGTCTGATAACATTATCTATCCCATTATTGCTCAGATTAATAAACTTAAAGGCTAAAAATATGCACGAAATAGTGAAGAAACGGAGACCTAGAAAGATGAGCCCAGTATTTGGGGCTGCATGTTCTCTCGAAATGTCTGACAATCCAGTCTTGCACCTGCTTCTGTGTTGGCCTCTGATTCGTACAGAGGTGATGAGAAGTTGATGAGATAGTAACTCACTTGTAAGGTTAATGAGGCGGAAGTGATTCTCAACAGAGAAGGTGAGAGGCCCTGAAATGATCATCCAACATTAAGTAGGAATTGCAAAGGGCAAGAATTACTTGAAATAGACACCTCCTCACAGGGTCTGAAATGCAGTTTACACGCAAATCAATCTCTTATTTGATTAATCTACTTTTGCAGATGGCATGCTTTTTTATGAAGAAAATTGAAAAAGCTTTTCTTTACATTTATTAGAAGACATTTGTAGATTGCCAAAAATATGCCAATTGTGTATTTGTACACCAGCAATAAGCCCTATAACACTTAAAAGATACCTTTTTTTAAAAGAATTATTTTTATTTAACTTTATTTATTTATTTACTTATTTTAATTTGACCAGAGAAGGACAGAGCAAGAAAGAGAGAAAGCGAGAGGGAAAGTGAGAAAGCAAGTCACCAGGCCCAGGACTCGAACTGTGGTTGGCCATGTGGGAGGCCAGCATCCTTAAACAACATGCCACCTACTGCCTAAAGGATTTTTTTTTTTGAGAGGTTTTTGCTATAGGGCGCGTGTGCTCGCCAGACAGAGAGAGACAGAGAGACAGAAAGTGAGAAATCACCCCCCGGGGGGATGGCCACACTGCATTCCCTTATCCTCCATTCTCCTCTCGGGATATTGGGCACACACGCACATGTGCCCAGTGTGAGTTTTAAGCCACCGGGTCCGGGAAGCAAACCGTGGTGGACTATGTGGGAGTCCAGCGACATAGCCATTATGCTAACTGCTTGTCCCAAGGATGATTTTTGAGAAAGGCTCAATAGTATAAAAAAAATTCTCCCCAAATTGATTTAAATTTATTAAAACTTACAGGTTGTAACTTTATATGGAAATAAAATGATAGAGAGTAGCCAAGACATGGCAGTGTCTCTCAACATTGGTTTTTATTCCTCTTGTGTAAATGATTAGGAGTGTGATTGGGGAGTTATATATTAAGTGTTGTGTTTCTTTCTTCCTTTTTTACTTTTTTATAAAGAGAGATTTTTACTATAGGGCACGTGTGTTCCCTGGAGAACCAGGGAATGACGAAGATACAGAAAGTGAGAAATGATTCCCGGGGGGGATGGCCACGCTGTCGTCCTTCTCCATTCTCCTCTCAGGATTTTGAGCACTCAAGCACATGCACTCTGCATGAGTTTCAAGCCTCCAGGTCTGGGACTCAAACCTAAGTCAGCCCTGTGGGAGTTAAGCAACTAACCATTACACCACCTGCTGGTCCTTGTATTCAACTTTCAGAGAAGCTGCGAAACTTTGTTCCAAAGCAGCTGAATCCTTGTGGAACCCTAGTTACAAGTCCGAAAAAAATCACTGTCTGTCAATTTCATAGCTCAGTAGGCTCAGAGCTTTTTTCGTTTTTGTTTTTTACATATTTTAATATAAGTAATGGTATCAGACTGTGATTTTAATTTGTATTTCCCTAAACCAAAGAAATGATTTCAAAAGAAATTTCTAAAAATCTAATAGAAACATGCTTCATTCTTCAAGAAATTACTAAGGGGACATAGTTGACCATAACCGTTCACTAAGTTCCACGAATCTGTGACTTAAAAAAGTAGTTGTGGGGTGGGAACATAGTGTATAAACGTGAAATATGGTTTGATTAAGTAGAAATAATAAAGTTAGTGAAAAGAGTGAGAGACAAATGTTCTATAATCTTATTAATTTATAGTAGGATATAGGTAAAAGTAAAAAATATTATCCAATGATGATTACACAAAAAGTGAAACTAAAATACAGCTCAGCACATTATTAAAGGTGTTACTAAATGTTCCTCCTGGGACCAGCTGGTGGCACAGTGGTTAGGAAGTTTGATTCCACATGGGTGACTGCTTTTTTCATAGCTTGAAAGACAGCCAGACATGTGTGCATGCCCCAAAATCCTGAGAGAAGAATAGAGGAATAGAGAATACAGCATGCCCGTTCCTCCGTAGGGTGCTTTTCTTTTCTTTCTTCTTTTTTTAAAAAAACTTATTTATCCATTCATTTATTTTAATTTGACCGGAGAGAGGCAGAGAGAGATGGAGACAGGGAAAGTGAGAAAGCAAGCCACCAGGTCCAGGACTTGAACCGTGGTCAGCCATGTGGGAATGTCCAGCGTCTTAACCACAATGCCACCTGCTGGTCCCATCTTTCTTCCTTTTTAAAAAACATAATTATTTATTTAATTTTACTCATTTTTATTATTAACCATGAGGTGCTTTTTTCACTTTTTTTCTCGTAAGCACCTGTGCCCTATAACAAATAACAAACAAAAGCAAACAACAGCAAGAAAAAGGAAAACAAAGAAAAAGGTTTCTACTCATCCAGCCAATGGACTGGATCCCACAAGACTAACTGTACTATTCAAATCTTTGACCTCATAGCTTGAAAAACACACCGACTTTGTGTGTGAATGCCTCAAATTCTGACAGGATAGAGAAAAAGAAGAGAAGAGATTATAGCATGACCATGCTCCGTGAGAATGTGCTTTCTCCCTCTTCCTCTGTCTGTGTTTCTCTCTGGTGAGCACATGTAGATTCTGAAAAAAAATTAAAAAAAGTTTTTATGTGGACAAAACATAAAGCTTCATAACTTAATCATAGGGACAAGTCTGGAGTTGAATACTATATCCCAGAATTTAATCAGGAAAATTGAACCAGAACAGAAGATAAAAGTATATGAGACTGATAGGTTCATGCACCTACCATTTGAACAGAATCCTAACCTGTTTCCGGGCTTTAAGCAAAGTTCCTTGGCGGTTCTTTGATTTAAGTTAAAACTGGTTTTCTTAGTAGTAACGAGGGAACTCACCTTTGAAAGTAGTCAGGTTATGTAGGAAATTGTGTGATCAATGCAATGTGGGTGGGAAGGGAATGGAGGACAATTTTGGACACTAGAGGTGGTGTGAGAGGAGGGTGGGAAGGGACAGAGGGTCAGAAAGAGGGGTGGAATTAATTCTAGCAACTAGAAGTGGAAATTTATATTTTTTGTAATGTGCATGATTGAGTCACTATGCAGTGTGTACTGGATGGGAGATCGCATTTTGTGTGCTGTGATGATGCCTAGAGAAGGAATGTAAATTGAGTTACAAAAAAGAGTTTCAGGAAAACAAAATATATCTATTCAATGACTGCAGTAGGATATGTAGCCCCAGTTAGGTGCTACTTGATAGGATGCGTAAAGTTAGACTTGTGCTCATGGAAATGTGTCACATGTGTTTGCTAGGAGGGTATTTGGATTGATGAGGGTCTTTGGTGATTCAATAAAATGTGGGGGGAAAATGGTATAGAAAGCAAACATAGATAACAGAGAAAGTGTGGGAGGAGAACAGGAGGTGGCAGAGGGTAAGAGAGAGGGAACCAAGGATAGGGGGAAAAAAGCAAAACATACAGAAAACAAGAAATGGAAGATCACTTGCTAATAATAACATGTTTGTTGATATGCTTGATAGAGACAATATACAGTGTACTCTGGATGGAAAAAAAAAAAGAAATGGAAAAATTGTTTGTTGATAACACATATGTTGATGTACTTGATTGAGCCAACAGACAATGTATTTTGGATGAAAACTTCATTTTGTATACTGTAATGATGTATAGCATATTAATGTTAAAAAATAAAAACAAATTAAAAAAAAAAAATAATAAATAATAAATAAAATAATTATTTTAAAATTATTAGAAGACATTTGTAGATTGCCAAAAATATGCCAATTGTGTATTTGTACACCAGCAATAAGCCCTATAACACTTAAAAGATACCTTTTTTTAAAAGAATTATTTTTATTTAAACTTATTTATTTATTTACTTATTTTAATTTGACCAGAGAAGGACAGAGCAAGAAAGAGAGAAAGCGAGAGGGAAAGTGAGAAAGCAAGTCACCAGGCCCAGGACTCGAACTGTGGTTGGCCATGTGGGAGGCCAGCATCCTTAAACAACATGCCACCTCAACATGCCACCTACTGCCTAAAGGATTTTTTTTTTTGAGAGGTTTTTGCTATAGGGCGCGTGTGCTCGCCAGACAGAGAGAGACAGAGAGACAGAAAGTGAGAAATCACCCCCCGGGGGGATGGCCACACTGCATTCCCTTATCCTCCATTCTCCTCTCGGGATATTGGGCACACACGCACATGTGCCCAGTGTGAGTTTTAAGCCACCGGGTCCGGGAAGCAAACCGTGGTGGACTATGTGGGAGTCCAGCGACATAGCCATTATGCTAACTGCTTGTCCCAAGGATGATTTTTGAGAAAGGCTCAATAGTATAAAAAAAATTCTCCCCAAATTGATTTAAATTTATTAAAACTTACAGGTTGTAACTTTATATGGAAATAAAATGATAGAGAGTAGCCAAGACATGGCAGTGTCTCTCAACATTGGTTTTTATTCCTCTTGTGTAAATGATTAGGAGTGTGATTGGGGAGTTATATATTAAGTGTTGTGTTTCTTTCTTCCTTTTTTACTTTTTTATAAAGAGAGATTTTTACTATAGGGCACGTGTGTTCCCTGGAGAACCAGGGAATGACGAAGATACAGAAAGTGAGAAATGATTCCCGGGGGGGATGGCCACGCTGTCGTCCTTCTCCATTCTCCTCTCAGGATTTTGAGCACTCAAGCACATGCACTCTGCATGAGTTTCAAGCCTCCAGGTCTGGGACTCAAACCTAAGTCAGCCCTGTGGGAGTTAAGCAACTAACCATTACACCACCTGCTGGTCCTTGTATTCAACTTTCAGAGAAGCTGCGAAACTTTGTTCCAAAGCAGCTGAATCCTTGTGGAACCCTAGTTACAAGTCCGAAAAAAATCACTGTCTGTCAATTTCATAGCTCAGTAGGCTCAGAGCTTTTTTCGTTTTTGTTTTTTACATATTTTAATATAAGTAATGGTATCAGACTGTGATTTTAATTTGTATTTCCCTAAACCAAAGAAATGATTTCAAAAGAAATTTCTAAAAATCTAATAGAAACATGCTTCATTCTTCAAGAAATTACTAAGGGGACATAGTTGACCATAACCGTTCACTAAGTTCCACGAATCTGTGACTTAAAAAAGTAGTTGTGGGGTGGGAACATAGTGTATAAACGTGAAATATGGTTTGATTAAGTAGAAATAATAAAGTTAGTGAAAAGAGTGAGAGACAAATGTTCTATAATCTTATTAATTTATAGTAGGATATAGGTAAAAGTAAAAAATATTATCCAATGATGATTACACAAAAAGTGAAACTAAAATACAGCTCAGCACATTATTAAAGGTGTTACTAAATGTTCCTCCTGGGACCAGCTGGTGGCACAGTGGTTAGGAAGTTTGATTCCACATGGGTGACTGCTTTTTTCATAGCTTGAAAGACAGCCAGACATGTGTGCATGCCCCAAAATCCTGAGAGAAGAATAGAGGAATAGAGAATACAGCATGCCCGTTCCTCCGTAGGGTGCTTTTCTTTTCTTTCTTCTTTTTTTAAAAAAACTTATTTATCCATTCATTTATTTTAATTTGACCGGAGAGAGGCAGAGAGAGATGGAGACAGGGAAAGTGAGAAAGCAAGCCACCAGGTCCAGGACTTGAACCGTGGTCAGCCATGTGGGAATGTCCAGCGTCTTAACCACAATGCCCCCTGCTGGTCCCATCTTTCTTCCTTTTTAAAAAACATAATTATTTATTTAATTTTACTCATTTTTATTATTAACCATGAGGTGCTTTTTTCACTTTTTTTCTCGTAAGCACCTGTGCCCTATAACAAATAACAAACAAAAGCAAACAACAGCAAGAAAAAGGAAAACAAAGAAAAAGGTTTCTACTCATCCAGCCAATGGACTGGATCCCACAAGACTAACTGTACTATTCAAATCTTTGACCTCATAGCTTGAAAAACACACCGACTTTGTGTGTGAATGCCTCAAATTCTGACAGGATAGAGAAAAAGAAGAGAAGAGATTATAGCATGACCATGCTCCGTGAGAATGTGCTTTCTCCCTCTTCCTCTGTCTGTGTTTCTCTCTGGTGAGCACATGTAGATTCTGAAAAAAAATTAAAAAAAGTTTTTATGTGGACAAAACATAAAGCTTCATGAACTCAAATAATAAATAAACTCAAACAAGGCAAACTACATAAAAGAAAAAAGACAATAAATATAATAAAATACACAGTATATTGATGGAGCTAACATATAGTTGACATACTTGAAGCTAATCGTACAAGATATATTTGTAAATATGAATTTACGTAACTCACTTGAAAAGACTATATTAAAATTGGCTCACATATGCAATTTCTGCATTTAAATTAGAGAAGTTAGTGCACACAAATACAAAAACATTTGAAGTATCCCGATATCAAAAACGAAAAGCCAGTACAAAAAATGTCTCAAAATAACTATCAATTGTTTAAAGGCTACAACCCATATGAAAAATAAAGCATTTGTGAATGTCTATGTATGAGATAGCACATCACTCAATTCTTAAACATATAAAGGGCAAAATTGGACTTGTAATTCAAAATACATGATAATACAAACCAACAAATAGCTAAAATACAAAAGACAACAAAAATACAGTTCTGTAAGGCAACTTTTAAGTGTGTGTGTGTGTGTGTGTGTGTGCGTGTGAAAGAGAGAGACCTTTCTAGCCCAATGTCACCTGCCCTTGACTCAGCTGTAGAGACTCCATCTGTTTCCCTTGCAGCTCAGCTTCATACTCAGGCAATATGTCTACTTGATTAATAATCTCCCCTACTTGTATAAAATAGAAAACATCTTGTGACTTAGACTACAACCTTTGAGCTGATAAAGGAAGCATGAGAAATATAAACTTTGTTCTCAGGATTCGTAAAAACATGGTGACCAAACACCAGCCAGTAAGAGTCAACAGTTCAAGATAACTTAAATACATCATTGGGAAAAGCTGAAAGAACTAAGAACAGAGAAGCTTCACAACTTCCTTGAAAGCTTGTCGACATGGAGAAAGCCTGTAGCTAATGAGCTCTCTCTGAATTTTCTCCACCCTCCACAAGACTGCCCACACAAGCTGCGTGGGCCCACTGCTAGTAGCTTAAGATGTTTTTGTTTTGCCTTATGGCATGCAGACTTACTAGACAAAGAGAAAGACAGACAGTGAGAAGAAAAGTGAGACATCACCCCCCAGAGGGGTTGGCCACAGTGTAATCTCCTCACCTCCATTCTCCTCCCAGGATCTTGGGCACGCATGCACACATGCCCAGTGTGAATTTTAAGCCACGGTATCTGGGACTGGAACCACGGTGGCCTTGAAATTCACATGTCCATGTGGGAGTCCAAGGACGTCACCACTGTCCCACTGGCCCCTTAAGATGGTTCTTTAGGGTACTAGTCTGCCATCTTCTCAGTATATTGGCTTCCCCCCCAAATTGCTTTAATTTTTCTAACATCTCGTCTTTCAACTCATTGGCTATCTGAGGTGAGTTGAATAATCTTGGACTTGGTTACAACAATAACTGTGAAATAATATACCTTTATACTTGTGAAAAATGCATTACTTTCTGTTTTGCTTTTGTTTTTACCATAGGATGTGTGCACTCACCAGAGAAACAGAGAGAGGGAAAGTGAGAAATCACCCACCAGGGGGCATGGCCACACATCAATCCCTTCTCCTCCATTCTCCTGGGATTTGGGGAATGCATGCACATGGACCTGGAGTCAATTTCAAGCCACCAGGTCAAGAATTCAAACTGTGGTTGGTCATGTGGGAGTTCAGCACCTTAACCACCATACCACCCGCTGGCTCAGACTACATTAACATTTTAATAGAATATTTAATAGAATATTTTTAATTTACATTAGAAGAAACTGATAAAATTCTATAGGAATAGAAAAA
>NW_006159729.1:2007897-2024675 GCF_000334495.1 Tupaia belangeri chinensis | reverse complement strand
GGGGGGATGGTCACGCTGCAATCCCTTCTCCTCCATTCTCCTCTCGGGATCTTGGGCACGCACGCACACGCGCCCGACGTGAGTTTTAAGCCACTGGGTTCGGGACGCGAACTGTAGTCGACTACGTGGGAGTCCAGCGACATAGCCATTATGCTAACTGCTGGTTCCCTCCAGATATATTTTTAAAACGAAAACAGTAATATGCTGTACATCAGACCCTTGAGATAAAAATAAGGCAGTGACACACGCGCCTTATAACAAAAGCCTCTCGAAAAATAAATAAATAAGGCAGCGAAAAAAAATTTTTTAAGAGATTTTGCTATAGGATTCATGGGCTCTCTGGAGAGACAGAGGAAGAGAAAGAGAGACAGAAAGCAAGAAATCACTTCTCAGGGGGATGGCCATGCTCTAATCCCTTCGCCATCATTCTCTTCTCAAGATTTTAGGCACACATGCACACGAACCTGCTGTGAGTTTTAAGTCACCAGGTCAGACCATGGTCAACTATGTGGGAGTCCAACAAGGTAGCCATTACACCTTCAGCTGGCCCCAGAAAGAAATTTATAGCCTTAGATACAGATATACAAATTTTAAAATAACCATAAAAGAATAAAATGCTCAATTCAGAAAGAATAAGGAGCAAAAGAAGGAAGGAAAATAAAGAAGGAAGGAAATAGTAACGACAAAATTAATGAGGAAGAGAACATTTGCAGAACTGCAAAACAAATTAAAATGGAATGTTTGCAGAACTGCAAAATAAATTGAAACAAATTAAAATTAATTTTACTTATTTATTTTAATTTGTGAGGGGGCATGAGATTGCCAGAGAGAGAGGCAGAGTGACTGAGACAGAGAAAGGGAGGAAGTGTCTCTCAAAGAAGCACGGTCACATCCCTTCTTTTCTATTTTCCATTCCCCATCAGGATTTTGGGCACACACTCCCATGTGCCTCCTGGCATATTCCTTCCAGACACCAGGGCCAGGATTCACACTGTGGTTGTCTATGTGAGAACTGCTGCCTTACGCATTAGACCACAGAGTCAGCCTATTCCTTAAATTTTCAACAATGTATATAAACTACTACATAAATAATAAAGAAAAAACTGGAAAAACCCTATATATTTTCAAATTCCAGTGCTCTAGATAAAAAATTATGACTCAAACAGAGAAAGAAATTCTAATTTTAATTAATTTAAATAATTCAAATACCTTTGAAATGAAACTTTGTAACCTAAGTAAAATAGATAATTTTCTAGGAAATGTTAGTTAGCCATCCTTTTTTTTTTTTAAAATTTTCCAGTGGACACATGTGCTCACTGGAAAGAAAGAGAGAGAACACCCCCATGGGGCATGGCCATGTTGCTATACCTTCTCTTCCATCTCTCCCTCCTTTTGGCATGTTGGGTGCCGGGTCCGTGTGCCTGCTGTGTATCCCGAGCTGCCAGGTCCAGCTGTCAAACTCAGCAGGTGGCCATGTGGGATCCAGCGGTCGTAACCACCAGGTCGTGGAGAAAGTTGTAATTATCTAAATTATACAGGCTGCCTACAAAAGACATTTCCATGAACATAAAAAGTTGAGAAATTTATTCAAGAACTTTCACAAAATACATCAGCAGATCCAGGATTTTTACAAAAGATTTCTAGAAATCATTCTTAAGCAATTACTTATAATGATACATAAAATGTCCCAAAGATAAGGAAATAAAGAAAAGTCAAATCATCACAAAGTAAGTAAATCATTAATATGCCAACCTAATAACAAAAATGACCAAAACGAAACTTTTACATCATCCTTACTTTTGTATAATGATGCAAAGTTCCTAACTAAAATATTTGCAAATAAAACACAATTAATACACTAAGATGAAAAGGAATTTATCTCAGGAATATAAAACTGTCTCAATATTAGGAGATCATTAATACGATTCATTGTATTAATTTATTTAAGAAAAATTACTATGGTTATCTGAACTGAAAAAGTCTTAACTGAACTGAAAAGGCTTTAATACTTTATACACATATTCATGCTTAAAACACTTACTAAAATGGAAATTGATGAGCAACTCATAATAAATATGTTAATATACCCAGCTCAAAAGCCAGTAACTTAATAAGAAAGTGCCAGAGGCTTGTCCACTTCATTGTTTTCTTGAGCAAGGATATTCATTATGATTTAACATTGTTTTAGCTACAAAAGTCAGCAATGACAAAAGCAATTAGTGTTAGAAAAGTAATATTAAGATTTTAAAACTTTGTATTGGATAAAATAACATAGCTAGGCAAAACTAGATAGCTAATAATATTACCCCAACAAATTAAAATATTGTATAAAAAGTGAATAGACTTTATACATCCAAAATGAAAACCTAATTAGGGTTTAAAAATAAAAATAGGAGGAAGCTCCTTTTACTAAGGAAATGAATGAACTAAAATATGCAGGGAGTAGAATCATAAGAGGAGATATTCAGGAACCACCTGAGACAACGTGGAAGCACTGTGTAAATAAAAATAAACAGAATTATCATGTAGGAGGCAGACATGTCACTCTAAAGTATGTGTCTTTCATAGAAGAATTATTTGAACTTGTTATTTTGAGAGACTGCAAACAGGAGAAATTCTGAAAACAGAGTAGACATTGCCCTTTTGCAAAAAAAAAAAAAAATAATAACTATTGGGTTGCCAGAAAAGTCATAGCATATGTTTCTATATTTTTATGCAAAACTGTGTCATGACTTTTCCGATTGTCAGAGCATCTCGCTCTCTGTAACAGGAAGAGAGAGCTGAGTAAATCTCTGAAGCCTCTTGTCAATAAGGTACCACCGGCAGGTTAGCAAAGTACACCTTACTCTTGTTTGTCATCCTTTTTCTCATTGTCTTCTCTTTACTGATCCACCATCACCTTTGTCTTCTTTCTTTCTTCTTCTCTTTCTTTCTTCCATTCTTTCCTTCTTTCCATCCTCTCTTTTTCTTTCTCCTTTCTTCCATCCTTCCTTATTTTTTCCTTCCTCCTTCCTTCCTTTCTTCTTCCTTTCTCGTTCCTTCCTTCCTTTCTCTCTCTCTCCCTCCCTCTCTCTCTCTCTCCCTCCCTCTCTCTCTCCTTTCCTTCCTAAGCCTAAATTCAAAGCCATCTCTTGGAGATTTCCTCATTTCCCTAAGTATCTTCCATGTATGCATGACATATACAGGTCACTAAACTTCTGTTTTTCTCTTGCTATTGTAGAAATAAAAATAATGCCACACCAAACTATCCTTCTTTGGTACACTTGTGCAATGAGTATTCAGAGGATCTGCAGACACAGAATTAAGTTAACATTTTGTTGAAGAAATGTACATCTTGGTACCAGCAGATGGCATAATGGTTAAGTCGTTAGACTTCCACATAGTGGATCATGGTTCAAGTCCTGAAATCTGCGGCTTAAAACTCACGCCAAGTGTGTGTGTGTGTGTGTGTGTGTGTGTGTGTGTGTGTGAGTGCCCAAAATCCTGAGAGGAAACTGAAGGAGAAGGAGGGTTTGTGGTGTGGCCATCTTCCCAGTGAGTAACTCTTGCTTTCTTTCTCTCTGTCTCTTTGTTTTGAGTGCCCTATAGCAAAAAATCTCTTCTAAAAAAAAAAAAAATACACATCTGTTTACATCAGTAAAGTCAGCAGCAAATGCTGCAAGCAGACTTTTCCAATGCTACCCTTTACCTTTCTTGGAACAGGAAGGAGATGAGCGATGTGACACCTAGCCTGGAAAAACACATTCTTTGCATTTCTTCCTCCTCCCTCTTTCTTAGCTCAACTACCTTGTATATTAGCACACATTCAATAACCAATCACGTGGCCTTTCCTTGAGCCACACCTTTGTATGGTTTCCTTATGCATGTGCATATATTAAAATTAATCCATATGTCTTTTTTTCTTGTATTTATTTATTCATTTATTGTAACTCCCAGAGGTGGTTGTGGAAAGGCAGAGAAAAGAAACAACAAGGAAAGCAAGAAAACAGGCCCCAGAAGGGGTGCTTCTGGTGCAATCCCCTTTACCTTCCTCTCTCCAGCCCACTGGAATCTGGGGCACACACACGCACTAGGCGTGTTTTTCAAGCCACCAGGGCCATGAGTCAAACTATTGGCCATGTGGGATCTGGCTCCCTTAACAACTAGGTTACAAGGCCAATCTTGTCTTGTCTTTTATTATTTAGTGATTTTCCACAGAATATCAGAGTCAAATTCCTGTGCCCCTTACACCATCTTTTGTTGCAATGGTTCATTCCATCTAAGGACTATGAAGGGTAAAGAGGAACATGTTTTTCTCTTTCATACAAATGAACAGCAATAGATACTTTCTTGTTAGGATATATGATAAGACTTCATAAAGAGCTGAGATTTTTGAAAGAAAAATGTGTTTATAAATAAGGAACTAGAAAGAGAGTAAAAAATTAAGCCCAAAATAAGTAGGAAAAAATATTTAAATATAAGAAATGATTAAAATAGAAAAATGACTATAAAATTAACAATGAAGTGGGACCAGCAGGTGGCATAATGGTTACAGTGCTGGACTCCCACGTAGTCGGTTGCAATTTGAGTCCCAGATCTGGTGGCTTGAAACTCACAGTGGCCACAGGTGTGTGCATGCCCAAAATCTCAAGAGGAGAATGGAAGAGAAGGGATTGAGGTGTGGCCATTCCCCTGGTAGATAATTTCTTGATTTTATCTCTCTGCCTCTCCAGTGAGCGCTGCATCCTATAGCAAAAATTTCTCTCAAAAAAAAAAAGTTAACAATGAAAGTATGTTTTTTAAAAAGTCAATAAAATGAACTACTAATTCGATTAATTAAGAAAAAATACAGTTGCAGTATTTAAAGTGAAATCTGTGTCTTTAAAGAATCACTCTTGCATTGTTAATGTTACAAACATTGTTACTTGATGCACCAGCTTTCTCAGCTGCTGCCACAAGGCCAGCCATGACCTCTGGGTTACGGTGAAGGAAACTGAGCTGCATTGCCCTCTGCAAAGCGAGGAGAACGGGCAGCTAATGCTGAAAGAAGCCTGTGCTCGCTGAGCAGTTCCATTCATTCATTTTTAAGGACATCAGGCTGAAGTCGCAGGCATGTGATTAGTTCCATGAAAGACCTCATGATCATCTCATGGGCTTTCTCGATTCACACCCCACATAAATCACATGATTACGCTGAACATTGACTAGGGGTAACCAAAGTTTGGAGTCGCATTCCTTACTTTGGATCATGAAAATTTAAATGGACCTTGCACTGCAAGCAACTTCAGAAAGACATTTTATTTTAGTTTAGCCCTCATTAATGTTCAGTTTTGGGGGATTTGACTTTTATCTTGTTAAATCAAACTAGTTTGGCCTGAACCAGCATTTGTACTCTCTCATTTTTGTTGCTATGGACAAATTTCACATTCATCTGCTTCCTTAGCGAGTTGCTGAGCACTCACAGTAGTACACTTTAGTCAATCACAGAGAATCCACCCTTTCCACTGTTCATGCTGCCTAACATGGAGTTGCAACCAATCCAATTATTTCTCTACCTCTTCTCATTTCCATTTTCATATGTCACTTTCCCTTTCTGGAACATAAAAATATCATAGGACCCCAAGCCTACCTGGAGTTCCTTAGAAGCCCTCCTAGGAACTGACGATTTGAATTGCCCTTTGTTCAATTAAACTCTGCTAAAATTTGATTTGTGTAAAATTTTACTTTTTACAACTTTCAATAGAAAGAGAAACTGAAGGCCGGCCCTGTTAGAGGGTTTCTGTTTAGTTTCAAATATCAGTCATAAAATTATTCAGTATTATATTGCAATTATTTAATATTAATATAAATAACACATAGCCAAGTGAATTAAATTTATAAATTTAGAAAACATTGCTACATATCCTAGACGTTAAAAGAAGGGAATGTTATGGATAATTTTTTGTCACAAATTTAATAAACTCAGCATAAATATATATAATCACTGTAAAGCACAGAAAAAAACTGAAAACAGAAATTCTGGCAGCCAGCAGGTGGTGTGGTGGCTTAGGTGCTGGACTCCAACATGGCTGACCATGTTTCCTGTCTGGGACTGGCGGATCGCTTTCTATCTCTCTGGTGAGCTCACATGTCCTATAGCAAAATAATAATAAATAAATAAAAGTAAATTAAACATTATTAAGAATTCAATTCTGACTATTCATATTTTTAAATAAATAATTGCTCATGTGTTTTCATAGTGAAAGACCCAGATGCTTTTAATAATGAACTATAAAATGATTAAAATAATGCCCATTCTGCACAAATTGTTTCAAGAAAATCAATGAGAAGCAAATATTTCTCAGTTCCTTTTACAATGCCAGCATAATTTCAATACCAAATTCAGACAAAGATACTCTAAGAATAGAAAAGTATAAAAATGCTACATGAGCATGGCATATAAAATCTTCAATAAAATATTAGCAGTTTAAATCTAGTAAAAAAATAAAAGAATAACACATCATGAAAAAGTGATCTTTAGCAATGCAAGGTAAGTTTTAGCAAATCAATGCCATTTACTACATTAAAAGAATAAAGGAAGGCTGGACCCACAACCCAGTGGCTAAGTAGTACACAGAAAAAGGCAGATCCCATATAGCCCTGCAGGCGTGAAAAATAAAAGCCATGAAGCCAGAAGGTCACATGGTGGTTGAGGTTCTGGATTATGCATGACTGACTCTGCAGTTCAAGGCGCAGACCTGGTGTCCTTAAGAACATCCCATGTGGGGGACCAGCAGTTAGCATAATGGCTATGTTGCTGGACTCCCACGTGGTCGACTGTGGTTTGCATCCCGGACCTGGTGGCTTAAAACTCACACCGGGCGCGTGTGCGTGCGTGCCCAAGATCCCAAGAGGAGAATGGAGAAGGGATTGTGGCATGGCCATTCCCCATTCCCCCTGGAGGGTGATTTCTTGCTTTCTATCTCTCTGTGCCCCTAAGCAAAAACCCCTCCAAAAAAAAAAAAAAAAAAAAAAAAAAAGAACATCCCGGGTGGGTGCCCCAAATCTCAAAAGAATGGAGAAGATATTATAGTGTTCCATATCCCCTGGAAAGTAATTTCTCATTTTCCCTCTCTCTCTCTGTTGCTCTTCAGTGAGCACACAATGCTCTATGCCAAAAAAATTAACAAAAAGGAAATATAAGCCATAAGCTTGCTCAGTATCCTGGCAGGATGGTGAATTGGAGTATAAGGAATTGATTCATGAGTAAAAAGAATTGTAATATGACCAGGCCCTTTGGGTGGTGCTTTCTCCACCTCTCCCTTTGTCTCTGTCTCCTGTATATATTCATACTTTTTGGAGTAAAAATAAATAAATTAGAAAAATATTATACTTATCTCAAAAAGTATTTGATGAAATATTTTTTTCTCAAAAAATTCAATGACCATTCATAGTAAAACTTTCCATAGCATATACATGTTCTTAATTTGGTAAGAGCATTGTGGTAATGTAGACTAGTGATACCTCAATAATTTTCATCCCTAATCCCAGAACCTATGAATATAATCTCTGTGCCAAAAAAGAATTTGCAGATGGTAGTGGTGCTAAGGACCATGATATAGTGATATTATCTTGGATTATTTTGGGTGGGCTCAATCGAATTCCATGAATCTTTAAAAGCAGAGGACCCTTGTTAATTCTACCAACACCGCAAATGAGCAATGAAATAGTTCTAACTCCAGAGCCTCCGGGAAGGAACACAGACCTGCTGACACCTTACTTTTATAGCCCAATGAGACCTGCATTTTGGATTTCTGCCCTAGGTAACTTTAAAATAAGATTTTTTTTAAGGCTGTTAAATTCATGGTAATTAGTTATGACATCTGCAAAGAAAACTATAGCTCCTGTCATACTTTAAGGTAACATATTGAACATGTAGTCAGTAAAACCAGGAACTATGCAAAGATACCTGCTCTTATCATTTTATTAAATATTTTATGACATTGCTTACTAAGTGAAATTACACAAGGAAAAGAAATTAAAGTATCTATATTCAGAAAGAACATACTATAATCCTACAAAAAATGAACTTTTCTTTCTAAAGCTAGTTAAATTTATTATAGAGCTAATATGGCTAAGTAAACCCACCAAGAATATGCAGGGAAATTCTGAAAAAGAAGAGAAAACAAAACAGAACATAACAAACTTATGAGAAATATCTTGAAGTTGATGTAGTAGGCTTGACATTTTTATAACTTTTATAATTCTAATACTTATTACATAATTGTATGTTGTAGGTCACAGCAAAAGAGTAATACTATTGATGCTTTTTTTTAAGAATTATTTTATTCTGGGAACCAGCAGTTAGCGTAATGGCTATGTTGTTGGACTCCCACGTAGTCGACCACGGTTCGCGTCCTGGACCCGTGGCTTAAAAATCACGCCAGGCGCGTGTTCATGCGTGCCCAAGATCCTGAGAGGAGAATGGAGGAGAAGGATTGTGGTGTGCCCATCCCCCCTGGGGGGTGATTTCTCGCTTTCTGTCTCTATGTCTCTCTCTGTCTGTCTGGCGAGCGCACGCGCCCTATAGCAAAAAACCTCTCCAAAAAAAAAGAATTATTTTATTCTAGCTTTATTTATTTATTTATTTATTTGCATTTTACTAGAGAGGGACAGAGCAAGAGAGTGAGAGAGAGAGAGAGAGGGAAAGTGAGAAAGTAAGTAACCAGGTCAGGGACTCAAACCACGATCGGCCATGTGGGAGTCTAGTGTCCTTAACCATCGTGCCACCTGCCGGCCCCTACTGATGGTTTTTGTAACCGGTATTTTCACCCCGTAGAAAAAAGGGAAAACAAGAATGGAATGGGAGAATATGAGAAAGAATGGAGAAGTGTTAGGTTTAAATTCACGATATCATTATGATTACTTCAATTTTAAACATACTTCTTAGCTCTTTCTACCAAAAGTGCTTAGACACAATGATGACTAGTTAGTGATGAGAATGACCAGATATTAGATTGTAAATATCTTTCTTTCCACTTGAAAGGAACTGAGGGGCCAGCCCATGGTGTAAGGTTAAGGAGACTGGACCGTATATGACCTACCATATAGTTCGAGTCCTGGACCTCCAGCTTGAGAAACATGTTGGGTATGCACTTGCATGCTCAAAGTCCTGAAAGAAGGGAGAAATGGAGAAGAAAGAGTTGCACTGTGACCATTTCCCAAAGGAGATACTTTCTTTGACTCTCTTCTGTGAATATACAAACCCTCTGGCAAAACTAATAATAATAATAATAAGTAAATCAAAAATAGAAGGAGCTGAAGTCCATCAGAGAGAAATGTCTGATTACAAAAGAAAATATAATATGAATTGGGGCCAGCAGGTGGCATGGTGATTAAGGCCCTGAACTCCCATAATGCACACCATGGTTTAAGTCTTGGACCACAGCTTCCTTTCTCACTTTCTCTTTCTCTGGTCAAATTAAAAAACAAAACAAAACAATAATAATAAATATAATGAAATATCTTAAAATATATAATATATATGTATGTATATATATATATATATATTATATATATATATTATATATAATATATATATAGTAAGAACATGGAACCTAGTGTTGTTTCAAGAAACAAAAAGAGAGTATTTTTTCACTGAAGAGTGGTGCCAGATGGAACCAGCAGTTGGCATAAAGGCTATGTCACTGGACTCCCATGAAGTTGACCATGATTCAAGTCAAAGACCCGGTGGCTTAAACTCATGCCGTGCACATGTGCATGCCCAAGATCTGGAGAGGAGAATGAAGGAGAAGGGATTGTGGCATGTCTATCCCCCCTGGGGGGATGATTTCTCACTTTCTATCTCTCTCTGTCTTTCTGGTGAGCACACTCACCCTATAGCGCAAAAAACTCTCAAAAAAAAAAAAAAAAGAAAGAAAGAAAGAAGAGAAAGAAAGAAAAAGAAAAAGAATGATGCTAGTCAAAAGATGTAGAATAATTGCTGACCAGCAGATGGCACAATGGCTACATTGCTGAACTACGTAGTAGACCACAGTTCAAGTCCCAGACTCATCAGCTTAAACTAATGCTGGGCACATGTGCGTGTGTGCCCAAGATCATGAGAGAAGAATAGAAGAGAAGGGACTGTGGCATGGCCATTCCCTCTGAGGGGGTGATTTCTTGCTTTCTGTCTCTCTGTCTCTCTCTGTCTTTTTGGTGAACACACACTCCCTATAGCAAAAAAAATGTAGAATAATTGAAAGAATAAAAAGAAATAGTTTTTCCCCATCTTATTTAATAATTGACTCAGGCAATTGTGATTAACATACTTTTAGAAAATGTAAAAGAACTTATGAAGATAAATATAACCAAATAGGTAATGAACAGAGACTATCACAACAAACTATAGATATTTAAAAAAGAATAAGAGAGTATATTCAGCAAAGATATGCAAACAAAATTGAAAACTAGATTAAAAACATATAGCTTTATAAAAAAGATACTAAAAAGAAAATCCAAGTAACATATGTATTTTTAAAAATTGAATCTTATTAAATTAAGTCTCTAATTTAATCTTTTTTTTTTTTTTTTTGGAGAGGTTTTTGCTGTAGGGTGCCTGCGCTTACCAGAAAGACAAAGAGAGACAGAGAGATAGAAAGTGAGAAATCACCCCCCTCCCAGGGGGTATGGCCATGCCATCTTCTCCTTCTGCTTCTTCTCCATTCTCCTCTAGGGATCCTGGGCACACATGCACATGCGTCCAGTGTGAGTTTAAGCCACCAGGTCTGGGACTCAAACCTTGGTCAACTACATGGGAGTCCAGCGACATAGCCAATATGCCAACTGGTGGTCCCTCTAATTGAATTTTACTAGATGAAGCTCTTTTTAAAGTTTATGGAAAAGGTTTATTATTAAAAAAGCTATTCACAGATTTCAAAAATTTTTGCTACAAAATAAAATCATATTTTAATTCCATTTCAATTAAGTTTTTGAAGTCCTTTTTTTGTATGTTTCATAGTGTCCTTGTCAGATTTGTATATCAAAGTCAGGCTGGACTCTTAAATTAGTTATAAGCACTTTCATTATTTTTTTACTCTCTGGAAAAACTGCTAAAAATTAGTCTTATTTTTCCTTACATGACATATTAGAAGCAAATTAATTTTATCCAAGCAAAGCAAGGTTAACAATGTTTGATGTTTCATTAATGAAATTTGACACGATACATTTTAACTCACTCAAATCAATAAAAAATATTATGAATGTATCAATGGATGAAGAAATAATATTTGATAAAAATAATAATTTTGCCTTCAGATAGAAAAATCTAACACAGAGGAACAACATGGCAGTGGTGAGGTATTCTACAAGACAGGATGTAGAGGCTTTTGAAAGAATCTTAAAATGTACATAGGTACGTGTGACTAATAACACACATACCCTATGGCTCAGAAATTTGAAATTGTATAGGTGTAAAACCAACAGAAATGCATGCATATATGTAGAAAATATATGTGCAACATTAATCAAAACATGACTATATGTGGTAGTTTCAAATTTAAAATAGCCATAAAGTCCATTAGTAGTTAAATATAGAAATTATTACTGAATTATATTTAAAAGGCCTAAAAAAAATCCCCTTTAGGTAAACTAAGACTAATGGGAGACAAGGCAAATAATGTCTCTTTCCTTTTTATATGCCATTGAATATTCTGAGGTTTAGTTTCTCCTCATAGTTATTTCATTGTAACTTATACTAACTGTGAAGCAATAGTCAGTGAAATAGCATACCATATCGCATTATCTGATATCCTTTTTCCCTCACACTGCATGACATAAACTTTCATTTCATCATTCAGATAAAGTGTTGACATCTTAACCCATACTTCAGATTCAACTAGTATAGAACCTAGGGCAAGACAATGTATTTTCAAACTTACAAGATTCTGTCAAATGATTGTCTATGGGCTTAAATCTATTCCACTTTCCATAGTAGTGCAGTTGAATTCTGGTTACTACACATCCTTGACAACACTTATTATTGTCAACTCCCTTCATTTTAATTACCTGATGTTTCTATATGGTAGTTAATACAGTTATTGTTTTACATTTCCATGGTAACTAATAGTAAACACCTTGTCATATAGTTTTGATTACTTTTTTAGTTATTTGAAGACCCTCACTCACCTGGCATATGACAGTGATGGCCCTATAAAGTAGTATGTAAAGATTGATCATATCCATAAATGTTGATTGAACAATGTATTTCTCAAGGGTTAAAAGAAGATTTGACTTATATTCTTTGTACAACAACCAGCTTCAGAAGAACTATAGACATAATTATTATTCTAAGTTATAATTATTTTAGAAGGAAATAAATTTAAGATCATTAGGATCTTGAAATATTTAATGGTTTCTTAATAGCAAACATTTCAGCATCAAAAGAATTGCTTAAAGTCACAAAGAGGGACAAATAACACATGAAGTAATAAAGAAAATTTAGAAGTAAAAAACCTTAAAAATGTTGCAGAAGAGTATGCTAATTGGTACGTACCAATTGGAAGGTGATTTGTTAGCATCTCTGACATTTGAGTACAAATTCCCATGTCCTACCAATTCCACTTTAGGAGAGATACCCTAGAAGAATCTATTCATGTGTGGTTCAGATACATGTACAGGAATATTCAAGATATTAAAAATCAGGCAACACAAACACAAGTGTCCATGAAGAGTAGAATGACAGATTACATTGTTATACATGTACATAGTCAAATATTGCAGGGGTCTGCAGCCACATACACTACTGTGATGACTCTTGCAGTCATAATCTCAAGTGAAAAAACATGAAGCAGAAAAAAAATACATAGAATATGATTCAAGTTATTAAACAATGCAAAGACCAAAATGCAATGAATTCGCTATTAAGGGAAGCACATGTAGGTGAAAAATTACTTTGAAAAGAAAAACAAGTAAAAATAGAAAGAAAAATAAAGAAAGGAAGGGAGAAAGGAAGGAAGGAAGGAAGAAAGAAGAAGTAAAAGAAAGCAAGAAGGAAAGTTAAATAAATACATAATAAGTAAATAAGCAAAGCGAGTAAGGATTACCAGGAACTGCAAAAGGTATCCCCTACGTGGGGCTGAGGGCCATGATTGGAAAAGCAATATACTAGTGGCTTCTAAGGTGTTGGAGGTAGTTTAATGGGTACTCTTTGCATAATATTTTCCAATTCGTTACATTCTGTCTTAGTCACCTTCTTCTTGTGCCCTGTACACATTGTCTTGGGCTTTAAAACATATCAGGCAATGCACCAATAATCACAAGTCACCTGGTTCCATAGTTGCCCCTTCCCTTCCCTTGGCTCAGAATCGTGGCCTGCGTAATTCTGGATCATCCTTACACAGCTCACATTCCGGGTATGGACTCACAAGAAAGGTGAATTAATTCAGCACAAAATCGGTTGTGAGGCAACCAAAGTAAGTCTCAACAAACAACGTGAGTAGGCCAGTAGGTGATAGTGGTTAAGGTGTTGGACTCCTACATGGCCAACCACGGTACTAGTCTTGGACCTGGCAGCTTGGAAATCATGCTGGACACATGTGCATGTGTGCTCAAAATCCCAGGAGGAAGATGGAGGTGAAGGGATTTGCACTGCGATTTCTCACTTTCCCTCTCACTGTCTCTATCTCTCTCTGGCAAGTGTATGCACCCTATGGCAAAAAACAAACCAAATCAAATGAAACCAAAAAAAAAAAAAATCCACATTAATTTATTTGGAAACATACTACACAACAAGAAAATATTCAGAAGCTTTGTGTTTCTTCTCAGAGTGGTTTTCTTACCACAGTCAACACTGACATCATCTTTTCTGCCACAAATTAAAGGCTACCAGTATTTTCCCCTTAAGCCAATGAGAGACAAAAAAGGGAGAAAAAGCTCTGCATTATGTCCTGTAAGGTGCTTTTTCTAATAAATAAAGAGTGTCAGGTATTTTTTTCAGCATATCCTGGAATAAAGTAATATTTCCTGACAGTTGATGATGACAATAAAAACCACCCAAAATTCTAGTAATGGTGATAAGATTTGGCATTTATCCAAGTCAAAATATGCACCAGGGCATATTCAAGATGTACCCAATGAGGACTGAGCTGAGCTCTGAAGCTTTGGTTTCCCCAATTCACAGATCACACAGGAACCCACTGAATGCAGTGTATGAGAACAGAAGCACAGTTCTGCTGCACCAGATGGGTGGAGAGCCCAACCCAGCCACTGCACCCCACAACCAAGCTTCCTCCTAAGGTTCTCTTTACATATGCAGGTGATTCCACATGGATGTGTGTGTGTGTGTGTGTGTGACAAAAGATTTAAGGTGTACAATAAATATATAACAAGTTTTATTCACATTATTTTAAAAATTTGGAACAAAACCTTTTTCATCTTATGTAGAAGAACAATACGAGAATAGTTTAGAGTTTTTGTAACGGTTCTATGCTTTTGGCATTTATTCATTTGCTTCATAAAATTATGTTAATTTTGATAGCAATTGGGAATTACTGGATGCCAATATGATAATGTGTATTTTCTTTTTTTTATTAAAGATGTATTATTTTTAGGATGTGTTTTTTAAATGGCATCTTTTCTTAGGGAACACATAGCTGTTGTAGGGGCTTTAGAAGTTTAAGAACAATTTGCCATTTATTTTCCTAATTTTCTTCTTTCTCTCCTCATAAACCATAGTGATGGTTATGTGTGCATAAATAAATAAAATGTGTAATTAATCCAAATGCATTTTTACTGAAGCATAGATTTCTGGCTCACTCTGGGGATGATTAGGGAAGTGAGCATGGCAAACTGTCTCTTTGTCAATGTAGTGTTAAATAAGATGATGACCACATTTGACTGTCAGCCATTAGCACACCCCACGGCCCTTATTCACATTAAGTGCTTCTAAACATCTCAGCATTTACAGAAGAAATATCATTCTTATTACTAAAAGTTCTCATGGGGTTTAGCTGGTCATGCATGAGCAGTAGTTTCTTGGTAAATAATTTTTTTAAAGAATTATTTATTTATTTGTCTTTGGGCATGTACACTCACTAAAGAGAAGAGAGACAGAGAGATACAGAGGGAGGGAAAATGAGAGATCACCCTCCAAGGGGAGATGGGCAGACTGCAGTTCCTTCTTCTCCATTCTCCTCTCAGAATTTTGGGCATGCATGCACATGTACCTGACATGATGGTCAAGCTATCAGGTCCGGGTCCAGGACTCAAACCGCAGTTGACATGTGGGAGTCCAACACCTTGACCCTCATGCCACCTGCTGGCCCTAGTAAATAATTAATTTAAAAAGTAATTTTCATTATATAAATCCTGTACATAAAATATGCTTTTTAAAAAAATCGAGTCTAATTACTTGCATTACTCTTTTCTGTGCTAGTTAAATGCTTAAATTGACATTTTTCTAACATAACTTGCTACTTTCTTGAAATTTTGTTTTGACTTCTGATGTTTTATTTGTGTTGCTATGAAAACAAGATATTTAAAAGAATATTTAAAATGCTTTATCACACACACACAGATATCGTAGTCAAACTGGGTCATTCGAGGAGAGTGTAATAAAGGCAGTAAAGAAGATTGTAAGATATGAAGAAGCCAAAAACACAGCGTAGGATCTAGGGCTGGGCAATGTGGCCCAGCAGACCTGAGGGGCAGGAGGGAGCAGACACCAGAGCCTGGCATGACAGAGTTGTAGGTAGAGGATGGGACGTTGGCCCTTGGTTTAGTTGTGCAGCCAGCTGAAGGTCAAACGGGAGGAGGAAATTCAACAGGCCACCTCTCTCTCCTCTCTCCAGTCTCCTCCTTAACCGGGGGGAAAAAAGAGAAGTCAGAGTCCACTAATGCTGTAAGTTAGACTTTTGGAAGAAACACAACGTGGGAGACATGAAAAGTGAATGTATGGGGACATCCCAAGGACACCTAGCAGGGCCTATCCACTGTGCCCTTGGCAGGTGAAAATCCATGCAACACAAACGACTTGCAATGTGCTGTTGGCAGCTGCACTGCCATGGGGAGATGTCAATTCAGTCACGTGCTTCTCTGAAAATCGAATTCTTAGCCACCATCTGGGTACAGTGGTTCTCTCTCTGTCTCTTTCTTTCCTTTCCTTTCTTTTTTTTTTTTCTTTTTGAGATTTTTTCATATTTGGCACATGCACTCACCAAAAAGAGAGAGAGAGAAAGTGAGAAATCACCCCCAAGCCCCCACGGGGGATGACCACACGGCATGTGCACATGTGCCCATAATAATTTTTTTTTTTGAGAGGTTTTGCTATAGGGCGCATGCACTCGCCAGACAGACAGAGAGAGACATAGAAACAGAAAGCAAGAAATCACCCCCCAGGGGGGATGGTTACGCTGCAATCCCTTCTCCTCCATTCTCCTCATGGGATCTTGGGCACGCATGCACATGCGCCCGGCGCGAACCACGGTCGACTACATGGGAGTCCAACGACATAGCCATTACGCTAACTGCTCGTTCCCCCCAGCATAAGTTTTAAGCCGCTGGGTCTGGGGCTTGAACCACAGGTGACCACATTAGAGTCCAGCAACGTAAACATTATGCCCTCTGCTGATATCATCTTTTATTTTCTGGTACCCATGATTTAAAAGAGATGAGTATAGTATAATAAGATATCATGAGAGAGAGAGCAGATGAGTTCACATTCATATAAACTTTATTATAGTATATTGTTATAACTGTAGTATTTTTTCATTAGTTACTGTTGTTAAATTCTTACTATACCTAACTTATAAACCTTATCATAG
>NW_006159729.1:1973057-2007842 GCF_000334495.1 Tupaia belangeri chinensis | reverse complement strand
TAGGGAAAAGTAAAGTATACAGAAGGTTTGGTTCTATCCACAATTGTAGATATCTGCTGCTGGTCTTGAGATGCAAGCTCCATAGATCAGAGGAAGAAGGAGAAGAGCCGTACTTGTTTTGTTTTCTTTTCTTAGAGGAGTATGAGGTTTGCCATTGTGCAGATGAGCTCACCAGAGAGACAGAGAGGGAAAGTTAGAAATTGGCACCCCAGGTAAGATGACCATGCTGCAATCCGTTCTCCATCATTCTCCTCTCAATTTCTGGGCATGTGCACACACACCTGGCATGATTTTCAAGACTCCAAGTCCAGAACTCATACCAGTCTACCATGTAGGAGTCCAGCACCTTAACCACCATGCTACCTGCTGGCCCCAAGAGCAGTAAGTTTTGGGACCAGAAGTTTGCGTAATGGCTCTGTCGCTGGACTCCCATGTAGTTGACCGCGGTTCGCGTCCCGGACCTGGTGGCTTAAAACTCACGCCGGGAGCATGTGCATGCGTGCCCAAGATCCTGAGAGGAGAATGGAGGAGAAAGGATTGTTGCGTGGCCATCCCCCCTGGGGGGTGATTTCTCGCTTTTTGTCTCTCTGTCTCTCTCTGTCTGTCTGGTGAGCGCACGCTCCCTGTAGCGAAAACCTCTTAAAAAAAAAAAAAAAAAAAAAAAAAAAGAGCCGTTAGTTTTTAAATGCGCAATTTGCAGAAGACACATTTTACACTTTGTATCTCGTTTCTTTTTCCAGTCCTTAGCTGGGTAGGGATTTGGTGAAGCAGGTCTGTCAGCTTTATGTTCAGTGCCTAGTTTTCACGTAGTTGCCACCATTTGTCAGTGATCAGGACTATTGGAAAGGATGTTCTAAAGAGGCATCTCAGAGATCCAGTAATAGTTATTCTTCCCTGTGACCCTTGGCAACAGCCCGATTTCCACCTTGTAATCTAGAGAAAGACCCCCTTCCCTGCCTGTCATGTTTCTTGGCTCAAGGAGCCTAGTGACTGGGAAAACGCCTAGTGTCCATTTCATCAGAATCTGGACTGTGTATCCTTATGAGCAGCTCTCAGTTGGGTATCAGTATTACTGTATCCATTGAATCCAAGGTTACAGGACAGAAATTATTTATATATTATAGAATATTTTATACAGAACTCCATGGTTGGTAATGTGGAATCCAACCACCTTAACCAGCAGGCCACAGGCTGGCTCAGAAATTCAACACATAACTTTAATTGTATGAGTGTGTGTGTGTGTGTGTGTGTGTGTGTGTGTTCAATGTCCAGAGGGCACATACACTTGCCAGAGAGAGACAGAGAGAAGGGGTGAAAGCATCTCCTAACAGAGTGTGGTCATATTGTAGTTCTTAATTCTCAATTCATCTATCCCTATCCCTTCAGGATTTGTGGTAAACACACACGTACACACACGCGTACACACACACACATTGCTCACTGTGTTTTTCAAGCCACCTTGGGCTGGAATTCAAACCACAGTTAGCCATGTGGGGATTCAGCTCCCTTAACCACAGGGCCAGGGCTACAGAGCTAGTCATTTAAGAGTGTTTTTTTTGCGGGGGGGAGGCGGGGGGGATATATATACTTTTCTTCCAAACTGAGACAGGTGCTGAGAGTGAAAGTTACTAATAATTTTGTCAGATGGCCAGCATAAATGGGGACTGTTCCAGACACACAGGATTCTCAGATGTCCAAAGCAGATGGAGAAAGAGGTAACTGACATCAGAGATCCACACACATTGTCACTAATTACTCAGTTGCTGCTCTGCCTCTCTTTTCATTTCATTTGTGCAGAGTAAGTGCCAGGTGCAGCACTTGCAAAGGATACTGTGACATGCCTGGCACTGCTAGATATCCAGGAACTTCACCAACATGGATGAGCCGGTTGCAAGCAGGTTTATCTCTCACACTCACTAGTGGACTTTGCTCTTTGACCTTTGACTTTTGCAACAGCCTAAGAGGCAAGGTAGTTGGTGGGAGGCATCTCCTTGGCACCTCTCAAGAATCTGAGGGTATCATATATTCTGTGACCCTTGGGATGCTGTGTTGCTTTTGGTTGACATGTGGCTAGGATGGAATGAAACAATGGGAAGCAGTTTGGAAAAGATGGAGTTCCTTGTGAACCTTCCTACAGTGATAGCCCTTCTTTAGTGGTCCCTGAACTCTTGTAGGTACCAAACAAATTGGTTCCCACTCTGTATTCTGAAAGGAAGTCAGAAAGGACTCAGTGGGCACACTGTAGGATGCTCCGAGCCAGCACTCTGTGCAGGTATCTCCACGACACCCCTCTGAGCCCTAGGGATCCACGTCAATTCAGAGACGGTCTCTACTATCCCATTAAAAAAGTTGGTGTTTTAGGGGCCACTGGGTGGTGTGGTGGTTAAGGCGCTGGATGCTCCCACCTGGCTGACCACAGTTCTAGTCCTGGACCTGGTGGCTTGCTTCCTCACTTTCCCTCTCTTTCTCTCTGTGTCTCTCTCTGGTCAGATTAAAAAATAAATGAATGAATAAATAAAATTAATTAAAAAAAAAACTTGGTGTTTTCATTTGTGGTGTGTAATGAGAAAGAAATGAAAGTGGTTCTAACAGCTGTTCTCTAGGAGGTGGTATTCCTGGCGTCTGTATTCCTTACTTAACATCAAAGAGTTCATAGAACAGAGCTGGTTCTGTGGCAAAACGGTCGTATGTCTCAAGAGAAGCTAGATCTCACGTGGCAACCACATTGAATCTCTGGTTGGGTCAGTTAAAATATGCTGGGCATACACACAAGTGCCCAAGATCCAAAGGCTGAAGGACTGAAGGAAGGAGATCATGGCATGACTAGGCCCTGGACAGCACGTTTCTTAATTCTCTCTTCTTTCTCACTCTTGTGTGCATGTACTTCTTCATAAATAAAAAAAAAACTATTTTGAAAAGTTCACAGAACACACATCAGATGAAAATTTGTGACTAAACAGATAAAAATGAGGCTATTGTCTATTTCACATCTAAGCACAGGTCAACAACAACAACAAAAAAACCCAGAAGCTTTGAAGGGATATCCACTGTATGAAAAACATGGTTGAAGATCACAGGTTCTTTACTAAAAAAAAGCTTGAGCACTGCTAAGTCCTTCTAGGTAAAAGACATCAAGAGGGGTGAGCAGGTAGCGTGGTGGTTAAGGTAACTGGATCCCACATGGCCAATACACAGCTCACATCTTGGATCCAGCAGCTTGAAAAACACTCCAGGTGTGTGTGTGTGTGTGTGTGTGTGTGTGTGTGTTCAATGTCCAGAGGGCACATACACTTGCCAGAGAGAGACAGAGAGAAGGGGTGAAAGCATCTCCTAACAGAGTGTGGTCATATTGTAGTTCTTAATTCTCAATTCATCTATCCCTATCCCTTCAGGATTTGTGGTAAACACACACGTACACACACGCGTACACACACACACATTGCTCACTGTGTTTTTCAAGCCACCTTGGGCTGGAATTCAAACCACAGTTAGCCATGTGGGGATTCAGCTCCCTTAACCACAGGGCCAGGGCTACAGAGCTAGTCATTTAAGAGTGTTTTTTTTGCGGGGGGGAGGCGGGGGGGATATATATACTTTTCTTCCAAACTGAGACAGGTGCTGAGAGTGAAAGTTACTAATAATTTTGTCAGATGGCCAGCATAAATGGGGACTGTTCCAGACACACAGGATTCTCAGATGTCCAAAGCAGATGGAGAAAGAGGTAACTGACATCAGAGATCCACACACATTGTCACTAATTACTCAGTTGCTGCTCTGCCTCTCTTTTCATTTCATTTGTGCAGAGTAAGTGCCAGGTGCAGCACTTGCAAAGGATACTGTGACATGCCCGGCACTGCTAGATATCCAGGAACTTCACCAACATGGATGAGCCGGTTGCAAGCAGGTTTATCTCTCACACTCACTAGTGGACTTTGCTCTTTGACCTTTGACTTTTGCAACAGCCTAAGAGGCAAGGTAGTTGGTGGGAGGCATCTCCTTGGCACCTCTCAAGAATCTGAGGGTATCATATATTCTGTGACCCTTGGGATGCTGTGTTGCTTTTGGTTGACATGTGGCTAGGATGGAATGAAACAATGGGAAGCAGTTTGGAAAAGATGGAGTTCCTTGTGAACCTTCCTACAGTGATAGCCCTTCTTTAGTGGTCCCTGAACTCTTGTAGGTACCAAACAAATTGGTTCCCACTCTGTATTCTGAAAGGAAGTCAGAAAGGACTCAGTGGGCACACTGTAGGATGCTCCGAGCCAGCACTCTGTGCAGGTATCTCCACGACACCCCTCTGAGCCCTAGGGATCCACGTCAATTCAGAGACGGTCTCTACTATCCCATTAAAAAAGTTGGTGTTTTAGGGGCCACTGGGTGGTGTGGTGGTTAAGGCGCTGGATGCTCCCACCTGGCTGACCACAGTTCTAGTCCTGGACCTGGTGGCTTGCTTCCTCACTTTCCCTCTCTTTCTCTCTGTGTCTCTCTCTGGTCAGATTAAAAAATAAATGAATGAATAAATAAAATTAATTAAAAAAAAAACTTGGTGTTTTCATTTTTGGTGTGTAATGAGAAAGAAATGAAAGTGGTTCTAACAGCTGTTCTCTAGGAGGTGGTATTCCTGGCGTCTGTATTCCTTACTTAACATCAAAGAGTTCATAGAACAGAGCTGGTTCTGTGGCAAAACGGTCGTATGTCTCAAGAGAAGCTAGATCTCACGTGGCAACCACATTGAATCTCTGGTTGGGTCAGTTAAAATATGCTGGGCATACACACAAGTGCCCAAGATCCAAAGGCTGAAGGACTGAAGGAAGGAGATCATGGCATGACTAGGCCCTGGACAGCACGTTTCTTAATTCTCTCTTCTTTCTCACTCTTGTGTGCATGTACTTCTTCATAAATAAAAAAAAAACTATTTTGAAAAGTTCACAGAACACACATCAGATGAAAATTTGTGACTAAACAGATAAAAATGAGGCTATTGTCTATTTCACATCTAAGCACAGGTCAACAACAACAACAAAAAAACCCAGAAGCTTTGAAGGGATATCCACTGTATGAAAAACATGGTTGAAGATCACAGGTTCTTTACTAAAAAAAAGCTTGAGCACTGCTAAGTCCTTCTAGGTAAAAGACATCAAGAGGGGTGAGCAGGTAGCATGGTGGTTAAGGTAACTGGATCCCACATGGCCAATACACAGCTCACATCTTGGATCCAGCAGCTTGAAAAACACTCCAGGTGTGTGTGTGTGTGTGTGTGTGTGTGTGTGTGTGTATGTGTGTGCTCAAAAATCCCCCAGGGAGTAATGGAGAAGAAAAGATTGCTTCGTGGTCATCCCCCATTGGGGGGGGTCCTTTCTTTTCCACTCTCTCTCTCTTTCCTATGAGCACACATGCCCTTTAGCCAAGAAAAGAAAAGAAATGCCATAAGGGAACTACAGAATCTTCCTGCTTCCCAATAGCACCTATGGTAGTTGTGATGTGTCAAATTGACTGGATCACAGGGTACCCAGATGTTTGGTCAAATATTATTCTGGGTTTTCATCTACACAATTCTGTGAGCTAATTCCCTAAAATGCATTTGAACACCTCTCTTCTCGTTCTCTACACACACACTTCATGATGGTTCTGCTTCTGATTAACTAAAGAATCTATACTTCAATTCTCTCTTAACACCCTGTTACTAGGCCCTTCGTGGTTCTCCATGATGCATGGTCTCTCTTGTCACAACAAATTGGAAATTCAACTTTGTTAACTGCAGGTGTCTCTGGTCATCTTTGGATTCAGGGAGTTAACAGTAGTCATCCTGGTAAATAACTGTAGGTCTCTTGGCCACAGTTTGAAGGGAGACTCAGGAGAAACAGCTGTGGACATCTTTCAGGGTTCTTTTCCAAATGGATGTTGACTCTTCCTTCACTGGGGACATTAGATCTGAAAGGTGGCTATGTCTGGGAACTTTAAGAGTATGACATTTTACAAAAGAAACTTCAATTCTGTTACTGTCTTTCATCCCCAGAAAATATGTGTAATATTACTGTGACATCTTGCCAATTTCTTTTCTGGGAACTCTGATCACTACCAATCCCTGCTTGTTAAATTATCCTCATTCCCAGATCTCATTATTTCCACAGAGACTAGTGCAGAACAGATCCCTGGATGGCAATAATAGAACTAGCTCTCTCTCCCTCCTTCCTTGCCCTTTCTAGAGTAACTATAGAATGTACTGGAAATACAATACCCTGAGATAAGGAGGAACTGTCCAAATAGCCCAGCTCTATTCCCATTCCTCATAGGAAACCATGTCCTGCAACACATTAGCCCAGAAAAATCATGGTGTAACACCCAGAAATGATTTGAGGGGTCCTTTGATAACATGTATGAATGAGACTCCATCCACTCTGAATGGCTTTCCTGAACTTTAGGCAACTGGTTTGTCATGATTCTTAGGTTTCTGTTGTCCCTTGCTGTCTGTCTGTGCACAATAAAGTTGTCTCCCTAAACTTATCATGAGTGTGTTCTCTCGCACAGACTTGTTTGATAGGGATTGCAGTTTGGAAAGCAGTGCAGTGAACATGCTTTACAGCCATAGAACCTAATTTCACTGCAGCATTCTCACCATTAATTTCTCTCTGAGCTGTATACAACAGTACATTTTAAGGATGTTATGGCACCTGACACCTAAGTATTTTTCCTCAATGAAGAGAGTGTCTAAAGGTCCCTCCTGTAGAATGTGTTATATAGTCTGGGTGACCAGTTAGACACACTCCTTTCAACCAATGCATTTCCTGTGAAACTTTTACTCCTTCTTGCCGTATACCAGAGATATCCCAGCTTTTCAACTTTACTTATTTTATGTAAGCATTACTTACGGGCTTCAATTACAAAAATACAGAAAGTAAGTGCCTGTGTCAGTAGCTTGAGTCAACACATTAAACCCTAAATCCAAGGTGAACGTGCTTGCTTTGATTAATCCAGCCCCATAGACCCATATTGTCCTAAAGCATTGATAATCCACTACCATATATACTCTGCAGACTGCTGCTTCTAGGTGAGTGAAGGACTGCACATTTTAGAAAGACTTACTGGAGGCCAAAATGTGGCAGAGTGGTTGAAGCCCTGGACTCCCACATGACTGACCACAGTTTGAGTACTAGACCTGGGGGCTTGCTTTCTCATTTTCCCTCTTTATGTATCTCTCTGGTAATATCCCTATAGCAAATTAAAAAATTATAATAATAATAAATAAAATTAAGTAAATAATTATATTTAAAGAAAAAAAAAAACAAAAAGAAAATCTTGTGGTTCTCTCCCTGGGACATTATGGGATTTAAACCTCATAATGGGCCTTGAGGCAATGGAGAATGGTAAGTCTGGACCTCCAGAAGCTTACTGTAAGTAAGAGTCCCATGAAATACGACTGGACATCATTTATGACGAGGGCTGCTTCCCTCAGAGACTTTAGAATTTTCATTTCTCAGACTCTTCGGTGTCCATTTAAATGTTTCCATCCCTGATGTCAGGGTCCAGCAGCACTCCATAGCCTAGTGTTAGGCTGAGAATCAGCGGTGTGTCCTGAAAAGAACACCTCCAAACTTATCTTGGAAGGCTTCACATTTTCACTACGTGTTATCAGTCAGATAACCAAGAGTTTTATATTCCTCAGTTCCCTGAGCATTAGAGCCATCAGAAAGCCAGCTGAGGGGCTAGATAATGACACAATAGTAAAATACAGTGGGAAGGGGGGTTTATGTCTGAAAACCCCTGAGTATGCTGGCACCAGAGTGCCTGTGACCTAGGGCTGGCTAAACCTGGGGGGCAGACTGCAGTGTCAAGACCCTTTTCTTTCTCTTTCTGTGTATCTCTCCCCCTTATGGAAGAAATAAACTGAAAAAAAAATCTCACTGAAACCCCTCTTTATAATTACTTTGGATAACAGAGTGACTAATTGACTCAAGCACTTTATCCTCCAAGGCCATTTGCTCCCCTGGCTCTCCATCTCTAGAATGATTCTATTTCAGGCTAAAGATTATCCTTGTCCTCTTTCCATCCAATTGAAGTAGGGGATGGATTAGGACATATAGTCAGGATACAAGGCCCAAGATGGAGACAGAGTAAGCTTTACCCAAGATGAAGTCACAGTGGCTAAGTTTTAACAAAGAGCTGACTGCATGAAGGCTCAAAACAACTATAACTAAGGGCAACGGTTTCTATTTGCTAAGTCCATTCTAATAAGAAGTACAGGTGGCTATGGTCTGAGGATCCCATAAAGAATCTGTAGTTTTCTATGCAAAAATGCATCATGACTTTTCCAACAATGCAATATTTTCTAAAGTCACTCTCTTATCAGAGAGCCAGGCCATGCTAAGACAACTAAATAAAAACTCTTTGCCTTAGCTTATCTTCAACAACCCACTTCTGGGACCCCTCCCCATTTAAGAGTTCTATTCTTTCCTCCTCTTCTTTCTTAATAAACTCTGCTTTACTACTCCTTTGTTTGTCTCAATCTTTAATTCTTTGTGAACGTGGAACGAGAACTTAAATATCTTGTGGCCCTGAATCCGGTACTGGTCTTAGGCCTGGTACTCCAGTATCTTGAGTCACCAGGACTAGTTAGAGCAGAACATCATCACTGTAATCACCCCAGGTCTAGACAGACAGGAGAGAGAATGGTTTTCAGCAGAGAGAATGGTTTTCAGAGAAGAATGTTTTTCAGATTCTTTTTGGGGTCAGCAGAGCAGTGGCAGGGCAGGGGCTGTTTAAGAGAATCTTTGACAGATGTTGTGATATTTGGTCAAAGAACCCAGCCCAGGGTGACCCATCATGGATGGAAAAAAAAAAAAATAGAGACCTGGACCTCATCTCTCTCTCTCTCTTTCTGTCTCTCTCTATATATTTAGCTATCTCCTTTGGCTTAACCAAACTCAAAGCTAAGAGAGAAGGATTCTGTTGATTTTTTGCATGTAATTTGGGTTCAGGGTACAGAGCTGCTTGGAAAAAAGATATATAGATACAGCACCCAGAACTGACCCAGCTATTTAGCAACTACTTGATCACTCAATTCTTTGCCCTCTTATTTCCAGTGTCTTTGAAATTTTACTTATTTTGTTATCCATTTTTTTTAATTGCCAGAGTGTGTGTGTGCTCACCAGAGAGAGACAGAGAAAGAGAGAGAAGGAGAAGGAGAAATCCTCAAATAGGGCTTAGTCATGCTGCAATCCCTTCTCTTCCATTTCTCCATTCTGATGGGATTTGGGCCATGCACACACAGGTTCAGCATGCTTTTCAAACCATAGATTTGGGAATTCAATCATGGCAGGTTCTAAGTTCCATAACAACTCACCTATAGCACTGGTGCAATTATTAACGATTTTTTTTCCAAGGAACTTATACAGAGGGAAAAAGACAAATAAGGCAACAAAGACAAATAAGACAACGATGGAATGCATTGCATTCAGGGTGTGCCATTTTTAGTCCTGCCTTTGAGTAATGGGACATATCATGGGTGAAGAATATGGCTGCTAAAATTTAGGATCCTGAATTTATCTTCCTGGCTCAAAATTTATGGTAGCCATTTCTTAGATGGTCTCTACTTTCACTGAGTCTGGTCTCTTCTTTCATCTCCCTCAATTACTGAGCACATTGATTTGATCAGTGTTCTTGGCTTATGTGCTTCTTTGGCTTACCACAGATTCAAATTTGGGCCAAATCTTTTTTCTTCTTCTTTCTAGGCTTCATTTTGTTACTGCTGTCATTGTTTCCTGTCTTCCTAACCTCACATATGACCTTCCCACTGTCCGAAACATTTTTCTCAAGGTGTGTCATCTGGTAAACTACCTTAAATCTCAGCTGCTCTGTGACACAATTCTTTTTTTACCTCCAGCAGGGCCACGTTGTCCTCTATCTCACCAGATAACGAGTCCTTATGAACACCATAGAGATAAGCAGGGTTAACAGTAGTCTATGGCATTTATTGTTGCATTACATAGTTTGTCGGTACATAGTTTTTAGCTTGTCTTTCTGGTTAGCTCATTAACTCCATGAAGGTCACAACTCCTTTTTCACAGCCTGGCAGAATGGATACTCAATAAATTTTATTGATCATTTATTGTATTTACTCTGCATCATTTGGAACATCCTCTGTGATTGTGACCTCTCCTACTTGACCTCTGCTCCAGCAAGTGAGGAAGAACTATGGGGTGAGAACTCTGACTGTGCAATGTTGCAGAGGTAGGAGAGGCATGCTCAGGATTCAGGTGATCAGCTTTAATCTTCTCTGAGTCTTTTTACTCAAGAGACCCATTGAGTGTCCAAAACCATATATTTTATGGCATCATAAAGGCCAATTTAAATCATGCCTTGGGATCTGTGCAGGTTTTGGATGTTTTTCTGCCATTGTGATAAGAGAAACAGAATGTGCTATTCCACACTGATTTTTTTTCTTTTTTTGATTTTTGCCATACAGCTTGTGCACTTACCATAAAGAGACAGAGAAAGGGAAAGTGAAAAATCACCCCCGAAGGGATGATCATGCTCCAATCTCCTCTTCTCCACTCTGCTCTTGAGATTTTAGGCATTCGACATGTGCATCTGGTGTGATCCTCCAGCCTCTGAGCCTGTGATTCCAACCACAGTTGGCCATGTGGGGAGTCCAGTGCCTTAACCACTACACCACCTGCTGGCTTGAATATGTATATTTTTTGAAAAGGTGAGAACTTGGGTATGTAGATTTCATCTTTTTTATTTATTTGGTTTTACTCATTTATGTATTTATTTTTAAGATTGGTTTTTGAGATGTTTGCTCTTGGGTGTATGTGCTTGACAGAAAGACAGAAAGACAGACAGAAAGTGAGATATCATCCCTCATAAGAGATGACCACACCACAATTCCTTCTCCTTCATTCTACTCTCAAGATTTTGGGCACACATGCACATGCAAATGGCTTGAGCTTGAAGCCACCAGGTCTGGGACTTGAATCATGGTCTACCATATGGAGTCAAGTGACATAACCATTATACCATCTGCTTGTCCTGTAGATCGCATCTTGAAGCCACCTTTGTTGTGACTGGAGTAGAAAAGTGATGGGTCAACCTCTCCTTTCCAAGTGCTGGCATTAGAGTGATATGCAGAGGCTTGGTCATCAGTCCCTGGACTGGAGTCGTGGGGAAGGGGTTCCTGTCTCTATTGATTTCTCGTCTGAGCTCATCATTGCTAAATGTTGCCAAACCAAGTCATATATAACAATATGGAAGTTTATATCATTCTGAAGATATAATGGGAATTCCACTGAAACACAAAACACAAGAAACATCATTTTTCAGAAGAACTGCTAAGCATGAATCCTAAGCCACACCTGCTAATAGTTAAGGAATCATAATCTGGTGATAGAGGAAAAAACAACTTAATCACCGTCAGGACTTGGACTGGATTTGACATTTACAAGTGAACCTAATTTTTTTTAAACTTTATTTGTGTTTTGTTGTGAAAAATGATATCCTAGTTACAAGAAAGTTGATTAAAAGGAGTCTAAAACCTGTTTTACACACAGAGTACTGTCAACTGCTGTGTCTTAGTAATGATAGTGTACATTTAGAAGAGAATGCAGAGTGAAAAAGGTTTTTGCTTTTAATTCCACATATAAGTTATTCATCAAGAGTTTTATTCTGGGCAAAAGCTATTCCAATCTTTTTTTCTTTTTTTTTGAGAGAGAGTTTTTTTTCCATAGGGCGCATGTGCTCACCAGAAAGACAGAGAGAGATAGAGAGACAGAAAGTGATAAATCGCTCCCTGGGGGGGTGGCCACACCACAATCCTTTCTCCTCCATTCTCCTCTCAGGATCTTGGGCATGCATGCACATGCACCCAGTGTGAGTTTAAGCCACCAGGTCCAGGACTTGAACTGTGGTTGACTACACTGAGTCCAGCGATATAGCCATTATGCCAACAGCTGGTTCCTATTCCAGTTTTCTTAGAGACATAGATAATGAAGAGAGAAAATTGAGGTTGCAATTCAGTAGTTTTTTTTTTTTTCTTTCCCTCAAGATTAGCTCTTAAAAATAAAACATAAAAATTAAAACGTAAAAATTTTGTGGCCAGCTCCACTACCAAGTGGTTAAGGGAGCTGGATCCCACATGGCTGACTGTGGTTTGATTCTCAGCAGCTTGATAACATTCTAGGCACATTTATGTGTGCACCTAGAATTTCAACAGTGTAGAATAATAGAGGAGAAGGGGTTATGGCATCACCACACACCACTGGGGCTGTTTCCTTCCTCTTCCATTCTCTATCTTCTCTGAAAAGTGCACATGCTCTCTGGCAATTAAAAAAAAAAGTAAAAATGTTAATCATCAATAATTAGGCTTTAGGAATTTGAAAGAAAACACAACATTTAAAACATATTTTAGACCAGCTTAAGAGCTAGATCCCAAATGGATGACTGCAGTTTGAATCCTGGCTCAGGGAGCTTGAAAAACACAATGGGCTTTCTTCCTCTCCCTCTCTCTGTCTCTCTATCTCTCTGTGTATCTCTGGAAAGCTCATATACCCTCTGATAATTTTTAAAAAAAGAACATATTTTAAAGAAGTAGTAAAAGTAGGTATAGTGCATTCAGTACAAACTACAGAGCTTGCAGAACTCTCAGTCATCACTGTCATTACAAAGTATACTAGTATTTCTTGTCTTTTTGTTCCAAAGTTATTTTCCCTTCTTCTAGAAGTGCAAAATTTTCTGCTGTTACCTCCTGCCACTCCGCATCTGCTTGGTAAAATTTTCAACTCAAGTGTCCTGGTCAATAGGGAGACATGTTTATCAAGTGCCCTCCTCAGAGGTTTGCACCTCAAGCAGAGGGACACCAGTACCAGAGGATCAGAGCTGACAAAAGCTGATTGCAAGTCCCCCAAAACCTTACCCATCAGTTCTAGTGGCCCAGATTTCACAGCTTGTTTTAGAAAGATGAAAACCATTTCACAAGCTACATGGAGAAAGTATTTATAATAAATTACTCTGGCTTGTATTAAATTACAAAAAAATAAAGTCAAACATTAAAAATGTAGTTGCAATTTTGGAAATGCATCATCAAAATTCTGATTAGAGAGCATGTAAGATTGGGCCAGGCAGTGGTGCGGTGGTGAAGGCAGCTGGATTCCACATGGGTGACTGGGCAATTCAAGTCTCGGACCCAATGGCGTGAAAAAGCACAATAGACTCATGTGCTTGCATGCCTGATATCCTGAGAGGAGACTAAGGGGGAAGAGATTGTGGTGAGGTTATCCGCCCTGGGAAGGGGTGATTTCTCACTTTCTCTCTCCCTCCTCTCCTAGTCTGTCTCCCTCTGGCAAGCGCATCTGCCCTGGAACACCATCAACAAAAAGCATGTAAAATATGACATTATTTACATCTTTGGGAATGTGGGACCCACTAAAAATAGGGACTCGTGTTACCTGGTATTACACATTTACTTAACCTTGCACATTTGCACTCTCTCTGTGTCAGTAGAAATAGGTGGGTAGATACAGTTATCAGTATGAAGTCTGGAAGAAGAATAGGGCATGTTTTTATCAAAATTCTTTCCCAAATACTAAGAAGATAAAACTGGACATGTTGGTCAGCATTTAAACTAATCAACCCTGGATTTCTCCAGTTGAAAGTAAGTTATTTCCATATGTTTGTAGTAATTTAGTCTGGTAATACACATAAGAAAGATGTATGACTCTCTAGGATCAGATAGAAAATATAAAAGTATAATCAACAGTCATAAAAGAGGTCAAGATGTCTGAGCCTACAGAAAACTGGAAATGAAGCATGATCCTCACCAAAGAGCTTTGAATGCATCTCCAAATACTATGTAAGCCAAACAACTTCCAAAGAGAAGAATGGCTTACCAGCTCTTGGTCTCTAACCATGCTTTTGGAAAAAGAAAATCAGGAATGAACAAAAAGATCATTTGTCAATGAAGCATGGTGAGTTCCTTAGCTGCCAGATCAAATGTTAGCCACCCAGTCTTGACAGAAGGTGTTATTGATCCTGCTTAGTAAAGAAATTGAGTCTCAACATTTTAAATGACTTGTTTATAATTAACCAATGAATTTGAAGAAATCCAGTATTCTAGGAAGCATTTTCTGACACTGAAATTTACAAAAATATGGCTTTAACTCCCTCTGTGTTTATCATCAGTGTTTGAAATCATGCTTTGAAGGACCATCGCACACAAGATATCCACAGAGAAATTTTGGGAAACCAAAAGTTGGGTGGACTGGTCCACTGGTCCAAATCAAAAAAGTCCTCCCTTTTTTTTCTTAAGGAATTATTATTTATTATTTATTATTATTCTCAATTTACCATAGGGCTTGTGCATTCACCAGAGAGAGAGAAAGAAAGAAAGTAAGGCCCAGGTCTGTGACTCAAACTGCCATTGGCTGTGTGGGAGTCCAGTGCCTTAACCACTACACCCTCCTGGCCCTAGGAAGTGCTCCTTATGATAGCTGGCAAGTATTCTTACAGCCCTGGAAGAATCTGCGCTTTGCCTTTGAGAAAATAAAGTCTTCAGGGCACTTGAGTAGTCTGGCAGAGCTGATTAAAAATAAAGCCTTTAAAGAGTGTTATAATGCAGTCCCCAGTTAACTGGAAATATAAGCAATGGCAGGGGTTGATACTTCTAAGTCTACTAAGATTAATGAAAGTGAATTACCATTGTGTTCCAAAGGAATATGTTTGGGCATTGGTGAAAAATGAGACTAAATCCCAGCTGGAGAGCCCCACTTTCTTTTAACAGAATGTTGAAGATTTAAATTGTGTAAAATCTTGCCAGATCTTGGAATTACTGTGCACTTTGATGCCAGTTGGGTAAAGCCTGTCTATAGGTAGATAAAAATATCAAGAAATAACTGTGTTCAGTAAGGACTTGAATCATTTAAACCATCTTTAAGATCAAATCACCAGAGTATTTTTTGACAGTTATTAAAAAATATTAAATAATAAGAAAATACCAAAAAGTGGTGAATGAAGTGAACTTTTATGAAGATATTACACTGTGCCAGACACCATACTGGCTCATTTTTAAATAAATATTTTTTTATGTATTTATTATTTTTTCAAAGGAAGCAAAACATGGAATGAGAATCATTAATCTTGGGCCTGTGGAGGTTAGGGTGCTAGATCACCACATGGCTGACTGTAGTTAGAGTCCTGGACCCATTAGCTTGAAAGTCATGCTGTGTGTTATGTGTGTGTGTGTGTGTGAGTGTTTGTGCATGCTTAAAATCCTAAAAGAAGGGAAGACAACAGATTACAGTGTGGCCATCCCTCCAGGGGATTGATTTTTCACTTTCTGTCTTTCTCCAGAGAGTGCATGTGCCCTAAGGCAAAAAAAAAAAAAAAAGCAAACCAAAGAAACATTTATCTCATCTTTCAAGCCAACAAATTATGATTCAAAAGAATAAAGTCATAGTTCTCAAGCACACGGTGCTTTTGAATAATAAGATACATTATTTTAAAGAATAAAGATCATCGTGATTATAAAGGCTTTCTTAGTTAAGAACCTTGGGTCTTGGTGTCTTTAAAATTACTCATGCACTTGCTCGCTTGGGTTCTGATCCCTACAACACAATATAAAATGTCAAATCAGTTTTCACATGAAATGAGTTTCAGTATAGTTTACATACATACATATGGATTGAGTATATTAGCTGGAGTTAATGTCATGTCACAGAGATGGCCACACACATCCTGTGGTGTGCACAAAAATACAGAAAAAGTGGGACTAGCAGGTAGCATGGTAGGTAAGGCACTGGAGTCCCATATGACAAGCCATGGTTCGAGTCCCAGACCTGGTGACTTAAAAATCACACCAGGTATGTGTGTGTGTGTGTGTGTGTGTGTCTGTGCGTGTGTGTGTGTGTGTCTGTGCCCAAAATCCCATGCGAATTGAGATGGGATTGTGACATCATCATCTCCCTGGGGTATTATTTCTCACTTTCCCTCTCACTCTCTCTCTCTGTTTCTCTTCAATGAATGCATGTGCCCTATGGCAAAACAAAACAAAACAAAACAAACTAAAAAATAAATAATTCTAATTAAAATTAGAAAAAGAAAGAAGAAAGAAAAAAAGGAAGGAAGAAAGAAAGAAGGAAGAAAAAGAAAGGAAGAAGGAAGGAAGGAATGCAGGAACAAAGGAAAAAGAAAAGAAAGAGAAAAAGAAGGAAAAATAGGTGGTAGAGAAGTAATAGTACCTACATTCAAGCCAAATGCAGACCAGGTGCCTGTAGGTTGGCTGTCACTCTTTTGAGAGGGACCTGCTTACATAACTGTAGGGAGACAATGGACCTGGATGATCTGTGTGACTATATATCTAGGGAAGAGCCCTGAGGCAGGAAGAAGCCTTGGTAGAATGGTGGTGCTCCAAAAATGGCCTTGGTGGAAGGATGGAGGGTGCTCCAGAAATGGCCTTGGTAGGACAGTGGAGGGTACTTTAGAAATGTCCTTGGTAGGAGGCTGGAGGGTGGGGTAGAAATGACCTTGGTGGAAGGGTGAAGGGGCTCTGAAGCCCAGTAGCTTGCAAATGCTTGAAATTTTTTTGGGGGGGGGGCTTTTTTTATATATATTTTTTAAGTGTTTTAAATTTAAAGTTGTTTTCTGCCTGTCCTTTGAATTATCTCAGATCTGCTGGGCCAGTTTTTCTCCAATGGTAGAAAAGATGAGCCTCCAGGACCATCCAAATCTGTCTCTTTTCAGCTCATACAGGGCAGCTCAGAGGATGTTCAATCAAATGGAAGAATCCTTGTCACATGGAAGGACCATGTTGGCCCTGTCTGGTTGTGACGGGGGGGGGGGGGGGGGGGAGTGTATAAACTGCCCTCAGAGACCCCTAATGCAGGGGGGAAGCCACTCATTTGGACATAGTTAAAGATGATGTTCTTCAGACCATGAAATGATACCCTGAGGTTCTTGACACTTCCGCTGCAGCTCACTTACCGTGGTTTCTCATCGACTGTGGCACTGAAATACAGTTTGTCACACTCAGGGCCGAAGTACTTTCCCAAACACTGGTTAGGAGCTAGTTCCTTTCATTGTCTTCTTGTAGGAAAATGGATCTTCTGCTGCTCATTTTACCACACACTTAAAAATATTCTAGATGATTATTCTGTGAGCAGTGATATTGTTCTTTGATGTTTTAAAGATACTCTACCTAATGGCAAAATTAGCTTTGGAAAATTTCAGAGAGACAGAGTCTATTGATATGTTAACAGAAATGATTCAAAATTAGAGTGTCAGCAATGGGATCCAGCCTCCTAGTTATGCAGAATTTGTGATCAGTGATGCATTTATTTATTTGCCCAGGAGGAGTAGCAGATGTATGGACGTGGAATACGTGAACTGCTGCTACAGTTATTCACCATGTCCCAGGAGGGACAGGCATTTCTTGTTTATGTTCGCATTGCTTTATGATATAACTGAATTCTATACACATGTTTTCTAGGAAAATACTACCTTGATACAAATTTCTTTTCTCGAACTTTGCCTTTTTTTTTTTTTCTGGAGAGGTTTTTACTATAGGGCACATGCGTTTTCCAGAAAGACAGAGAAAGACAAAGAGATAGAAAGCGAGAAATCCTCCTCCAGGGGGGATGGCCACGCCCTAGTCCCTTCTCCTCCATTCTCCTCTTGGGATCTTGGGAATGCACACACACGCGCCCAGCATGAGTTTAAGCCACAGGGTCTGGGACTCGAACCATGGTCTACTACATGGGAGTTCAGTGACATTGCCATTATGCTAACTACTGGTCCCTGAACTTTGTTTTTTTGTCAGTGCAAAATTAAATTAAGTTATGACCAGTAAGTGCTTCTGAATTCCAAACTGAAGCAACTGATTTTTGCTGAGATTCAAAAGTATGTATTTCACTCAGGGTTAAAAATTGTCAGCGCAATTCTTCTACAATAGGCTCTGGGTATTTGAGCAAATTACGAAGACATGGTAAACATAAAAGCACGGCTATGCATCAATATAAATTAGTTTGTAATAGTAACTGACATTCTTGTTGACAATACCAACAAGCCAAGAACTGAAAGAGCTGCATGACAATGGTTGGTTTGTACCGCCATTTGACACATAGCTCTGAAAATCATATAGAGATGACAAACAGTGCTATCAGTGTTGGTCTTTCATAAATGAGATTAATAAACAGAGAACAAATGTATAATACTTTAAGTAATTTCAGGTCCGAATCTATTCGCAAAAAAGTAATTATATATAGCCATTAGTCAGTGTTTTTATCATTGCCTTTAAGGTAATTTGAATTCCATATAAGAAATAGATATGGTTGATTTCATTTTTCTTTGCTGATTTGATCATGATGATAGCTCATTACCAAAATGATCACAGTGTGGTTATCTGAGCCTCCTTAACCTAGTTGAATTTCAGTTGCACATAGGGCACCACAAATTTAAATAGCTGGTTTCAATTCCAATAAGAACAGTTTTGCTCTTAGAATTACATTTTTTTCAAGTTTTGTAATTTACTCTAAGAATGTGTTCCTATTATTTATCTTTAACAGTTATACTTGGATATTTTTAAAAAGCTATGATACACTATTTATAATTATCATGCCACCTTATTTTAATTTTTCATGAGCTATTATGTTATTGAATTTAGAGAAAAGTAAGATTCTTTGCATTGATGAACCATGGTCTACTACATGGGAGTTCAGTGACATTGCCATTATGCTAACTACTGGTCCCTGAACTTTGTTTTTTTGTCAGTGCAAAATTAAATTAAGTTATGACCAGTAAGTGCTTCTGAATTCCAAACTGAAGCAACTGATTTTTGCTGAGATTCAAAAGTATGTATTTCACTCAGGGTTAAAAATTGTCAGCGCAATTCTTCTACAATAGGCTCTGGGTATTTGAGCAAATTACGAAGACATGGTAAACATAAAAGCACGGCTATGCATCAATATAAATTAGTTTGTAATAGTAACTGACATTCTTGTTGACAATACCAACAAGCCAAGAACTGAAAGAGCTGCATGACAATGGTTGGTTTGTACCGCCATTTGACACATAGCTCTGAAAATCATATAGAGATGACAAACAGTGCTATCAGTGTTGGTCTTTCATAAATGAGATTAATAAACAGAGAACAAATGTATAATACTTTAAGTAATTTCAGGTCCGAATCTATTCGCAAAAAAGTAATTATATATAGCCATTAGTCAGTGTTTTTATCATTGCCTTTAAGGTAATTTGAATTCCATATAAGAAATAGATATGGTTGATTTCATTTTTCTTTGCTGATTTGATCATGATGATAGCTCATTACCAAAATGATCACAGTGTGGTTATCTGAGCCTCCTTAACCTAGTTGAATTTCAGTTGCACATAGGGCACCACAAATTTAAATAGCTGGTTTCAATTCCAATAAGAACAGTTTTGCTCTTAGAATTACATTTTTTTCAAGTTTTGTAATTTACTCTAAGAATGTGTTCCTATTATTTATCTTTAACAGTTATACTTGGATATTTTTAAAAAGCTATGATACACTATTTATAATTATCATGCCACCTTATTTTAATTTTTCATGAGCTATTATGTTATTGAATTTAGAGAAAAGTAAGATTCTTTGCATTGATGGGTTTTGAGACTGAGTTTCATTATTATACAAGCTATTATACTAACATCATTTTCGAGGACCCTGAAGTATGCAATACACAGAAATGACTTGCAAGACTGAGTTCGATATGCCAGAGCATACTTGTAGTTATAGGTATGTGTTTCATCACAAAAAAATGGCACACAGTCAAGAAACCTTCTATTTCATCTTTACCCTCCTTCGAATTCTATAACAAAGACACGCATTTTAAATCTTGCTCCTGGGCTGAAGTTGCTTTGGAAATTGGAGCCCATCTTGAACTCTGAGAGCTAAGTTATAAACTCATTTAAATTTGGATTTATAATGGAAGCAGCACGATATTTTATTGTAACTGCACAAGTCAAGCTCCATTCGGATACAATAAAACAGAGCATGGCAGACCACCCTCCGCTGTGCTTTTATTAACTTTGTATTTCCAACTTAAGAGTAATCATGTCAGTAATGCAAGCATTTCAGTTGACTTCCCTGAAAGCGTATTGCTTTATATTTGCAAGTCACTGAATGTGGCATTTTCCTTCCTCAGCCACTGCACTTTTGAGACCACTTGAATGTGAGAAACGCGAGTCTGAGGTTTAGGCTCTCAGTAAATATGCAGAGAGATATAACTCTTCTGCACTGGATTGGAAAGCTGAATATGACGGATCATGGAAATAAAATAAAAGTCATTTTCTTTTATGTTCGTGAAGTGTAAAGCTTCCATTTTCCGTATTAGTTACAAAATGAATGATATTAGGAAATTGTAGGGATGACTTTCAGCTTCTACTATGGAGACAATTATTAGGAAGACTGACAATATAAAATGAGATTAAGTAATTCAAAGTGTTACTTCCATTTATACTAGTTTATTAATGTGAGTCAGCTAGACCCTCTCAGAAATCAGACGACTTATGCCTGGGGGGCTATCAGGAGACATACTTGATTTTGGGGGGAGTCCTCTGCTAAGGTTATTGAATGGAAGGTAAAGGATATTTATATTGGAATATATGATGAACAAATGCATAGAAAAAGCATTGTCTTCAAGCACATATAAACCCATGCTACGATATAGACTTTCAATTTCAACTCGAGATGTAGAGAGCTGGAAGGCCTTCTATCAAAGGTAAAGCCGGACGCTACTTAGGGTGGTGAAGACAGACTTCATCAGTAATACGCTGTTGCAGTTTTCTTCCTGCAAACACACTGAGGGGGTGAGACCCAGCTGTGTTCTTGAGCTGTTAAATATTATGTGTGTGTTTATTCAGGTCTTCACAGGCCTAGGTTAAGGCCAAGATGAGAAAAGGGTTCTGAGAAACCTGACTGGAGTCTGGTCAAGGAGACAACCTTTTTTTTTTTTTTTTTTTGGAGAGATTTTCACTGTAGGGCGCGTGCGCTCGCCAGACAGACAGAGAGAGACATAGAGACAGAAAGCGAGAAATCACCCCCCAGGGGGAATGGTCACGCCGCAATCCCTTCTCCTCCATTCAAGGAGACAACCTTTATCACTCTCACCCTTACTGTTAGCCAGACCCTAGACAAATGGCAGATTGTCCACACTTGTGGACCTCTCAGAAAATCAATGTCCCAGAACAACTAGCCCTTAGTCTAGAGTGAGAGAAGTCTGGAGACGAAAACTAGGACCTGAGCGTTTGCTTGCACAGACATCAGCAGGGAGCGTGTAAGCCTGTTATAAGATATAGCTAGAAATGTTTAACACAGTGCTCAATGTGCAGTGTAGACAGTGGGGAAGTGCGAAGCCCAGGTGGGCCACAGATGTGCAAGGGCTTGTTTCTCTGGGTTTCCTCCAAGTAGGATTGCAGTCACCAGGTGTTCACAAGGAAAAATGGGGTGAATCCTGGAAAAACTCCCCCAGGTGCCACTGAGGAAACAGTGTTTTTACCTGTACAGGAGATGATAAAAATACTCCTTTATTCATTGCCTCTAGTAAGTCAAGAATACAGATTAATCACTAAAAGAATAGTACAACTAAAGAAACGTGTCATAGTTAGGTTAATTAAATAGGAAAAGAAAATAAACAGTATACCGATGCGAAAGTAAAAATAAGCTTGTCTTAGCAAATGGTATGATCACCTATGTTGAAAATTTGAAAGACTCCCTCCTCCAAAAAAAACAAAGTTTCTTGGAACTAATAAGCAATTATAGTAAGGTTCAGGATGCAAGGTTGTAGAACCCAAGATTAATACCTAAAAGTCTTTTGCTTGGGACCAGTAGTTAGCGTAATGGCTATGTCGCTGGACTCCCATGTAGTCGACCGTGGTTCAAGTCCCGGACCCAGTGACTTAAAACTCAGGCTGGGCGCATGTGTGTGCGTGCCCAAGATCCCGAGAGGAGAATGGAGGAGAAGGGATTGTGGCATGGTCATCCCCCTGGGGGGTGATTTCTCGCTTTTTGTCTCTCTGGCGAGCTCACGTGCTCTATTGAAAAAAAAGAAGTCTTTTGCTTTTATCTATGCCAGTAATGAAAATGTGCATTTTTAAATTAAAAACACAATACCATTATTTTAGCGCATCCCAAAATGAAATATTGAATCATAAATTTAATAGCATGTATAACATTTATAGGAAGAAAAATAGAACTCTGTTGAAAGAAATCAAAGAAAACTAAGCAAATGGACATATATTCCATGTCCCTATATAAAAAGATTTCCTATTGCCAATATGTTAGTTCTTACCAAATTGATATATAGATTCAACACAATATCAATTGTAATCCAAAAAGGGTGTTTTGTAGAAGTCAGTGAACTGATTCTAGAGTTTATATAGAGAGGCAAAATAGAATAGTCGATGCAAGGTTGATGGAGAATATCAAAGTTAGAGGACTGACACTATCAGGCTTCAAGACATATTATAAACCTATTGTAACCAAAAAAATCTGTGATATTTGTTAAAAAGTAGAAAGATCAATAGAATAAAACAAAGAGAAATATACCCATAAGACTATAATCAATTGTTTTCTTTTTCAAAAGGCATGTGCACTCACCAGAGAGAGACTGAGAGAAAAGGAGAAGGAGAAGGTATTCCCCCGATAGGACATGGTTGTACTCTAATCCCTTATGCTCCTTTATCCATCCTGTCAGGATCTGGGGTAGATACATAAATATACAAGGCATGTTTTTTAAGCTTCTGAGGCTGGGATTCAAACTGTGGGTGGCCATATAGGATCCAGTTCCTTTAACCCCTAGGCTACGAGGCTAGCCCTCAACTGGTGTTTCATATAAGGCCAAAGGCTAATCAATGAAGAAATAAAGTATTTTCAAAACATAGTGCTGGAATAGCTAGACATCCACATTCAAAACATGTATGTAGACACAGACTTCATACCTTTCATAAACATTCACCCCAAATGGATCACAGACATAAATGTAATGTGAAAAACTATGAAACTACAAATACAAAATACCTTTTGTATTTGGATACAATGCCACAGGTATGACCTATGAAAAAAAGATCCAAAAAGCTGAACCTAATTAAAATAAAGAAAAAAAATCTACTCTCTGAAAGTTACAGAAAAAAGAATGTAAAGACAAGCAACAAATTGGGAGAAAATATTGCAAAAGATATAGGTGATAAATAACTACTACTCAAGGTACATAAAGAACACTTAAAACTCAACACTAGTGAAACATACAACCTGATCAAAAAATGGGTGAAAGATCTTACTAGACAACTCACCAAAAGAATAAAAATATAAATGGTGAATTAGCATATAAAATGATGCTCGAGGGTCAGCAGATGTCATGGTGGTTAAGATGCTGGATTCCCATTGACTAATCACTGACTGATCACTGTTCAAGTCCTGGACCATGCAGCATGAAACTCACACTGGGTGCATGTACATGCACGCCCAAAATCCTGAAAAAAAAAGTAGAGAAGAAAGGATTGGAGTGTGGCCATCCATCCTGGGGTGTGATTTCTCTGATTTCTCAGTTTCTCTCTCTCCATCTCTCTCTTTCTCTCCAGTGAACATCCTATAGAAAAAGAAAAAAAAAAATTCTCAAAAATTTTTAAAAAGGAACATGCTGTATATCATCATATCATAATGTCATCAGGGAAAGGCAAGTTAAAACAACAAAGAGATGTCACCATATACTAATCTGAATGGACAAGATTGAGACCACAACAACATTAAATGCTGATTAGCATGGAGCCACAGGGATTCACATTAATTGCTGGAGGGAATGCAAATGATGCAGTCAGTTTGGAAGACAGTTTAGCAATTTTTCACAAAATTAACATCCTCTTACCATACAGTCCAGCATTCCATACTTCAATTTTTTTTTTTAAGATTTTGTTATAGGGAACATGGGCTCTCCGGAGAGAGACAGAGAGGTAAAGAGAGAGAGAGAGAGAAAGTGAGAAAACACCCCTCAGAGGAGATGATCATGCCATAATCCTTTCTCCACTTTCCTCTCAGGATTTGTGCACATACATGCGCACACACATATGTGCCCTTGGTAATACAATTTCAAGTCGCCAAGCCCAGGACTCGAACCACACAGATGGTCATGTGGGATCCTTAACCTTAACTAACTCAAAGGAGTTGAAAAATTATGTCCATACACAAACCTGCACATGGACTTTTAGAGCAACTTTATTCATAACTGACAATACTTGGAAGCATTCGAGATAAATAAACTATGGTATATCCAGATAATGGAATAGCATTCAGAGCAAAAAAGAAATGGAAATGAGTCTTTCAGCCATGAGAAAATAGGGAAGAAATTTAAATGCATATTAATAAGAGAAAGGATCCAATCTAAAATGGCTGCATAGTTTACTATTCCAATTACATGACGTTCTGGAAAATGCAAAATTATGAGAACAGTAAAAAAAACTAAGGGTTGAAGAGGAGATACATTAGCAGTATACAGAGGATTTTTAAAGCAGTGAAATTCTTAAACGATGTGTAACAGTGGATACATGAACTGTAACTTTGTCCAAACCCATAAAATATACAATGCTGAGAATAAATTTTTATATAAACTATGGGTTCTATGTGATAATGATGTGTTAGTGTAAGTTTATCAACTGTAATATTGTATACCTCATTGGTGGGGATGTTAATATTGAGGAGGGCTATGTATGTGTGGGTGCAGGAGGCATGTGGGAAATCCCTGTACTTCCCTTTCAATATTGCTGTATGAATCCAAACTTCTCTTTAAAAGATCAGTAAAGTAATTGATAATGAAGTGGAAAAAAATTACACACATGACTTGTCTACCACAAATCAAGTAAGATGAGAGTAAAAAAGACCCATAGAGCACTTTAGATAAGAGACAAGTTCTGGGCCAGTAGGTGGTGTGGTGGTTAAGATGCTGGACTCCCACATGGCCAACTATGGTTTGAGTCCCAGACCTGGTGGTTTGCTTTCTCACTTTCTTTCTCTCTTTCTGTCTCTCTCATATGAGCTCATGTGCCCTGTAGCAAATAAAAAATAATAAACAATGATAAGTGAAAGTAAATATTTTAAAAGGATTAAGTTCTGATATATTGGTTGTTACATTGAACATGAATGCTAAATACTCCATATATATGTATAAGATTAGAAAAAAATAGATCAGTGTTAGCGGGGGCTGAAGTCAAAGGGGAACTCTCTTACGCTGCTGGTGGGAATGTAAATTAGTCCAGTCACTGTGGAGAACAATTTGGAGATTCCTCAAAAATCTACAAATAGAACTACCATATGATCCAGCAATCCCACTCCTTGGTATCTACCCAAAGGACAGAAAAATTCTTTATCAGAAAAGTGTTTGCACATCGATGTTTATTGCAGCACTATTCACAATTGCTAAGATATGGAACCAACCCAAATTCCCCCGTAGAAATGAATGGATTGGAAAACTGTGGCACATATACTCTATGGAATACTATTCAGCCATGAGAAAAACCTGGCTTCAGCCATGAAAAAAAACCCTGGCTTTTGGAAGATTTACTGCTGAGTGAATCAAGCCAGGCTATGAAGGAGAGACACTGTATGTCCCCATTTAATATGTACCGAGTGTCCTCACTCTATGACTGAAACTGACTGAAAAAAGAATGTACATACACAAGAGATGGATGTGATTGCCAGATGTGGTGTGTGGAGGAGTGGGGCCTGGAGAAGGACATTTGGAGGAAGGATAAGGAGACAGAGCATGGATGAGATGGGGAGGTAGCAGTGTTATCTGTTGAAGATATTTTGATCAACTAGATTGGGAAGAAATTTCACATGTTGAAATGTTCACTTTGTAAGTTAAATAATGTGACTGAACATAAAAAAATAAATAAATAAAAGTTTTTAAAGAATAAAAAAAATATGCTAGGTCAAAGAAATTCAGTTTAAATGTGGTAGATGGAGATTAAAGAAAACAACTTTTCTAGAAAAGTGAGGCTGGTTTGCATTCCAACCAAAGCGTGTTTTTAATTCATGGAGAAGTTATTTTTGTTAGAAAAGCCACTTTGCTGTTGTGTAGTTTCCCTTGACCCTTTCGCCCTCTCTGGAGTACCATTTGGAGCTGGTCTAACCTGGAAGGGCCACTGCAGAAAAGGAAAAGCTTCCAAGGAAAAAGAACTGCTCCTGCTTGCTGCAAGCAGCCTGGAGTACTGGGCTGTGCGCCTTTCTCTTGCTGAGTCTCTCCTGCAACATCATGAAGTGAGGCAGCTGGGCTCAGTGACCTCTGAGCTTCCTTCCACCTTCGAAATTTTCTAGGGCTGGGATGTTCAAAGGAAAACCTATTTACTGTCCATAAAGGACTGTTGTAAGCACAAAGCTCTTAAAGTTGCAGATAAAGTGTTCCACTAAAAAGCCAGTGAGTTAATAAGTGCCTCTAAGGCTTTGCTTTAAGACTTATGCTTTTTCTCCCAACTGAAAGAAACCACAGTATTTCTATAATGTGGAACCATGAAAAATAACACTATTAACCAATTAAAACCACCTGAGATAAGAGCCACTCTCTCAAGCATGATGCGTGCTCTGTAACCTCTGTTAAATTTCCCACTCTAAATCGTCTAGATTTTTCAAAACAAACTAGATGTAGAGGAATCAAGCTGGGTAGAATCTCGTGGTCCTCCTCTCACAGGTATTTATGGAAGATGTCAATATAGAATCAGGGGAAAACATGTATGTTTGAAATTATACTTGGAATAGAATCATATCAAGCAAGTTTTCTCAACGCTAGTTACCTTCTCGAGTCTCATTTTTCTTATTGAAAAGATGGACAAAACAATAGCTACTCTGGCAGCTCTTGTTTCTGGAATAGAAGATAGTATATGTAAATATTCCTAGACCTCGTTAGATGCTCAATAAATGGCAATTCTATCAATATTTTTAGTTCTATAGAATTATTTTAGTTCCTGCTGTAAAAAAATTTCTTCTCGTGGGAACAGCAGTTAGCGTAATGGCTATGTCGCTGAACTCCCATGTAGCCCGCCACGGTTCGAGTCCCAGACCAGGTGGCTTAAACTCACGCCGGGCGCATGTGTGTGGGTGCCCAAGATACTGGGAGAAGAATGGAGGAGAAGGGATTGTGGCGTGGCCATTCCCCTTGGGGGGTGATTTGTCACTTTCTGTCTCTCTGTCTCTCTCTGTCTTTCTGGAGAGTGCATGTGCCTTATAGCAAAAACCTCTCAAAAGAAAAATTTCTTCTCTTTGGCTTCTTATGGGTTCTCCTTTGCATTAGTTGTGTGGGCTAAACTGTTGAAATGAAGTGGAACCCAGAGTGCATGGGATGGTTACATTTAAAGCTGGAAAAGGACAGCACATGTTTGGTCATACTGCTTCATGCAAGCTATTCTGGAACTGAGAGACAAAGCAACCCAGGTATTTTCATCAAATGGGTTCCAGATCCACTCTTGACAAAATTCAGTGGACAGGAAAGGAGAAAGAACAAGGAAATGAGAGGTAGAGGCCCAGCTACAGTAGTACAGAGGTCACTCAAGGCTCTGCAATGCTTGAGCCACGTGGAAGATCAGGGTTTGGGTGTCAGGTCAATGGATACAACCTGGCACGGGCATGTGAGCCTGTGATCGTAGCTGGCTGGGAAAGGCTGGGATCAACTGGAATCATGACATGACATCCTCTTGAGGATGCCTGTCTTTCTTTCTCTCTCTCTCTCTCTCATTAAATATGTAAATACACAAACTTTTTACAAAGAAAAATAGATATGTGGAGGGAGAATATTTGTTCCCAAGGATGTGTGTTTGCTCTGAGCAAGAGGCCTTTGCAAATGCAGTTCTGTCACAATGAACGCGTCTATGATAAGGGCACAACAATGACTGGCTCAGAGGCTCGTGGGTAACACACTGCTCAATCAAAGCTGGATGCGTTTAAAAGAGTGTGTGAGTTCAATTCCCCAGCAGGTGTATATATGCTGTTTTTTTCCCATGATCTCGGCTGACTGAGGAGGGTAGGGAGTGGATTGCTGTGTGAGATTCTGTTAAGGTTGTTTGTCTTTCTATCTCTCACTCTCATGAAAGTCAGAAATAAATAAACAGCAACAACAACAACAACAAAACCAGGATAAAAGGTAAGTGGATTCTGCTAAAAGTCAATGGTCACCTTTGAGAAAGTCACTTAGCTGTCCTTCCTCACACAGTGTGACCTGTTTCCTGATGTATTTGCAGTATCCAGACTCCATGTCACTACACACTGAAACACACAGCTAAAGAAGTCTTTCTAAGAAACTCTGTTTTGCCTCTTAACCATCCACAAGGATTTTCTTTTTAAGTTTCCCTAAGTTTTCAAATCCTGATCCTAACTTTTGAGTCTCTCTTGAAAATTATCTTACTGTGGTGATTAAGACACTGGATTTAGATTCCCTTATGGTCAATGATGGTTCAAGTCTCAGATTTAATGACTTGAAAACCACCTGGCACATGTATGTATGCCCAAACTCCTGAGAGGAGAACGGAGGAAAAGATATTGTGGTGTGGCCATCCCTCTGAGGGCAGATTTCTCACTTTCCCTTTCTCCGTCTCTCTCTTATGAGCCCTCTGTCTCACGTGTCCTATATGGAAAACTAAAAGATAAATAAATAAAAATAAAATAAAATAAAACAGATCTTTCTGTGAGTAGCTTAGGTTTCCTTCCATCCTGCTCCATATGCTTTTGATCTGGCCTAAGTTTCCACTGAGAGTGATCTACTCTGATTTAAATGTTTGTTTCCTTCCTCCAGTCCATCTTTTCAAACCTCCTCCCCAAGGCAATAGTACCGAGGTGGGGCCTTTAGGATGTGACTAGGTCACGAGGCTCAGCCTTCATGAATAGGATTGGTGCCCTTACTGAAGAGGTCTGAGGGAGCAGTCAGAAACTCTGTTAGAGACCAGGAAATGTGCCCTTGACAGACACCAAATCTGTCAGTGACTTGACCTTGGCCTTTCCAGCCTCCAAAACTATGACAAATGGATTTGTTTTCTTTCTTCCTTTCTTTCTTTCTTTTTTCAGAATTATTTTTACTTACCTTTATTTATTTATTTATTTAAATTTGGTCAGAGAGGGACAGAGTGAGACAAGAGAGTGGAAGCAAGAAAGCAAGCCAACAGGTCCAGGATTGAAACCAGAGTTGGCTATATCCAGAGCCCTTAACCAACATGCTACCTTAGCTGGCCCTTTTTTTTTGTAGAGAGATATTTACTAAAGGGCATGTGCCCTTGCTGGAGAGACAGAGAGAGACATCCACCCTAGGGAGAATGGCCACATCTCAATCCCTTCTCCTCTATTCTCCTCTCTGGATTTTGGGCACACACGCACACACACCTGTTATGAGTTTAAACCACCAGGTCCGGGATTCGAACTACAGTAAACTATGTGCAAGTCCAGCGATGTAACCATTACCCCATCTGCTGGTCCTGGATTTCTTTTCTTTCTAAGGTACCTAACTTACGGTATTTTCTTAGAGCAGCCTGAATGGACTAAGACATTATCTAATGCATCATTTAGTCAATACATGTCTGGAACAAATGAATAAAGAATAAGGAACCAGCAGATGGCGTAATGGTTACTTTTCTGGACTCCCACTTAGTTGACCACAGTTCGAGTCCTGGACCTGGTCTGGTGGCTTAACATTCACACTAGGCACATGTGTGTGTGTGTGCCCACAATCCCAGAGGAGAATGGAGGAGAAGGGATTGCGGTGTGGCCATCCCCCTCAGGGGGTAATTTCTCACTTTCTGTCTCTCTGTTTCTCTTGTGTGTGCATGCATCCGATAGCAAAACCTCTCTCTTAAAAAAAAAAAAAAGCAGCAGAGTTCCCAGCCATTCCAAACTGGTATTTTCCCATCCTATAAGTATAAAACTACAGTTATATTGTTTTCCTTAACTGCATAATTTGGTTTTGTCTCTTCCCATGGAAGATAATAGAGAGGAGTCCCCTGTAAGTAAAATTGCAATGCCAGTGTCTGGGGTGTGTGTTGATAATCCAGTGTCAAGCTAAGATGACACATTTTTTATGCTAACTAAAAATAATCTCATGTTTGTATTGTAACAATGTAAAAGTATAACAAAAAGAATGTAAAATTCATATATATGTTTTAAAGAACGTTGAGGAGATTTAAAAGGAAGTTTTCTGTTTCCAGCTCACTGTTATGCTTTGCACTCTCCATATTCACTGTCTTATAAGACTGGGTGAGTAAAAGGAGAAATGGTAGGTCTGAGGTTCTGGCAACAGGCAGACCTAGGTTGAAACCTTGGCTTTGTCCCCATGTGTAGTTAAATTTCTTAATCTCCCCAAAGCTTAGTTTCTGCTAATGAAGAATAATCGATGCTAAATTACAGTGTGCTAAAAAACATAATACGAAATCATGTACCTAGAAATAACACAATAAATATTATTACTCTTCTTTGCAGTCAGGTAAACTGCCCTCAACTATGTTATCTGACAACTCTCAGAAATGTTTTTATGTGGTAAATTAACATTTTTATATTGTAATTTTTCAATGCACTTAACATTTTGTATATTAGGTATATAATTTGTGTATTGAAATATCTCATTTTTATATGTAATTTTTTCTCTTATCACCTTTTTTACATAGATGTTATGTTGTTTTTTTCGCATACATGTGCCACATATTCACAGAGGGATTTGTGTTACTGTCTTCTGTTAATATGTTTCATTACTATTACTAGGCAATATTAAAGCAATATCATTAAATAGTCATAATAAATTTTAACCTGTTAAAACATCCTGGGGAAACTGATGCTGATGAACTTGAGTAGTTGTGAGGTGGTTCAGAACATTCTGGCTTTGAAACAGGGATTAAACTGTCAAAGTGGTGAACTGAAAATCACTAACACCCTAATAAAAGCTGGTAGGAATATTTACTAGGTGGTCAAAGGACTAAAGACCAGTGTGTATGAGCTTCAACTTCATGAAATAATGAGTCCCCCTCATTTCTCACTCTCTCTCTCATATACACACACATTCAAACATACACACACATATACACACACTCCTATATCCTTTTAAATACATAATTAAGACACACTAACTGTCCTGTGGGTGATGAAACAGCACACTGACTCCAGTCATGTGGAAGATGACTTTCTTTTTTTTTTTTTTTTTTAAGTTTTTTTCCATAGGGTGCCTGGACTTGCCAGAGATAGCAAGAGACAAAGATGGAAAGTGAGAAATCACCCCACAGAGGGGATGGCCATGCCATAGTCCCTTCTCCTACACTTTCCTCCTGGGACTTTGGGCATGTATACAAATACACCTGGTGTGATTTTCAAGCTGCCAGATAAGGGACTCAAACTGGGGTTGGCCATGTAGGAATCCAGTGCCTTACCCCCTATGCCACCTGTTGGCCCCAGAAGGTGACTCTTCATAAAACAAATAGCCACCTTGAAACACAACAGTGAAGCATGAGCCATCCCTTTATAGTTGGACCTGACAATTGCTTCCCACCATCAGAGAATAAGGAGTCACCATTAGAACCTTGTGTGACTCTTCTGACTGGCAGAGAGTCACCTGAATCACACACGGAATAACTAATAGAGACACAGAGATCTCAGTCAAAAGGCAGAGGGAGGGGTCATACCAGGTACGTGCCCTGTAAGCCTCTCTCATCCTCTGTAATTGTTAGGGCAAAGGAGGAAGGAAAATTGATTTTTAGAGAATCAAAAAAATAAAGGTCTTTCCTGGAACAGGCTGGCTTTGGCATTGAGTAGGAGGACATGACCAAACGATGCCAGAGACTGGACAGAACACTCTGGATTTGGAAAACACATTGATCAGATCACACACCTGTCTAATGGCCTCCTGTTGTCTATAAGCAGGAACGAAGGTTTTGGCCTCCTGTTGTTTACACGCAGGAAGGCCACATTCCTTGAGCATGCATCCACTCACATACTCAGAGTTCATAGATCCACGGTGTGCTAGAAGCATGGCGTTACTGCTCTATAGCAACCGTGGACATTTAAATTAATAGAACCTGTTGTTCTTGTTAACTCTTTCACTAAAATAAAATTTTAAAACTAGTTAAACTTGGCTTAGTTTACTTGAACAAGAAGTATGTTTTAGAACCCTGCAGCATTCCTGAATGAACACAGTTTAGGATGCCCTGCCCAATCACACGTGCAGCTTAGATTTATAACCAGAGCCAGGGAGATGGCATAAAAACCACAACAGTTCTTAGGCTCTGATAGGCTCGGGGGGTTGGCTGCTATGATTGGCTGAGTCTCAGTTGCTGGGTTACCAAGATCTACTCTTTCGTTGAATTACCAAGATCTACTGTTTGTTAGATTACAACGTGCTTGTACATCAAGCTTGTACTGCAAGCTAGGTTGCAGTTCAGTATATACCAGCAGTGCTTTGAATCAGTTTCATCATCCAAATGTGGAGGCCTGATTAGTCCAATTTAGTTTAATTTACACTTACATACAATAATTTGGTTTTGTAGCTTAGTTGGTACTTTTTTCCTGGGTAGTACTTTTTGTACATTGTTTATGTACTGTTATCTCTTGCATTTTGTATGCACACATTCTAGCCACTCACTCCCTATTCTTCCAGCATCATCCGTTTTCTTCTAAGATGAAGAAACCTGTGATGGTCTTTTTATTTTTAAGGGTTTTTTTATTATTTATTTATTACTTCTATGATATTAAAGAGAGACAGAGAGAGAGACAGGTACCTCTAACTTGGTCCCCTTTCTGTGCTTGTATCCCCAATCTCAGCCATCCAAGGTCATGGGCACATGTCCCAGTGAGCATGAGGAGGCCTCTGGATGCAAAGCTGGAACTTCCTCTGTGGCCTCAGCACGTGGAGCCTGGTCCCATGACTGCACCATCATATCAGACCCTGGGAGGATCTTTCCATCATCAATGCTTTGAGTCATTAGCTGCTGAATCAATGGCTAATGTCGATATTGCTGTCAAGGCATTCTGTCTCTGTGGTTAGAGGTTATAGTCCATAATCAGCTGGTTCACAATAAGAAAGATTGTCCTAATAATTTGAGGAACCTGATTTAACACATTGAGAGATAAAAAAAAAAGGGGGGGGTGAGGTTTAAGAAATTGTCTATGGACAGAAGCCTTCAACCAACACACTCCTGCCTATATTTCTTCCTACAGATTTTGAAGTTACTTAGCCAGTTCTTTGTAATATATTTCTTAATATATATTTTCTTTTGCTTCTGATTGAACTCTGACTAATACAACTCATAGCAGACATGCAAAAAGGCACTGTTCCTCAGGGTCTGATACTCTAGGGTCTTTAATCTCCAACAAGACAATAAGCTCAGAGTGGTTTTTTGAAGATGAAGAAAGTAGATCTGGCAAATCAGGCACAACAACGACACTAACAAAGTGTGGAAAGAATTCAGAAATATGGCAGTATTTCTTGGTTTTAAGATGTCTACTCTCATTTATAATCTTCTTAAAATTTATCTCTGCGGGATCAGCAGTTGGCATAATGACTATATCGCTGGACTCTCATGTAGTCGACCACGGTTCAAGTCTTGGACCCAGTGGCTTAAACTCATGTCGGGCGTGTGTGCATGCATGCCCAAGATCCCGAGAGGAGAATGGAGGAGACGGAATTGCGGCGTGGCCATCCACCTTGGGGAGTGGTTTCTCACTTTCTGTCTCTCTGTCTGTCTGTCTTTCTGACAAGTGCATGAACTCTATAGCAAACCCCCCCCCACACACACACACACAAAATTACCTCTGATTCAGTAGCTCTAGATTGTTTTCCAAGATTTCAAAGACTTATCTATAGACCATACTAGGAGTAGCAAAGATTTAAGGGAAACCATGTAGTCAAAGAAAGTCTCTAAAAGGTCTTTCTTGGGCTCATATCTTGAAGTGAGACCATCTGTCAAGTAGGCTGAAAAGAAAGTTAAAAGCAGAGGGGTTTTGCTCAGGTTATACTCAGAATCCCTGAAGAGTTTAGCATTAGCAAAGACAAGAAGGTGAAAGCTGGGCCGGATGCTAGGATCTACACCTTAAAGAATCCTGTAGTGCTCTTCAGGTAATCCAGAATTGTTCAGTACTTCTCTGAGAACCTTTCTGAAAGACACAGAGCTACTGAAAGCACAGGTGGTTCAACCCAAATCAGGAAGCAGAAGTCAGCATTTGGAACTGAGATGGACGCCTGCACTCTCAGACTCCAGTGATGGCTGGCAGCCATCACCCTAATTGGTGAAACAAGAATAGTGCTCTCTCCATGACTTCCATGCAAGATGGTTCAATCTGCTGCCATGTAGACCTGAGGCTTCCTTCCCGTGAGCTTTCGTAAGGAACAGAAGCCTCCCTAAAAGGCTGACGTATGTGCTGGGGAGGAGTTAAGGAAGAGAAAGAAAATCTGAACATGTAATTAGTCCCAAAGTAACTAATATCTCTCTTTATCTCACATACACACACACACACACCCCTACACACACAAATCCACACAGGAAAAAAAGCTAAATTTAAACAATGAATGGGAGTATTATTGATATAGCTCAAGGATATTATGGGTTAAAAGTTCTTTATGCATTTATCTATAATCCTAATCAATGCTTATTACTGTTAGAGAACTACCAATTAATGGTAAAAAATGAAAATTTGGAACACAGCCTAGTGATAAACTAGACCCTGATAAAACACTGTTACTCCACATGTATCTGAAGGTGACTCCACCTAGATTTCTGCTTCTGGAGATTGTTAAATAGATTGCTTTGTAGATCCCTCCTGCT
>NW_006159729.1:1960133-1972698 GCF_000334495.1 Tupaia belangeri chinensis | reverse complement strand
GCTGAAAACAATTAGACCAGCTAGATAAAATGATTTATGAAAAAATGTGTTTTTAGAGTTGCTAACACTAAAAATCTGGGAGATATGTAAAGATCAGAGTATAGTCAATCACTTGCCTACTTTGAATGTGAGGTCTCAGGGACTTGAAAATTTAGTCTAATTTGGGAGAAATTTACTCAATAGGAGGTAGAAAATCTGAAGTCTAGAGCCTGTCAAGGTAGAGAATTATTAGCAAATATCCAGGATCAGATTCTAAGCGTAAAAGTGAATGAAAAATAGACCAACACGGTCAACATAACCAGAACTATATTAAAACTATAAATCTTTAGGTTTATAATATGTCAATACATTTCAAATGTTTTAACTGTAAGAACAAAAGGCTTTATTTGGTGTCTTAAGTAGAGAGGTAGCCTAGGAATCACAGTTCTATGAAAACTAAAAGGTAAGAGGGAGAGTGACATCATTCTTGTTTAATTGCCAGAGGATACATGCACTTACTGGAGAGAGACTGACAGAAAGAGAGGAAGGACAAAGCACCCCAATGCGATGTGACCACACCACATCCCTTCCTCTCCACCTGCCCACCTACTTGGCACTTTAGGTGCACCTGTGTCAAGTGTGAACCTCAAACAGGAGCCAGGATTCAAACAGTTGTCAACCAGGGAGCATTCAGCTTCCTTTAATCAGTGGGCTGGGGGGGCATCCTAGGAGAGAAACATTTTACATGCAAAAAGATGTAAGTCACCTCACTGTAAGTTAACTGGTATTCTTTTGAAGGGAAGCTTCTGCTGGGCAGCAAGGGCTGGGAGGAGGCAGATAAAGGGAGACAAGGATGTTATGAAGCAGAAATCCCATACAATCCTGGTAGAGTCTTGGGACTCCCAAAGTGTATCTTAGGGACTGGAGATACAGGGGCAATGGGGTAGTCCAGCCTCTAGACATATAAGTTCAGTTTCTCTAATGGCCTCTTAACTTAATTTGTTTTTAAAAAAGAACTGTTTATGTAGTTGTATTTATTATTATTATTATTATTATTATTATTATTATTATTATTATTAATTTGAGTGGAGAGGGACAGAGAGAGAGAGAGAAAGTTAGAAAGCAAGTCACCATGTCTGGGACTTGAACCCTGGTCAGTCATGTGAGAATACACCTTAACCACCATGCCACCTGCCAGCCCCTCAGCTTCATTTTGAACGAAAATGCTCTTTATTGTTCTCATTTCACAAATAACGTGACCTCAAAAGAAATAAGACAAAAGTTAACATTAAAAAGGGAAATTTATCATTATAGCCATGGGAGATTTAATATCTATGTCAGTAGTTTAAAGAACAACCAGACAAAAGAACATAGGAAATAATGATATAGGAAAATCAAGCAAAATAAATAATTGATCAAGTTGACCTAACTAATTCACCTCTTCAGATGGTTTACTAATTTGCCTAGTTACTGAAGCTGACTGGGTACTGCACCGTAAGACAACTAACAAGATGAAGCTGGTGATTCCCTCCCTGATTGTCATCTGTGCTTTCATTTGTAGAGTTTTAATATGTTCTTACTTTTCATTTAGTAAATTGTTTTTGCTAAGAGCGTAATAAGAGAGAAAGAAATGGTTTCCTTTTGTTTTTGTTTTAGAACATGGCATATTCTTTAAAGCAATTCGATTAAGCTGTTTCAAATTACATACACACACACACACACACACACATATGATATTATACTGCCATTAAAATAATATTTTGAAGGGCCGCAGATGGCATGGAGGTCAAGGTGGCAGGATTCTACCTGGCCAACAGCATGGTTCAATTCCCAGACATGGTGACATGAAAAACATGCCAGGCACATGTCCATGTGTGCCCTAAATGTCTAGAGGATAAAGAATTGTGGTGTGGCCATGTTACACTGAATTAGCATATGTTAGGCTGAGTCAGTATAGTCCGATTTTGCATAATTAGCGTACGTTAGGCTGAGTTAGTTTAGGCTGATTTAGCATGAACACCCTTGCTAGGGCTGCAGGCCAAGTTAGTTTATGTTAGGCCAAGTTAACATAAGCCGAGTTAGCGTATTCATCGCCATGACAGGGTTTCGAGGATGTGGTACAGGAATTCGCAAACAAACAGCCCACAAGAATTCGCTAATGAACAGAGGACAGGCGGTTTGGACGGTGCCAGGATGGACAAACCTGGAAGTGCCAGAATAAGATTTACCTAACCTTAACTGAGAGTTCTTATATAAATTCAAGCGGGCGATAACAGTTGGTCCCTAACTACACATACCCCCTCCCTTGTGTGCTACATACTATGAAAAGTTACTGATAGTACACTCTATATTGCCTCCTGAACTATAAAAGGCCCCTCTATCCTAGGTTCAGGGTCCTTGTTGCAACCCACTGCGTTGGGCATAAACTCGGACCCCAGTTAGCTGGAAAAATAAATTCCTCTTATCAAGTAGCATTGTCATTTTCTTCTCTGCGTCACCACTAGATAAATCAATCTTTGGACCCTACAGCCATCCCTCCTGGGGGGATGATTTCTCACCTCTCTCTCTCCCCTCTCTCACTCTATCTATATAGTGCACATGTGCCCTATAGCTATATATATATATATATGAAATTTAAAGATTTTGAAGTATGCTTATAATCAAGTCTTAAAACATTAAAATATTAAATATTAAAACCTATTTATGAAGCATTTCAGCACTATCTTCCAGCCCATACTTAGTGACTGTCATTTAGCAGGTATTCCATTTTGTGAAGGCGTTATCAGACAGGAGTGATTTTTGACTTGATTGTGAGTGCATTTAAAAATCATATATTATAGATTTTGAAGTATGCTTATAATCAAGTCTTAAAACATTAAAATATTAAATATTAAAACCTATTTATGAAGCATTTCAGCACTATCTTCCAGCCCATACTTAGTGACTGTCATTTAGCAGGTATTCCATTTTGTGAAGGCGTTATCAGACAGGAGTGATTTTTGACTTGATTGTGAGTGCATTTAAAAATCATATATTATGTTATAGGGGCACATGTGTACTATATGTATATGTGTACGTGTGTGTGTATATAATATGTGTATATATATATATATAGAGAGAGAGAGAGAGAGAAAGAGAGAGAGAGAGAGAGAGAGAGAAAGAGAGATGAGAAATCATCCCCCCGTAGGGGCGATGGCCACACAATTCTTTATTTGGAAAATCTCAGCCTTTCAGCTGGTGAAGTCTTTCTCTTGGCTGAGTAAAGTTATTGTTAACTTTTATTAGCTAAGTATTAGGCCCATTAAAATGGACTTTGAAGACTAAATACAATATGGAGTTGCTTTAGTTCTCTTATGACTCTGTTACAATCTATTAGCTTGAAAATGTATAGTAACTGGAATTAATTCATCCTAAATATACAGTATTTGAGGTACTCTGGCCTTCTCTTGATTCATTTATCTTAAAATATGTTACGCATTATCTGGTGTCTCTGGGAACAGATCAAGACACTGACTTTTTTCTCTCTACTGCTGTCTTTTCCCCCCTTAATCTGCTCAGGGTTGCATATTACTTCAGCAGGGAAACCGCACCATTACTCCAAAGTCTAGCTAACTCTCCACTGAGACATTACCTGTCATGCATTTTGACTCGCAAAGTGTTAAAGCACATCACATTTCTTGGATATTCCTTTTGTGAAGAAGACTTTCTCCCATTGAAGAGATTTATCAAGATAAAACACCATTTCCTAGCTTTTTATAAAGCATTACAGAGACAATGGCACAAGATATGATATTAGAAAATCTCCTCTCAAGCAAATAAAACACAGACCTAGATGAGGCTATCTTGAATGATAAACACAAGCTGTGAAAGGCCACTAATGAACAACATGTTCTTTGAACAGGAAGTGCTCCTGTATTTGCCAGTTCTTTGTTTACAGATGCAATTTTTCACCTTTCTTTACAGAAGCAAGAGAAGGAGCGTCACATTAGCATTTCTATCCCTCCATTGTTATGTACAGCATGTAAATACAGATCTATAATTGTCATGTACATTTGCATATCAATCAGCACAAAGAGGACAAATAAGCTGCTAGTGAAAAGCACTCTGTATACCAGCCTGAGCACTGCAGAATAGGAGGCAGGGCATGGAGATGAAGGAACCTCTGAGCATTCTGTAGAAGAGTTCTTAAATCCCTACAAAAAATAAAGAATCATTATCCTATGACTGAGAAAAACAATTCTTCCAACAAGTTGAATTGAATTATAAATACCAGCCCCTGAATTAGATTACAACGTGGGACAGTTCTCAGGCTGTCTTCCTTGTGTCATTTTGGGCCATAAAACAGTCAACACCCCATCAAGCTGGACTGTAACTCCTTAGCAGTAAGAAGTCTAAAAGCAAACCTTCAAACTCCTCCTTGGTTCCAAATAGATTTGCTGTTTCTATGGTGTTGGAGGAGGTTAGGGTTGCTGCTTTAGTGGTTTTAGGGTTTTAGGATACACAATAGCGAGTGAACTGGTACAATTTTGAGAGCTCCCTGCTGACACTTTCAAAATGACATTTCCATTATGCAGAAATTCTGAAGCCAAACAATACAGAGAATAATTTATTTTAAAATTGAAATATTAATCCATTTCACATACCACCCTTGAATTTGTGTAGTTCTAAAACTTACAAAAGGAAACTGAAGACAAAGAGTATAAAATACTGTGAAAGAAAAGCAGTCCAGAGAGTCTATGGAATACAAGGTCCATTTAATCTTAAAGACCTTAGGACCAGCAGGTGGTATGGTGGTTAAGGTGCTGGACACTCCCACATGGCCGAACATGGTTCAAGTTTCGGACCTGGCAGCTTGCTTTCTCTCTCTCTCTCTCTCTGGCCAAATTAAAATGAATGAATGAATAAATAAAATTAAATAAATAATTATTCAAAAAAAAAAATCACCCTGAGACTGGTTACTCCCTATACCCATCAGGGTTATTGCCTCAAAATGTATGTTTTTAGTTTACAATAAACAAGGTATAATGATACAAATGGATTGCAATTTTCCATTTTGATCACTATCTTTCCTTCTTCTTGTTGCCTTTGACACTCAACCCATGGAGGTCTCTACCAGGGCGTAAGGGTCTTCGGCTTCACATGGGAAAGAATTCAAGAGCAAGTCATTGAGGGCAAGTGAAAGCAGGTTCCTTAAGGAAAGTTCACAGAACAAATGATTCCATGGGTGGAGCTTTGAGAGGAGATGGGCAAATAGCTTCATTCCTTTCTCTGACGGGAAAGGAAAACTGTTCCCTGGAAGGAGATAGAAGGGCTACCACATAAGTAGAGCAATCCCAAACTTCAGTGGGTATCTGGCTTATGTGAATTGGCATGATATGAGATAATTAAACGTGGTTTATTCATGACTTTTCTGGGAGAAAGGAATGATGGTTTGTTTTCCTGGAGCCACTCTCTCTTATTTTTCTGGCCTTATTAGGGTAGTTCCAGCCATTGTCATGGTTATCCCAAAGTGTCATGGCAAAGACAGAAGGTATAATGGGTAAAATGGGTCTGAAGGCAGGCAGTAGTCATTCCAGCTGCCATGTTGGTTCCAGTTGGTTCAGATTCAGTCTTCCAGCCCCTTGTTTCTCAGGTTGTAGGTGTTTGGGATGTCCCTCACCTCAGTTTGCTCTTGTCTTATTCTCAGTGTTCTTCATTCCCTTATATAAAGAATAAGATATAGCCAATCAGTTGCCAGCATTATTTAAAAGGAAATAATGTAAATAAACTATGTGTAAATAAAGTCCCCTCATTTCACACTTCCCTTTTTTATATAAATCAGCCTTCTTGGTCACCATTTTAATGAGCACATGTCTGGGACACTAGAAATTTGCTCACCTGGGTGATTTATTCCTAGCCCTGGCTCAAATAAGCCATTTTTATTTAATTTATCTTTTAGCCTTCATTCAGATTGACAAAGAAATAAAAAATTAAAAAGTAAAAAGCACTCCACACTCTAAAGTTGCAAAAGTACATCATACTCACATACACAAACACAAAATCTTTTTTTTTTTTTTTTTTGTTGAGAGGTTTTTGCTATAGGGTGCGTGCGCTCACCAGACAGACAGAGAGAGACAGACAGAAAGTGAGAAGTCACCCCCGAGGGGTCATGGCCACACCGCAATACCTTCTCTTCCATTCTCCTTTCGGGATCTTGGGCACGCACACATACGTGCCTGGAGTGAGTTTAAGTCACTAGGTCCTGGACTCTAACTGTGGTCAGCTACGTGGGAGTTCAGTGACATAGCCATTACACTAACTGCTGGTCCCACAAACACACAATCTCACACTTTATAGTAAGAGATTGTTGCCTTATCCTTACAAATTAACTATAGGTAATACTAGGACTAAATGTCGTTGTGAGATGACTTTTACAAGCCATCCAGAATCTTGGTGTTTTGGACAAATAATTGAATAAAATAGGTTAAAAGCAAAAGGAAAAGGTAGTTAATTAAGTAAAAGATAACGTACACTCCTGAGTGGGAGGGTGGGCCTGAGTGTGTAGAGAGAGTGGCTCAAGGGCCTGGGAGTTATATTCTTTGAGGTTTATAAATTTTTTAATCTCCGTCATGTGGACTGCTCATTGGTTGGGCCCACTGGTTGTTCTTAGCTCATTGTCTCTATCAGATGTTGCTGGACCCACTCATTTATTTCATTGGCTACATTGCTTTGGGTGGGAAATTTTCTGCCCTGTTTTTTCTCTCTAGTCACATAGGCTCCAGCCTCCTTACCTGCTTCCATTTGCTAGCCTTCTATTGCCCCAAGTTACTTGTTTTAAAATAAAGTGAAATTGGCAATAAAAGATAATTACTAATATATAAAATTGCCATGTTACAGAATCTACCTGATCACAACACCTCAAGTCTTCATTTACTCTTACCTCTAACTCATGATGAATATTGAGATGGTCCAGTTTTTAGTACCCTATACTTTTTTGCACTTCATATGGCCTCTGGGTTAACTTTACTTAAATTATTTTCCCTATGTTGGTAGGTTTTTTTGAACCTACAAAAAGAAGTTGAAGTGAAATGTTTTATATTTGTTTTGTTTTGTTGGTTGAAACAGGGTTATGGACACTTAATAGAACCTTTGAAAATCTCTACTGTATTCTAATGAGTGAACAAGACTAGAAAAGGGAAATAATATATAAATGTTCTCATAATAATTACTTGAACCTTGAGAATGGTGTAAAAGAGTCTCCAGGGTTTGCTGGGCTCTCCATTATCTCTTAAATAGAATTGATCACTGAGCTCTAACTCTCTGGGGTACAAGACAACCTGTCTTCTTCCTGTGCCTATGTCAAGCAGCACATATTTCTCTATAACATTAACTGTGACAATCCAATAGTTAAACATTTCTGAGAGAGGGACCAGCAGTTGGCTTAATGGCTATTTTGCTGGACTTCCATGTAGTTACCGTGGTTCGAGCCCCAGACCCGGAGGCTTAAACTCACACCAGGCACATGTGGGTGCCTGCCCAAGATCCTGAGAGGAGAATAGAAGAGAAGGGATTGCAGCATGGCCATCCTTCCTGGGGGATTATTTCTCACTTTCTGTCTCTCTTTCTTCTGGTGAGCACACGCACCCTATAGCAAAAACCTCTCCAAAAAAAAAACCCAAAAAAACAAAAATTCTGAGAGAATCTCAAATGAGACTGTAAAGTTAAAAATTAAAGGAGTCCATTTCTTTCCAAATAGGAGGGAGACAGCTCAAAAGATTATATGCAGTCCCTAGAAGGTGACTTATCTTAGAATGTACCTTGGGTTCCCGAAACACAGGGAAGGAGTTTCAGCCTTATTCCCTTATATGCCCAGAGATCAAAACTACCAAAGAAAAGAACAGTTGTCTTTAGCTTCTGTGGTTTAAAATTTAAAGACACACTTAGACAAAGCTTATCACAAAGCATTAAAGTATCCTTTGCCTCCCAAACCCATCCTGCTTCTAAAGAGAATGATTTACTCATCACTGTCTGAGCATGAAACTCATCATTTCTTCCTTTGAGCCATTTTATGTATAATATTAGTCCCATGTGGACTCCACAATAACCATGAACACATTCTCTCCCCTTATCTCAGATTTAGACAGTTGCTGCTAGATCAGATTCCTTGATATAACTTTCTACCAAGACTTTTGATTACTTTTCCTCTCCACTTGTGAGTTTATTATATTTTATTTTATTTTTCACTTTAAAACTACCCTACAGTCATGTTTAGTGGTTAAGGTGGCTAGAGCCTGCATGGCAACCCACACTGTTCAAGTCCTTGACCCAGTGGTTGAAAAGATTTGTTGGGTACATATGTGTACATGCCCAAAATCCTGAAAGGAGGGAGAGATGGAGAAAAAGGGTTGGATTGTAACCATGCCACAAGGGGAGGGGTGTGAAATTTTGCTTTTCCTCTCTCTTTCTCTCTCTCCAGCAAGTACACGAATCTACTAGCAAATTAAAAGCTTTAACAATAATAATAACAATAAAAACTACCCTACCATTTGTAAGACCTTGGCAGTCCTCATTAAGAGTAACTTGAAGTCATGTGTCTGTGTCTGGGCAGCTGTCCTCATTTAAGCCTGAATTAATTTATTTCACTTTGCCTTAGTCTTCTTTTTTTAAGTTGATGAGACTTTACATGGCATACTGCATACATTTTTTTTTTTTTTTGAGGAAAAACAAAGAACATAAAACTGTTGTCATTTCCTCATGGTACTTTTTCGATGTTCACAAAGCCTTTTTCCCCAACACTCTTCCATGCAAATGTCTTCTTGATCCAGTCTTCAGTTTAACTTTTGGTTTAGTAAGAAAATTTAGTTCTCTTGTGTATTTACTCACTCAGTTTTATGGAAAGAAAAAGGTTATCATCATGAAGACATAGTGGGCATTTGATAGTTTCAGTGCTACAATAAAAAATTTTATAACCTTACAATGAGGAAAAATTTTACATAATGAGACCTGCTTGAAAAATAATCTTTTAGCTATTGCATTGCAAAACTGCCTTACTTGAAAATAAAGCATACAAACTAAACCTATTCTTTGAGTATTCAATATCTGCTGAATTTGCTAGTATTGGACTTTAGGGATAGGGAAGAATATGTTTGGCACCCAGGTGATCCACTCAGTCTCTTTTGCCTGATTTTCATGCTGATCGGACAAGCCTTTGCAAGAGAAGAGTGAGGTAATCCCAAATTCAGCGGCATGCACTAACAGGATTGTTAGAAATGCTGTTGGGTCAGCCCTGTAACAAGCACAGTGGTTAAGTGCCCTGCAGAGGGAATCAGATCTCACATGGCTGACTGCAGTTCAAATTACAGTCCTGATAGCTTGAAAAACATGCCTGAAAAACATGGAAAAACATGTGCATTCATGCCCCAGATCCTGATGGGATAAAGAGAGGAAGTAAAAAGGATTGTTTGTAGCATGATAATGCCCCATAGTGGGGAGTGAGGTGGGGTTGGGCAGGGGTGCTTTCTCTTTTTGGAAAGCATACATGCCCTTTGGCAATTAAAATAATAAATTAATCAATTTAAAAATTAAAAAAAAAGTCACATCACAAGTGTTGCAGGTTCTATTCACTTTTAAAACCATGTTCTCTCTGGTGTGCAGAGTGGATTTTCTCTAGTGATCTATTTGCACTCTCACTGACTCCTTTCTCTGTTATCCTTAATCTGGTGTCCTGCCTACTCAGTCAGTTGGTCAGAGGTTTCTCCTTCCCTTCCTTCCAATTTCTCTCCCCCACTTTTCTCTGTCCTCTTTATTTTTTTCTCCCCCTCTTCTTTTATGTTTTCTCATTATATCTTTATTTTTCCTTCTTCTTCATTATAAAGTTCAGTTTTCAATTTTCTGGGTCATCTTTATATATTTTATTTTTTTATTTTTACTGAGGCTTCCTCTTCCCATTTGTTTTCGAATCATTTGTGATAACTTCTTTACACATTTTTATAATAGCTACTTTTTTTCAGGTAATCCTTTTTCTTAAAAAGGAATTATCTATTGAATTTTATTTATTATTTTTATTTTATAATTTGACCACAGAGAGACAGAGAGAGGAAAAGTGAGGTTTGTAAAGGAGGCTTGCAACTCAAACTGTGGTCAGCCATGTGAGAGTCCAGCGGCTTAATCACCATGCAGCCCCTGTCAAGGGATTTCAACATCTCTATAATCTTGTCTTTGACATCTGGACATCTGTTGAATGTCTGTGGCTTTGTAAGTTAACAAAACTTAAAAAAAAAAAAAAGATGAATAAATAATACAGCCAGTTTTAAACAATTGCAATTTGCATTCTTTTTTTTTTAAAAGAATCCTTTGCAGAATGTACATTTCTTTTTTCCAGCCAATAAGTCAACTAGGTTTAATTCAGATTGCAAATTCCAACTAGCATTTCACGATCTCTGTTTTTAATGTTATGTCAGTTTACAAAGTTTTAGCAAGTGTTTTTTGATCAGTCCCATCTCATGCCACTCGATGTCCAGTTTGCACCAAGGGCACCATCTTTTATTTCAAGTCTCAAGTCTTCAGTGTGCTGAACAGATGAAGACGTACCCATGATGAGCTTCCAGGGAAACCCAGGAGACCAGTAACAACTTTGTAGGGTCACTCTCCTGCCTCTTGTCCTCCTACCTCTTTGTCTTCTCCCCAGTATTTTCCATTTCCCGGTGCTTCTCCTTCTCAGTTCCCTGCCCAGAGACCTCAAGTTCTGTTTTCCTTCACGGCACGTTGCTGAAGGTATGCTCAACCAGAAGCAAGTGACTGAAGGACAGGGAGGGAGAGAGAAAAAAATCATTGTGTGTTCCCTGCCATCTTGAGACCAGAAATTTTCCTGTTTGAGGGGAAGGTTCAGCTCCATTAGAATTTTGGCTCTGTGGGTTCCTATGGCTGTTACTTTCACAATATTCTTTGGGGACAATGGCCCAAGAGAAAAGAGTAAGGTACAAAAACCAGAACCAAGGGATCTTACTTCACTGCTTGAGCATTAGGACTTTCATTTCTGTTAGTCAAAATTAGAGGATTTCTGTGTCTAATTCCCATATTTTTGGGCTTTGTGGAAATTGGGCCAGCAGAAAACCATAATAACATAGTAAACTGATGGTCATTTAAGTGGTATTTTGAATTCTGATGTTTTTCTTTAAATAAACCAGTACTACTTACTTTAAATTCTGAAATACTAGGCCCTTTCATGTCTCCCAGGTTATATTTTTTTAAATTGATGTATTTATTTTTCCACGAGCAAGAAAGATGAAAGGGGAGAGAGAACAAGGAAGAGTGGGAGACAGAGAGACAGCACTTCCAACAGGGTCTCACAGAGTGATCCACCCCGAGCCTCAGCCAACTCTGGATCATGGGCCCATGCATGGCTAGAATACTCAGGGAGGTCTCCAGACACATACTCATAACCTTCCCATGTGGGTCAGCTTCCCTAAGGACCGTGTTTTACTGCTGCATCACTGTCAGGCCTCTCTTCCAGATTTGATTCCTGTGTTTATTGGGAGACACAATGTGTTTAGTCCATTGGATCTTGAACAAAGTCTCTGGAGTTTTGTTTTAATATGCTAACAAATATTAAGAATAGCTGTGATGCAAATTGCAATTGTTTAATACTGGTTGTATTATTTATTCATCTTCCTCTTCTCATAAGCAGCCTGAGATGACCTTTGAAAATGGTTCACTATCCCTTGATCATTGAACCCCAGAAAGTCATGCAAATCAAGAGGCTCAAATCTTCCTGTTCACTTTAAGAACATGAAACTGCTCAGGTCATCGAGGGTATGTGTATCTGAAAAGCCACCAAGTATCCACATGGCATCACTTTACAGAGGCAGTATGTGCCATTCTGTCATTACAATGGTGGAGTTGGTAAATGTGCCCAGACAAAACAGTGGGGCTGGACACCAGGTCAGTGGCCCAAAAGGAGTGCTGAATTTTTGCTGCCCATGCTTAAAATGCAGAGAGTAATGCTGAACTCAAAGGGTTAGATGTTGACTCTGATCATTGGACATATTCAAGTGAACAAGACACCTAAGATGCACAATTGTACATACAGAGCTCATGGGTGGATTAACCCGTACATGAGCTCCACCTGCCACATCAAGATGATCCTTACTGAAAAGGAATAAGTTGTTCCTAAACTAGAAGAGGAAGTCACACAGAAGAAAAAGATATCCCAGAAGGCACTGAAGAAATGAAAACTTATGGCATGAGAATAAAGTCAGCGTAGAATAAATGTAGATAAAAGTAAAAGGAAAAATTATTTATTCATTTTACTGTTATCATAAATAGGTACATCGGGCTGGTTTATAGTCAAGGTCCCAGGTATAATGTTCAAAATCTCATTGCAGAAAACCTGGCGTGAAGGAAATCTGTCACTTGCTGCTAGCCTGAGTATCAGAGAAACCACCCTAGAGAGGAATTTCTTGGGCTTCCTCTAAAGGAGAAAAAAAGATACTGCATTGGATTTATACATTTCCACCATCATTTTATTGGTTAAAAGATATTTAGTTGGGGGAAGCCGCGCGGGGCGCCCGGCGGAAGCCGCGCGGGGGGCGCGGGAGTTCATGCCCCC
>NW_006159729.1:1930363-1958181 GCF_000334495.1 Tupaia belangeri chinensis | reverse complement strand
TCCTGCTAACCACAAGATGGCTGCTGTGCCGCATCAACTGATGGTCAACTCTGCTTGCCAGAACTGCCTTCCGGAGACTGTATTCCATGGAGACTCACCTACAGTTGCGGAACTGCACGAGACCCACACTTGATCCAACCTTGAATGGAATCTATTTTCCCTATTGTTAAAAACTTTGGACTCCTGGCCCCTCTCCCTCTACTCGCAGGTATCGCATTTTCAATGACCCCTCTGGAGGATAGCTGTCCATAGAAGAGATAGAGTAATTGGGAGAGGGGGAAAGGGCTGAGGGTCAAACATAGGATAAAAAACATATTTATATGTATGAAAGTAGAAATGGAACAGTATTGGTGACGACATGCTTGATTGAGACACTATGCAGTTTATCCTAGATGGGAAACTACACTTGGTGTGTTGTGATGATACTCAGGGAATGAGTGTTAGGCAATATAATTTAATATAATAATAATAATAAGCAGGAGGAAAAAAAATGCACATTTGATGACTGAAGATAGTTGTATGGACACAACTGGGGTCTACTTTATAGTATGTTCATTCTACTCCCTGGGGTTTATGCCTAGGATCAGATTTGGATACATGTGTAAGGATATGTCAGCTGTGGCAGCTAGAGGATATCATTAGACTAATTGAGTTCATTGGTAGAACAATTGAATGGGGGGGGCGGAAGGCATTGAGGGCAATCATGAATGTCAGGGACAATGGAGGAGGAAGATGGGACATGGCAGAGGGTGGGGATGGGGAACCTAGGATGGCAAAACAAAAGGCAAGGTATGCAGGACACAAAAATTGGGAAATCATTTGCTGAGAACATATATGTTGATGTGCTTGATTGAGCCAATGCACAGTGTATTTTGGATGGAAAATTCATATGTGTGTTGTGATGAGAAAAAAAAAAAAAATTTATAAAAAAAAAAAAGATATTTACTTGGGCCAGTGGGTGCTGTGGTGGTTGAGGTGTTCGATTCCCACATGACTAACATTGGTTCCCTGACCCTGTGGCTTAAATATCACAACAATTAAATAGATCAGTAAATGAATGAATGTAAAAAACTAAACAAAAAACATATTGTAGTTACACTTTTTCTAAAATTTTCCTTTGCTTTTTTCAGTTAATGACCTCAATTAATAAAAATAGAAGCTTGAATATTCAAAAGTTGAATTATATAAAATAGCAATGTTTTTGAGGAATAACTTTGCTTACAAAGCAGTTTATTTGGGATCAGAAGGTGATGTAATAGTTATGTCACTGGATTTCCACATAATGACCGTGGTTTGAGTTTCGGACCTGATGGCTTAAACTCATGCCAGATGCATGTGCGTGCATGTCCAAAATTCAGAGGAGAATGAAAGAGAAGGGATTACGGTGTGGTCATCCCCTCTAGGGGGGTTATTTCTTGCTTTCTGTCTTTTTCTCTCGTTGTCTCTCTGGAGAGTGCACACACCGTATAGCAAAAAAATATTTCTCTATAAAAAAAGAAAAAGGAAAACAGCTCATTTAATAGTGACTCCTATTGAATTTCTACCTACAAGTTCCTTCTTGATCTCTTATGCCCTTCCTCTTATGACTAGCCCTTTTTTTTTTTTTTAAATTTTTGTAGGGTGTGTGTGCTCACCAGATAGAGTAAAAGAGAGAGAAGGAAAGTGAGAAATAACCACCACAGGGGGGGATGGCCATACTGCAATCCCTTCTCCTCCATTCTCTCAGGACTTTGAGCACACACATACGCCCAGCATGTTTTCCAAGCTGCCAGGTCCAGGACTTGAACCACATAGTTGGCCATGTGGGATCTAGCCACCTTAACCACCATGTTACTGGCTGGTTCCATTGGGGGGGGGGGTCTTTTACCTTACTTACAAAGTAGCCTATTTCAACATTTCTCAAAAAGTCATGGGTCTTCTTGAACCAATGAAAGTTCTTGGCTTTTTCATTCTCTCCCATCATCGTTACCATGAATGTCTTATTTCCTTTATTTATTTATTTTTTTCAGCCAGAGCTATTACTAGTCACCCTAGCACCCTGATGTGAATTAGGAACAGACATTCATCCTCTGAAGTGAGCAGGCCCCTACCAAGACACACATCACGGGGAACAAAACTTCGATTAAATTTTAGCAACTGTCACTCCTCACCTCACTTTCAGCAAAACACCAATACTCACATCTGTGTCATCTCGTTTCATCTTGAAATGTTGGTAATTGACAGTTTCTTTCTTGGATGTCTTCCTTTTAATTATATCAGCCTATAAAAGGCAGAGACAAAATAGTGAAATGAAAGCGGTACATTTAAGCCAGGGCTGGGGACAAGTCACCCAGATGAGCAAATTTCTAATGACCCAGACGTGGGCTCATTGAAAGGGTGACTGGACAAAAAGTTGGTTCATACAACACAGAGAAAGGGCAGAAGAGGGAAGGCTGTGAGCTGTTGTCAAGAGTTTATGTCAGTTCATTTAAAATAATTCAGGCAACTGATTGGCTGTACCTTATTCTATCCCTCAGGAACTCGAAGACACTGGGAATAAGAAAGAGTATGAGGGTCACACTATGACATGTAGGATATTTTTGTAGCATCCTTTTATAGCTTGTTTACTGTCAACTAAAACATGCTTTTGGGGGCACTAATTCTGATGGGGTAGGGAACAGTCAAAGTCTTAGGCTGATGCTTTAGTGAGACCTTTAAGTTTAAATGAACCTTGCACTTTAGATCTTCTTCTTTCACAACTGTAAACATCATACCTGAGCATGTGTTAATACTGTCTCTTAACATATTATTCTAGTCCTGATTTTCCTCAGTAACCCCGACTCTCATTTCCTCTGGACAAACTTTCCTGCCTATCCTAAATTTTCCTACAAGTAACATGCCCGCCAGACACTACTCTCCATGGATTAAATGTAAATAGTAATAATAACAGTAACAATAAAAAGAAAGAAACAATTTGAGCTGAAGAAAGTGCTACTTAGGATGAAGCAACAGTAACAAAAGTCAGCAATAAATATTCTTTGCCTCTTGTTTTCTAGCTCCTAAAGAAACCACTTCCCACTGCTATCTGCAGTAATTGAATACCCCTCATTTTAAGTGGGAACAATGTATCCAGCAGGAGCAGGAAGAATCTTGAAGGCAATCATTTTTCCAGAAAAATCTTGCTCAAAAAGATGTATCTCAGGTCCAGCAGGTGGCGTGGTGATTAAGGCACTGGACTCCCAGATGGCTGACGGCAGTTTGAGTCCAGGACCCAGAGACTTGAAACACACTGGGCATCAGTGCTTGCATGCCCTGAGTCCTCAAGAGAGGAGGAGAATGAAGAAGGGATTGTGGCATGGCCATCTCCCACGGGGGGAGTTTCCTCCGCACCCTCCCATCTCTCCCTAATGAGTGCACACGCCCTACCACAAAAGCCAAAAGGAAAAAAAAGAAGTTTCTCCTTCTTTAAATTTCAAATATGGTGACCAAGTGAACTTAAGAAGCAAATAAAATAATTAGAAAGAGCTTGTATAATTTGCCTTAATTTCGTGTAAACATCAATATCAGATCCTTGTGATACTCAGCTGTATTGTTCTTTGTATCTCTCATTATTTTTTAATTGAGGGGACCATATGCTTTGGTCAAAAATTCCTTCTTGCTCATTTCTGTCTGGTGTAAATATAAGGCATTTTAAAACTCAGCAAGAGATCCTAGTGCTTAAAGTTGCAAGCATGCTGGAAGAAAATAAAACTATTTTATGCAGAAGCAGATTCTCTGAGGGCATGACTGAAATATCACACAGTAATGTGAGCCAGGTCCTAGCAAACGTGTAGCGCTACATGTCTTTAGTTGTCTCTTTGGCTTCTGTGTGCGTGTTTAAATAAATATTCACATACGTTACTTTCTGCCTATGTCTGTGAGAAATCTATCCTAAGTAACATTTATGACTGCGTTCACATTACCTGAGTGTGCTCCTGCTTTGGGTTTGAAATGTTCTCCACAACGTGTGGGTTTAATACTGTGGACGTTATTCCCACTCTATTGGTGAAAAAAAAATGATGCTCAGACATATCTAAGAGCACATCTACTTGTAATCAGTGGACTGAAAGGAGAAACTGCCATCTTTTCCAAAGCTCAAGATCTTTGCACTATATTATTTTGCCTGTATAATTATTGGGTTCATTATAACAGGATTGAAATTAAAATGAAATCCTTGGCTATTAAGTCAATGTTGTGATTAACTTATTACTTTAAAATGTAAAAATGTAAACCCTTCTAATAGTAATTTAGAGAATGTATTTTATGTGAGTCTTGAAATCATGTTTTTATCAAACAAGATTGAGGACTGCCTTGAAGATATCAGGTAAAGCACCTAACAGCTACTATCCCCTAGGGGATTGGTGGAAAAGTGATAGATAGTAGGTCTTTAAAATGCAAATTAGAAACAAGTACAAGAACACTATATTTAACATATGAAATCGATTCTGAAGTCTCCATAGCAACTACTAAAATGTTAAGCATAAATTATGTGATTAAAGTTATCAAAGATAGCATTATTTCAGCCTAAGCGATTTCAAACCAGATGATGAGTCTCCTTCTTTTTCAGAAAGTTCTCCCAAGTACATCTCTGGAAGATAATTAGAGCAGCTTTTATCTATGACAGTCAAATCTGATTAATGATTTTAGAAATGAAATGGATCGCTTTAATATAAATGGAATCTAGGACTAATCTCGATATTAGAAGAGGTGTGCTTCTGTTAGTTAGATACCACGTGATGACCCTTCAATGCAGAAAAGGAAGAACAAAAGCTTCTTCTTTTACCATGCCTTCTCAGTCTGGATAAACATGGTTCAATGAGTTCTTTTCTCTTTTTTATATATATTTTATTTTGTTTTCATTTCTTTTATACATTCGATCATATACATTACTTAGCTTGTAGAGTGAGTGTTTGGTTTAATTAATTTTATTCTTTACTTAGTTTGTATAATTTAGTATGATATGAATGTGTGTTTGTGTGTGTGTCTGTGCTTTGAGCAATTGCATATTATTCATTTTAAATGTTAATACACCAGCCCCAAATATGCCACTTTGGCATAAAGATTATTTTGAACTGAAGGCAAGTGAGAAGTAGGGCCAACAAATGCGCTCTACCCACCCCTTTTTGCCTAAAAGCATGGCATACATTTATAAAGGTAAAGGTTGATCTTCCCTCTCTATCAGGAAGGACAAGGGTTTAGCAATGAAGACTTCAGCAGCCTTGACATGACAGTGGAGGAAACTTCATAACACATGTTGCTAAGGAGGCTTTATCCCCTCTGTATTTGCCTTCCCACAGTGTGTTGCCCTGACAGATTCAAGGTCCTCTTTTTTTGTCTTATCATGTGTCTAAAAAAGTATTGTTATTTCACGAAGATGCATATAAAAGCTGGGATTCTATGCTACCTCTTGAAGAATTACTAATTTTTCTGTTGTAGCTAATGTACATACGAGATGTATGTGCTAATAAACTTCTGTTTTATCTTGTTAATCTATCTTTTATCATAGGGGATCCAGCCAAGAACTCATTGGGATTGAAAGAAAATGATGTTTTTCCTCCTGTACAATCTGGATTCAGCATCGAATAAAAAGGTCTTACATTTTAGATAATAAAATCTCAGTTTCCTCATGGATTAATGAAGCACTATTTTGTAAAACATCTTAGATAGATGTATTAAATGTCCAACCCTCCAGGTGCAATTGTGAAACATTTAATACGTAGTTCCCCGAAATTCTCTTCAGTCACTTATGAATCTACCAGAACTACTTTATGCATCCTTTTTGCAATTCTATATTTTTTGGTAAATTTTATTGAGCTCTGAGAAATCTAGATGGATTCTGGCAGTCTGAAAAAGAGAAAAAAAAATCTGCCAATGCAAATAAAATTAGATGGCAAAGGACATTAAATTTGAGTCCAAAAATCACATGTGTAAAAATGAGTCAAAATGGAAACAAAAAAACACCTAATGTACATGGAGATTCTATATGCACCAAGAGAATGATAGAAGGTTGAAAGCAAACCAAGAGATAGACAGCCACACAGAATAATTTGATATAAGGGCAGAATAAAATATTGATGTGGCACCGTGTGAAAAAAGAATGAAAAGAAGCTCAACTATGTCCAGAAATAAAGAATTTCCTTTCTTTGCTCCACAGCATAGGCTGGAAGATTAACACTCTCTAGAACAGCCTATTATCTATTGATTTTTCTTTCGTTTTTTTACTTGTCAAAGCTGCACTAAATTATGATTCTAATATTTATATATTTTTCAATAAGCTAACTTAATTACCCTTCTTCAAGTATCTCTGTATGCACTTTCTCTTTGCAATTTTTAATTCTCAAGCTATAACACTATTCTTTTTTGCTTAATAACCTGATGTATTTTTTGCTGTTTTAATGGCCTTGGCCCTCATTTCTTGCTCATATTTGGAGAGTGCCTGAGATTGTCTTTACATTACTGAATCACATATTTGAAGAGTCCATTTTGTTTTAATTGAATATCTGTATTGACTTTGAGCTCCCTTTCATCCTTTCAACCCTGCACTCACTCTGGTTTTTACTTTGCTGTGTACCCACCCATTTTCTGCCTGTGTTTTTCTGACCTTCCTTCACAGGTGACCCTATTTCTTGACATTTTATTTCTTGATGGTGAAAGTAGATATCACGAAATAGTTGATATCTTTTCTTTTTAAATCTACATTAGAGCTTTATATATTCTTACTATGGCATTTTTTTTCTTTTTTTAAAAGAATTATTTATTTAATCCTATTTGTTATTATTATTTTTTATTTGACCAGAGATTGACAGAGAGAGAAAAGGAAAGCAAGCCACCAGGTCCGAGACTTGAACCATGGTGGGCCATGTGGGAATCCAGTGCCTTTAACCACCATGCCACCTGCCAACCCCTACTATTGCATTTTTTGAGCAAATGGTTAATAGTCCTAGTGTGTTCTTTTAAATATCTTTACACTGATATATAGTTTAGTTGAACATTTTAATTTAATTTATTATTTCTCTTTTAATGCTAGAGACTGCATGTTCACACAAGAGTGGGGAGAGAAAGAAAGACAGAGATTGAGAAAAAGAGAAAGCAGCTCACCATAGGACTTGGCCACACAACAATCCCCTCTCCTCCATTGCTTCTTACAGTTAGGATCCTGCGCAAGCATGTGCACATGTCGAATGCTTTTCAAGCCAATGGAGTGGTATTCTAACCACAGCTGGCCTTGCAAATCTGGCTCCACCATCTGTTTAATTGAAGGGCCTTAGGGCGGGCCCTGAAAATTTTCACTACGCTGTGACATGCAAGATCTTTCCTTTCCATTTTTAATACTACTGCCATTGTTCTCCTGATCTTCTTCTTCTACTTCTTCCTTTATCGGTAGAGGGCATGTGCACTCACCAGAAATAGAGAGAAAAAGACAGAGAGAAATTCCCCTCAATGGGGGCATGTTCACATTGCAATCCCTTCTCCTCCCTTTCTCTATTCTGTCAAGATTTGGGACACACATGCACATGTGTCTAGCATTTTTTTTAAGCCACTGGGGCCAGTTCTTTAACCAAGTGGATTTCAGGTCCCTTAATCATCTGAGGCAGGGCCCCTCAGTGTTTGTGTTCTAATGAGAGTTGGAAACATTGCATAATCTGCCTTCAACATGGATATTTGTAACACTTTTGAAAGCTTTTCCTTCTTTTTTTGACATGCAGTGAACAAAAGTGAATATTATAAAGTAAAAATGAGTACTTTAAATTAGGTCCTCAATATTTGACAGATATTCTCAGAGTTTTATATGAATTAATTTATAATGGCCCTATAAAATAGGGATATTTTCGTTGAAATCGTAAAGATCAGACAACAGAGTCAGGGAGAGGCCAGATACCGTGGTCACAAGCTTGGTGATTGGCACAAGGGTGTAACAGTCCAAGAAATTTGTCTCCAAATCCCAGACTGTAAAGATTTCACCAAGCCATTCAATTTATTTTGTACATGCTTAAATTTTAAATTTATGATAGCTGACTTTTTTTTTTTTAATTGCCAGAGGGCTCATGTACTCGAGAGAGGGCAGAGCCAGAGAAAGAGAGAGACAGAGGGAGAAAGCTCCAAATAGAAGTGCTCACATTTCTATCCATTGTCCTCCGTTTTCTACCCTGTTGGGATTTGGGGCATGCATAAACATGTACCCATAATGTTTTTCAAGCTGCTGGGAGCCAGGATTCAAATCACAGTTGGCTATGTGGCACCTGGCTCCCTTACCCACCAGGACAACGGGCTAACCCATTCTATCCTAACTTTGAACGTGGCCTGCTGTTCTGGCTGCTTACTCCAGGATCACGCATGTTTAAACCCCATTGGAGTCTGAACCCTAACTCTATTGGTATATTCCACTGGTCACTTGTCAGACATGCTGAATATTGAGTTACCTTATAACATCCTGTTATTATAGGAAAGCAAATTTCTGCTCACAAACCCTTTCCCAGTGTTCCAAAGGTCTCAGAAATTTCTATACTTGAGTGTGACAATACAACCACAGTAGTAGACAATTCCATCAGTCTATCACCACCCTGAGGCATGAACACAACAACGGCATCAAGCTTAGGCCCCCCGACATTTTGTTAGCCCACGTTCATTAACGATAAATGGCCTATGTCATATTTCTTGAAACACTGGCTCAGAGACAAAGAAAAAAAGGAAAAACAAAAATATTTGCTTTTACACACACCACATTTCAGAGGCATTATTATTAAGATGATATATTGGGACCAGTAGGTGGCATGGCATGTTGGTTAAGGTGCTGAACGTCTACATGGGCTGACCATGGTTTGAGTCCTGAACCTGCTGGCTTTCTTTCTTACTTTCTCTCTCCCTCTCTCTCTCCCCACCACCACCCTCATCCCTGCCAGTGAGCACACATATTCTATAGAAAATTAAAAAATTGGGACCAGTAGATGGCATAATGGAATACATCACTGGACTCACATGTAGTTGACCGTGGTTGGAGTCCCGGCCCTGGCGGCTTAAACTCATGCTTGAGGCGTGTGCATGCGTGCCCAAGATCCCAAGAGGGGAATGGAGGAGAAGGGACTGTGGTGTGGCCATTCCCCCTGGGGGATGATTTCTCGCTTTTTGTCTCTCTGTCTCTGTCTTTCTGGTGAGTGCACATGCCCTATAGCAAAAACCTCTCCAAAAAAATAAGAATAGTAGCACATTTTTAAATTTTTACAAAAAATATTATTTAATTATCTATTTTATTTGTTGTAATTTTCAGGCCACTGTGTCTGGGACTTTAACTGTGATCAGTCATGTGGGAGTTTAGAGCCTTAACCACCACACTAACTGCCATCCCCAATAACACATTTTAAAGAAAAAAAAAAAAAAACATGATATGCTGAAGAACTGTTTGGAGACAAAGGTGCCATTGCATATAATTTTGCAAACAAACAAACAACAAATTCTACCAGCCCCAAAATGCACCTGTCAAGTGCTATGCATAGAAAGCACTGGAATTCCAGCCACAGTGGCTTGAAATCATGTCTTGTGTGTAGAGGTGTCTCCTCCAAATTATGAGGAGAAGGAGAAATAGAAGGAAGAGGATTCAGTGTGTCCATACCCCACTGGAGTGAGCCTTCACTCTCTTTCTCTCTCCGGTAATACACATACCCTCTAACAATAAAAGAAAGGAGTCCATATCATATACCACAAATATGCTTGAAAGAAATTAGCAGTGGGAAACGTGAATTTAGGTCACTTGTTTTAGAAGGTAAACTGGAGATTGATAAATTTAGAAAACATGAATTAAAGTCTGAAGTGTGATCATTTAACAAAATAGTGATGAAAGAGTTTTGCTAAGGCTGGTTTCTGGAGGAGGCCTGCTACATTTAAGGAGAAAGAATGATTTTAAAAACTTAAAGGAAATGAAGAAGACACTTGAGTAATGAAATTACATAGTTTTCTAGGTAAACTCTGCCTTTTTGCCCCACTTTGTCATCTGTAGGGAGCTGATAGAGAGCTCATTCTTTAGTGTTAGGATGAGAATCTTGTTACCACAATCCACTTAAATTCTTATCATAGGACTGTTTTTTTTTTTTTAAGAATTATTATATTTATTTATTTTTTATTTTTTAATTTATGCTTTGTTATAGAGCATGTGTGCTCACCAGAGAGAGACAGAAAGGCAGAGGGAGAGAGTGAGAGAGAAAGAAGGCAAGCTGCCAGGTCCAGGGACTTGAACCATGGTTGGCCATGTGGGGGTCCAGTGCCTTAACCACCATATCACTTGGTGGCCTACTATCTTGCTGGTTTAAAATTAACTTGACTAAGGTCAGAATAGCTCTTAAATCACCCATGGATATGGGAGTGGCAATTAATCTGAGCAAAAAGCTGCTTTATTCATAAATCCACCAAAATTTCTGTGTATTAAAAGATCAATTTTGGTAAGATCTCAACTGGTCCTCGGGAGAAACAGTGGTATCTCGAAAGTGGTGATTGGTTTTGGGGACACAGAGTATTTCAGAAGAAATGCTGTGAATGGTTGCCTTAGGAGGGATGAAAATTCACCCTGAGATGGAAAGTGTTGAGAACTAGTTAATGGGCAACACAAAGCATTATTAGTAAAAGATGAAAAGATTCATTTCTGGGATGAGGATTCTCCCTCATATTGAGGCATTTGGAAACTTTACGAGAAAATTAAACTATGAGTATGGTGTTACATTTACTTGGTGAAAGAATCTCTATAATGATAATTCTCACTTTTGAAGCTTATGCTTAAGTAAGTGGACTAAAGATATCCATAAAAATAACTGCGTGTCTACTATTTCTTTGCAGGCAAAATATTCTTACAATAGCATATTCTTCAGTCCTGCAGGATGAAAATATGTTTTTGCATGGTCATGGAAAGAGGGCTCGTTGGATGAATCGGAGCCCCTAACTCAAGGGTACCCCATGTGGAAGAGATACCAGAGATTTCTCTGCTCAAAAGTAATTAAAATGAATCAAATTAAGTCAGACTGATTCTCTTTGGAATCTAAATGACAGAATACAAAATGATTGGCCAAGATATAGAGAGGAGGATGAGCAAGAGGAAAGAGAGAAGAGGAGATGGCCTGAAAATGAGACCATGCCTGTCATGAAAAAGGAGAAGAAAGGTGGCTATTCCTAAAAGCTGTCTTATTTCCTCTTTGTAAACTCTATTTTTAAAGAATTGTTTTATTTAATTTCATTTATTTATTCATTTATGTATTTATTTATTTTAATTTTGACCAGAGAGGTATAGAGTGAAAAAGAGAGAGAGAGAGTGAGAAAGTGAGAGAGCAGGAAGGAAAATGAGAAAGCAAGTCACCAGGTTCAGGACTTGAACTGTGGTAGACCACGTGTGAGTCCAGCATCCTTAACCAACACACCACTTGCCAGGTCCAAGCTGTCTTATTTCCTAAATGACTTGCCAGCCCTGGCTCAATACTATTCTAATATAACCTCTTTCATCATACAGTGGATAGACCAATTCCTTGATACTTTTTACAAAAAGAATCAAGCAACGCCCAGCCATAATGGGACAGTCAGGGGGTGGGACAATGCTATGTGCTATTGAACCACAGCAGTCGTATTTGGAACCTGGGTTGATCTGAATCTCCCAGGTGCCTGCATGTTTGTGATCTTGGCTGGATAATAGGTTGGGCAGGGAGGTTGAAGAGACCTTGTCAGGGCACCTGCCTCTCTCCCTCTCTCTTTCTTTCATAAAAGAAAAAAAATAAATAAAAAGAATCAAACAACTCTAAGAGCTGACGGAATCTTAGACTTTTGTAGCCAAAATGGAAGTATAGCTATTCTTTGACAGGTGAGGGCTCAAATGAGAGGTGAGGTGACTCGCTGTGTCCATCTTCATATTCTCCACTGGAGGTAAAGCGAGACGTCTCTCTTGTCTTGCATGTGGAAGGAATCAAGGACATGTTAACATTTGCTTTTCAGTGGAAGACCATTCATTCACCTAGCAAATAATGCATGCCTGTCATGTGGAAGTCACTCTGATAAGGGGCAGGTTGGACTCCACAGACAGATGCGAAGGGCCAGGGTCAAGTTATACCTCATTGCTGAGCTCAAAGAGAATAAATAATTCTTTATCCTCCGGGACAGTTAGAGAATAGGCCACAGCAAGGAATTCCTTGCTGTGAGTTAATTGTGATAGGAAGAATGAGCTTGTGAGAAACTGTGGTTCTTTTTGCCATGGGCAGGTGCCACCATACTCCTAGCAACTATGATTCTGAAATAGCCTATACTCGTGTTCATCAGAGCTTTAGTTTATGTGCCCAGTTTGGTGACTAGAAACAGAAAATGCAATCCCAACTTCTATAAACTCATAGTGCAATGATGGTGAGGAGAAATAAAAGGATTAAGGTGAAGACTTTGTGACACCGTTTTTACCTTTCTATCTGGTTTAATTTTTCATTATACTCATGAATTTTTCACATGTAAGAGATTTTCCTTTTGTAGTACTGGTTTTATTGAGATATAATTTACATACATTTCACCAATTTTAGGCATAATTCAATGTTTTAAGTTTGTACTGCTGAGAAACCACAAATAAATGTTAGGATATTTTATTCCTCAGAAACTAACTTGCATGTTTTAGTTTTCACCTCCTCATCCTCCACATTTCCTTGTCCTATGTAATCTCTGACATATCTTCTGTCTTGATAGATAGGATTGCATCATGACTACCTCCATTAGAAGACGTTTTCTCCCTCTCCCTCCCCTCCTCTAATTGTCTGCCTGCTTCTCTGATGAGCAGGCGTGCCCTCTTCCAATAAGAAAAATAAATGAAAAAAAGAAAGAGTAAAGGATTATACAATTTACAATTATTGTTGATGCATTGTCTTTTTCTTCTTTCATTTCCTGTTTCTGTCAGTGTTTTCTTTATGTATTTTAAGGCCCCATTTTTAGGTGCATATATGTTTAATGACTTTTTATATAAGTGATTGAGGCTTTTGTGATAATACTATAAAATGTCACTTTTGGGGGCCAGGAGATGGTGTAGCATTGCTGGACTCCACCATGGCTGACTGCAGTTTGAGTCACAGACCCAGCAGACACACTGATCTTGGGAGGAGAATAGAGAAGGGATTGTGGCATGGGCATCCTCCTGAGGGATTATTTCTTACTTTTTCTCTCACTGTCTGTCTCTCTTTCTGGCAAGCACATGTGCCCTAAGGCAAAAGCCTCTTAAAAAAAAAAAGTCCCTTTTTATATGTAATCACTTCTGGTGGGCCCATTTTATGTTATATTAATATCACCTCCCCAGATTTCTTATGGTTGCTCTTTGCGTGACATATATTTTTCCATTCTTTTAATCTTTTCCTATCCTTGAATGGAGAGCATGTCTCCTATTCACAATGTGTAATTAGACCTTGCACCCTGCAGTTCGTTTTTCTCTTTTTATTCAGTCTGAAAACTTTGCCTGATGATTGTGCTGTTTCATTCATTCATAATTTAACATATATATTATATATATATTACATATATATTTGAAGTTATGTCTGCCATTTTTTGTTTTTGTTTTCTGTATGTCTCATGCTATTTTTGTTTCCTTTTTCTTCATTAACTACATGCTTTTGCATTAAATGTATTTCTCTAATGTATTATTTTTTAACTTTTCTTTTTTTACACAGAAATTCTTTAGTTATTGCTTTAATGATTCATCAGGACTTAACATATATCTCTTAATTTTTCAGAATCTGCTACAGATTTATATATATATTTTTCCTTTTGTCAGAGAGCATGTATGCTCACCAGAGAGAAAGCGAGAAAGTAAGAGAAAGTCCTCACAGTGGAGTGTGGTCATGTTACAACCCCTGTTTCTCCATTTCTTCATCCACTCAGGATTTGGGGCATAAATGCACATGTGCCAGCATGTTTACATGTCCCTGGGTCCAGAATATGAACAGCAGAGGGTTATGTGGGATTCAGTTCCCTATGGTATGAAGCTGGCCCAGATTCATAACATCTTAATGCCAGTAAATTACAGATATGTTATTCCAGTGTAGCTCTGTTCACCTTTTCTCCTTTTTGTGGCTTTAATATTATGCATATTACAACTATATATGTAATAAATTCAAACATATATTTTCATAACTGTTTCCCTATATAACTATATATATTTTAAAGGAGCTGAGAAGAAAAAGAAGAGGACATATACATTTATAGCCGTTGTTATATTAACCTTACTAATTAACATTTCTGCTTCTCTCCATTTGTTTTTTAAGATTCAAAATGCCATCTGGACCTACTTGCTTAGCCTAGTATGGCTTTACTCCCATCTTTGTGCTATTACTGGAACATAACTTTTCTAAAATAAAAGTTAAAAAAATAAAATATGCCTGGGTCAGTGGGTGGTGTGATGGTTAAGGGCACTGGACTCCCACATGGCCAACTGTGGTTTGAGTCCCAGACCTGGTTGCTTCCTTGCTTCCTTTCTCATTTTCTCTTCCTCTCTCTCTCTCTCTCTCTGTGTGTGTGTGTGTGTGTTCCTGTCTGGTCAAATTTAAATAAATAAATAAAGTTAAATAAAATAATTCTAATTTTTTTTTAAATATGCCTATTATTTTAGGTATTGTAATTAAAGTCAGTTAAGAGAAGAAAGGAGAAGAGACATACCTTTCTCACCTTCGTAATTACATATAAACTTTACCAGTTCTCTTTAATTTTTATTACTGTTTCAAATTACTGGTAGCAGTCACTTGCTTTCATCTTGAAGGACTTCTTTCACTATTTCTTATAAGGCAGATCCACTCACAAAAATGATCTATTGTGCTTACCAGAAAGCATCTTTATTTCATTATTGTATTTACAAAATGGATTTGTTAGATCTGGGAGCCTAAGTTGTTGTTGCCTGTTTCCTTCTTTTCTTCCCTAAGTATTTTGCATTGCTCCTTGCTTCTTGATCTCAGCTATTTCTGATGAGGAGTAAAGCTTATAGTCTTATTGGGGTTCCCGTATAAGTGAAAAGTGATGTTCATCTATTGCTTTAAAGATTTTCTCCTGGTAATTGGATCTCAGACTGTTTGCTATGATGCATCTGCCTGTGCATCCTATCTACCTGGAGTTTGTTGAGCTTTTTGCATGCTAAGATTCGTTAAACTTTGTACCTTTTATTTCTTTAAATATTTCTCTACTGCATTTTATCTCTTCTGACACTGTCATTAGGCATGTTAGACCTTTAATGGCATCTCAATTTTCTCTGAAGTTCCATTCATTTTCCTTTATTCTTTTTGCTCTTTGTTCTTTGAATTCAAAAATTTCTGTCAATGTATTTTTAAGTGTTCTAATACTTTATTCTTCTAATTCAAATCTACTGATGAGCCCCTCTAGTGAAATTTTGTTTAGTTATTATAATATTCAACTACTTCTATTTGCTTCTTTGGTGTAATTTTTCTCACTTTATTCATATTCCCTACTTGAGGAGCTGTGGTCACCATCTTAACTTCTCTTACTGTGTTAAACCTGGTTTTCTTTCTTCTTAGAACATATTCATAGTGGCTGCTTTAAAGAATTGTTTCTATTAAGTCTGACATCACACGCATTTCTGTTGCCTACCTTTTTACCTGTGTACAGGTCAGATTTTTCTGCTTTTCTTGCATATCTCATAAGCTTTTGGTGGAAACTAGACACTTTGGACAATATACTGTGGCAGCATGTCCATATATGACCCTTGCCCTTCTGCTTCATGGCTTATTGCTATTTGCCTGTTTATTTTTTTAGTGACTGATTTGATTGTTTCAGTGTCTCTTCTGTCTCATGGCCCTTCCTCTCCAATCCCTTTTTCCCTTTCTGTGCATCCCCTGGAGTTTTCCCTTAGTCATTAAAGTTCTGGAGGTGACAGCATTTTAGTAAACTCTCTTCGCTTCTCAACACACCTAGCTATTAAGCTTCATTAATTGTTAGTTGATTGCGCTATCATTTTATCAGTACCTTGTGTCTCAAATTGTTCCAGCTGGGCTGGGATCCCAGGCATGTGCCTACACCCTGCAGCTCGGGGAGCTCCCAGGATGCAACGTCAGGAACTTTCCCACGTTGAGTTCAGTTGTGTGAATGTTGCACTATAGCCCACCCCCAGGAAACTCCATATGTGATTCAGCCTTGCTTCTCACCCAACTCTCAGCCTCTGTAATAGTAAGTGGAAACAGGTTGAAAAATGTTGATGTATAACCCCTCATGAAAAGATACTGTAACCTGCCTAAGAGAGTGTTCTTGGATTTAACCTACCGCAGTGGAGTTTGTCATGTTTAGCTGAAAGGCAGGAGAAGAAATGCAGGTCATGCATAAAATGGAAAAGATTTTACTATCTTTATTATAGTTTCTGAGATAAATGTTTCTTTATTTGCTGTTTGCTCTTAAGCCTTGTTCCGGATACTTTAACTATTTTGTTGTTGGTGTTGTTTGTTCATTATGTGTTTTACAAATTTTGGCAGTTCCACTGGGGATTGGGTCTACAAAAGTTCTATGTCACCTTGGTGGAAGTGGAACTCTTGTTCTAGATTGCACGGCTCGAGTCCAAGATTAGTGAGGAATAAGATATTTACACAGTCGATAGAAGTGCACAGACCTGACCAGAAAGAACTGTTACCTGGGACCAACAGGTCGTGTAGTGGTTAGGGTGCTGGACTCCCACATGACTGATCATGATTTGAGTCCTGGACCCAAAAGCTTAAAAATCACACTGTGTTTGCGTAACCAAAATTCCAAGAGAAGACTGGAAGAAGTGTGGCCGGGGAATGGTTTCTCACTTTCTTCTCTATGCTTCTCACTGGCAAGAGCATGCACTCTATGCAAAAACAAAAAAACAAAAAAAACAAAAAAAAAAGCTTAAAAATAAAAGAAGAAGAGTGTAACCTAAGACCCAATGAGATGAGGCTGAAGAAAGATAAACTACAAACCATGGATAGTCCAGGTGGTCCAAGTCTCTGGTTCAGAAAAACAAGCAGTTTATATGAGGAACTAGATTCACAACAAATTGAGATGCATGAGCTTGAAAAGCACCCTGCAGTAACATTTGGGAGGAAGCCTCACACAGGGCCAGTCCTGTGCACGGTGGGCTCTGACATTACGCCAATTCTCAAAGATCTTCTGGAGTTATTTTTTGACCCAAATGATAACTATAATTTGTATGTGGTCTATCACTTTCTGTATGCTCTCATATTTTCATTTTTGGGTAATATTTCCATTTAATGAGGAAGAGAAATAGGTGCTACTTCCTTTTCATTTTAGACCTTTAAGAGTTCTCACACTATCGGGACCAGCAGTTAGTGTAATGGCTATGTCACTGAACTCCCATGTAGTTGACTGTGGTTTGAGTCCCAGACCTGGTGGCTTAAACTCACTCCAGGCGCATGTGCATGCCCAAGATCCCAAGAGGAGAATGGAGAAGGGATTGCAGCATGGCCATCCCCCCTGGGGGATGATTTCTCACTTTCTGTTTTTCTGTCTCTTTGTCTTTCTGGCAAGTGCACGCGCCCTATAGTAAAAACCTCTCCAAAAAAAGAAAAAAAAAAAGAAATTTAACACATTGAAGATTCTTGTCTCATCACAGATAAAACAACGTTTTTTTTTAAAAATTCGGATACAACTTTATATAGAGAAAGATACATTTATGGAGGTCGGCAGGTGTCATGGTGGTTGAGAGTGCTGGATTCCTATATCCCAGCACGAGTCCCAGAACCGCTTTCTCTTTCTCTTTCTCTTTCTCTCTGGTTAGATTAAAAATAATAATAACAGGTTGAATTAAATAAGTAAATAATTCGTTTTTTTCTTTTTAAAGAGAAACACAAATTTATGTCATCTGTGCCATCCCCCTCAACACCAATATGAAGAAGCAGCAGAAATAAATACATCTAGGTAAAATACACTTTTGAAAAGCAATGAGAAAGAAAGTGAGAGATCACGCTCCTAGGGGGATGGCCAAACTCCAATCCCTTCTCCATTCTCCGCCTGGAATTTTGGGCACACATGCACAGGTGCCCAGCATGAGTTTCTTTTCTTTCTTTCTTGAGAGATTTTTGCTATAGTGCATGTGTACTCGCCAGAAAGAGAGACAGAGAGACAGAAAATGAGAAATCACCTCCCCAGGGGGGTTGGCCATGCCACAATCCCTTCTTAATTCTCCTCTGGCATGAGTTTAAGCCATAGGATCTGAGACTATAACTGTGGTCAACTACATGGGAGTCCAGCAACATAGCCGTTATGCCAACTGCTGTCCCCTTCAGCGTGAGTTTCATGCTGATGGGTCTGGGCCAGTTGGCCATGTGGGAATCCAGTGCTTTAATCACCATGACATCTGCTGACTTCAATCTCTTCCTTTTTGTATGTTTAGACTTTTATACATAATTTATAGCATGTTTGAATTAACTGCATAGTGACAAACATGAGGTAAATGTTGTAAAGTGGCTGTTACATAGAGACTTCCACTCAGTTCCTTCCTAGAGCTGCCCCGTAATTCGGTAGGATAGTGTTTAGGGCAGTACTTCTCTATGAGTGCTTAGAATTCTATGCCCTCAGGCACAATCATTTGCACAGGGCAAAATATGTGTCTACTTTACATCTCAGTACAGGATTTTGATAATTCAAATTTGGATGATTGAAGTACTCCATTACAACCACCTGACCTAACTTTGAAACTTCTCCAAATTAATTTCACATTTATAAATCATTTGAGTAGCTAATTTGTATTTCAAAACAAATTTATGTTAAATAATAGTTTGCCATTTCTGCTCTCTGAACATTTAAGTGTTTTTTATTTCTAAGCTATAAATAATATTAATAAATTACTCCATATTTACAACAATGACATAAAATATGGTTATTTTCTTAAGATCTATAAATTTAGTGTCTATTTGTGGAATTAAAATATATTAAATCCAGCAGTACTCTGATGCATGCTGAGTTAGGTAAGACCAGCATAGAGTATAAAAAAGGTGTGATATTGGTACTGGCAGGAGGCGTGGTATTTGAAGTACTGGACTCCCACATAGCCTACCATGGTTCGAGTATCAGACCCGGTGGCTTGCTTTCTCACTTTCTCTTTCTCCCACTGTCATTCTTTGTTCAAAATTAAAGAATAATAATTAATTTAATAAATAATTATTCTTAAAGAAGATACAATATGGCACATTCTAAAAAAATCTTAGTTTTAGTAATTTATGAGCATGTGGTACAGTGAAACGGTGAAAGGGTACATGCAAGAAACATGCACCAAATGTTAACCACCTCAAGGTAACTGAGGCTTGAAGGTGGTGAAAAACCTCCTCCACTTCACAAACTCATTAGTAAGACGTGTTTTTTTTCATCCCTACTGCTGTCAACGCCAATCTAAGCCTCTGTCATCTTTCAAATGAACCACTGAAAAGCCTCTTAAAAGGTTTTTCTGTTTATGCTATTTCACCTTTTCCCTGCCTTCAGTTCAGTGCCTAGTCTGGAGCAGAGTGATAATTGAATTGAAAATCCAATTATTTTGTCACTTAGAATGGCCTAAAAGGAGGACCAGCAGATGGTATAATGGTTACAATGCTGGACTCCCATGTAGTTGATTGCAGTTTGAGTCCCAGACCCCGTGGCTTAAAACTCATGCTGGGTGCATGTGCATTCATGCTCCAACTCTCAAGAGGAGAATGGAGGAGACAGGATGGTAGTGTGGCCATCTCCCCGGGAGGGTGATTTCTTGCTTTCTGTTTCTCTGCCTTTGTTTCTCTGGCAAGCACATGTGCCCTATAGCAAAAATCTCTCAAAAATAAATAAGTAAGTAAATAAGAATGTCCTAAAAGGTGCAGGATCCTCTCCCTGTTTGCCCCACATGCTCAGCTGTCACTCTCTCTATATCTCTCTACTAGGTCTTCTTTTTGCTTTGCTATTCCTTGTGGACAAACGCTGTTCCCACAGCATGAGTCCTTCCTTCCTGGCACCACCTCAGCCACTTTCTGGACCCCTTTGGCTCACACAGATGCCCCGACTGTTCTCCATAGCACACTCTGTTATCCCTCATGGCAGCTTTCACCACCCCCACTCTTTTTGCTCACTGATGTTTAGTTGTACATGGTGCATCTTCCCTTTCTGGACTGTAGGTTCTGGTTTACACCAGAATCATTGATGGAAGTTTAATCCAAAGCAATTGGCCTGGCTGGCAAGCTATGAAAAGACAAATGCTTATTACCAAGTAGAACAAGTGGATCTCAAAAAGCCACATGCCATATAGTTTCAATTACGTGACATTCTAGAAAAGGCGGAACGATGGAAACAGTAAAATGATTGCTGTGTTTATTGGCAGAATAGAGAAGACTTTTAGGGAAGTGGAACTATTCTGTATGAGACTATAAGGATGGACACATGTCATTATACGTCTGTCCAGATCTGAAGAATGTGAAAGAGCGAGCCCAAATTTAACTACGATTCTGAGTAGTCAGAATGTCTCAATGCAGGTTTATTGAGTGTAACAAATGTGCCACTCTGTTGAGGGATATTGATGATGAGGGGAGGGTTCGCAGGTGGGGGAAAGGAGATAATTATTCTTAAAGAAGATACAATATGGCACATTCTAAAAAAATCTTAGTTTTAGTAATTTATGAGCATGTGGTACAGTGAAACGGTGAAAGGGTACATGCAAGAAACATGCACCAAATGTTAACCACCTCAAGGTAACTGAGGCTTGAAGGTGGTGAAAAACCTCCTCCACTTCACAAACTCATTAGTAAGACGTGTTTTTTTTCATCCCTACTGCTGTCAACGCCAATCTAAGCCTCTGTCATCTTTCAAATGAACCACTGAAAAGCCTCTTAAAAGGTTTTTCTGTTTATGCTATTTCACCTTTTCCCTGCCTTCAGTTCAGTGCCTAGTCTGGAGCAGAGTGATAATTGAATTGAAAATCCAATTATTTTGTCACTTAGAATGGCCTAAAAGGAGGACCAGCAGATGGTATAATGGTTACAATGCTGGACTCCCATGTAGTTGATTGCAGTTTGAGTCCCAGACCCCGTGGCTTAAAACTCATGCTGGGTGCATGTGCATTCATGCTCCAACTCTCAAGAGGAGAATGGAGGAGACAGGATGGTAGTGTGGCCATCTCCCCGGGAGGGTGATTTCTTGCTTTCTGTTTCTCTGCCTTTGTTTCTCTGGCAAGCACATGTGCCCTATAGCAAAAATCTCTCAAAAATAAATAAGTAAGTAAATAAGAATGTCCTAAAAGGTGCAGGATCCTCTCCCTGTTTGCCCCACATGCTCAGCTGTCACTCTCTCTATATCTCTCTACTAGGTCTTCTTTTTGCTTTGCTATTCCTTGTGGACAAACGCTGTTCCCACAGCATGAGTCCTTCCTTCCTGGCACCACCTCAGCCACTTTCTGGACCCCTTTGGCTCACACAGATGCCCCGACTGTTCTCCATAGCACACTCTGTTATCCCTCATGGCAGCTTTCACCACCCCCACTCTTTTTGCTCACTGATGTTTAGTTGTACATGGTGCATCTTCCCTTTCTGGACTGTAGGTTCTGGTTTACACCAGAATCATTGATGGAAGTTTAATCCAAAGCAATTGGCCTGGCTGGCAAGCTATGAAAAGACAAATGCTTATTACCAAGTAGAACAAGTGGATCTCAAAAAGCCACATGCCATATAGTTTCAATTACGTGACATTCTAGAAAAGGCGGAACGATGGAAACAGTAAAATGATTGCTGTGTTTATTGGCAGAATAGAGAAGACTTTTAGGGAAGTGGAACTATTCTGTATGAGACTATAAGGATGGACACATGTCATTATACGTCTGTCCAGATCTGAAGAATGTGAAAGAGCGAGCCCAAATTTAACTACGATTCTGAGTAGTCAGAATGTCTCAATGCAGGTTTATTGAGTGTAACAAATGTGCCACTCTGTTGAGGGATATTGATGATGAGGGGAGGGTTCGCAGGTGGGGGAAAGGAGTGTAAGAACAATTTCTGTGACTTCCTCTCAAATTTGTTATGAACCTAGAACTGCTCTAAAAACTAATAAAAAATAAAGAAATGAACATTAAGAAAAAAACAAACAAGCACTAGAAAAGACTTGCCCTGGGCTCCTTTCCTGGGTGTACTCTGGGTATTTGGTAGGTTTGGGGTGGAATCAGGGTCTGATTTTGATTGTGTTGTATAGATGAGCTAAGAGATTAAAAACCATTTTCCTAAGAGATCATAGCTTTGCAGGGGGAGGGGAGTGGATCTACCCACAGATTTCCTGTATTATTGGCCATTGTCCAAGAGGCTGTGGGCTCAGCTCAAACCCAGAATGAGTCTTTGGGTCATATGACCTTTGGTGACACAAAAGTCTATGATGTTGAGACTCATTTAAATATAATTTTAGTGATAACACTATTCCACATTATAAACCCCATAGTTTACTTTAGATGTAATTTTTCTTCCAACAATCAACATTTCATTTTTGAGGAAAAAGGGAGCCCCAGAATTTAAATGCTTTGCTTAAGTGTCCACAGCCATCCATTGCATGGCTGTAGAATTTCTACCAGACCCTTTCACGAGCAATTTTTAAATTCTAGGTCAGCTACTTGTATCTTGCAAAGATTATATTCACTCACTCAGTGTGTGTAGCAGCACTGTGAAATGAAACTATGAAGCTGGTTAATGCACTAAATTTCAAAATATTTAACTTTACTATCTGGAGAAAGTTTATGTTATTTGGGATTAGAAAAATCATAGAGCTATCTATGAGATTAGTTGCTGGAAAAGTTTCCCATCGCTCTTTTCTGAGTTTAATCCTTGCCTCAGAGCCTCTCCACAGGTGAAATGAATGACTGCAGCTTGAGCCGGGGCTGTGCGTGCAGGCCTGGCTGGCAGGTATTGTCTCCGACTGCCTTGGAAACCGATAGACCCTTCTCTGTTGCTTCCCTTCCGTCTCCTCTGTCAGTTTAAAGTACACATCTATATACATGTATTCTGCTTCTTCACATTCTGGTCACTACACATGTGTAGTCGGCTGCCTAGTGACCAGAAAAGACAAGTTTTAGATTTTTTTCCAAAATAAATGTAATCTCCATTCCGAGAGGAGTTGAGCCTCTTAGCGATCTTTCTTTTCGTCCCCTGAAGGGCATATCATCAGTTTTAATTTCTGTTTTATGAACTGAGGGACAGAAAATAGAAAACCTTGTTTTTTATTTCAATTTTTAGTTCCATTATTAAATGATAAAAACATTGCTTTAAAGACAGTATGCTAAATGGCATTAAAAGCAAAGCATACTTTTCGTTTTTTCAAATTTCGACAAAACTACCTGCATTTTTTTTCTAGTTTTTGCTACAAGGTACATGACTTTGCTCACTGGAAACAGAGAAAGAGAGACAAGGATAGAGAGAGACATGGAGAGGGAAAGTGAGAAAACATCCCCAGGGGAGATGGCCCCACTACATTTCTTCTCCTCTGTTCTCCTCTCTGGAGTTTGGACACACAGACACTAGCATGTTTTCCAAGCTGCCAGATCCAGGACTTGAATCATGCACTCTACCACGTGGGATCTAGTTTTCATTCTTCCTTCCTCTCTTTCTTTCTTTCTTTCTTTTTTTAAAGAATTACTTCCTTTATTTATCATTATTGTTATTTTTTAATTTGACCAGAACAAGACACACATACATACATACACACACACACACACACACACACATACACACACACACACACACACACAGAGAAAGCCACCAGGTCTGGGACTCAAACTGTGGTCAGCTATATGGGAGTCCAGTGCCTTTAACCACCACGCACCTGCTGGTTCCAGCTTTCTTAACCACTGTGCTACCTGGCTGGCCTAACTACCTGCATTTTTATCTCCACTATTAAGTATTTATGGACTTGCTTGGTGCGATGGTGTGTATGTATATGTTTTCTTACCCAAAGGTCCCCAGCGTAACGAGGTGAGCAGTGGTAGGGTCTTTAGGAGGTGGAGCCTAGTGGGAGGTGTTTGGATCATGGGAACACCAGTCTCATGGACAAATTAATGTCATCTTGCAAAAGGGAGTAGGTTAGTTCCCAGGAGAGTGGGTGGTAGAAAAGTAAGATGGCAGCCGGCCACAATGATGAAACAATAACATAGTTCTTCATGATGCCAGAGGTTCACGGGAAGGTGCTGGGTTCATGTTCTAAGGTCACCTGGGTGACTGGGATCCAGCTGGCTTAGGCTGGGGTGGATCATGGCATGAGGACCACACTGAGATGGGAATGCCTGTCTCCTACTCGCTCCACTTTCTCTCTCACGGAAAAAATAAACGTATACGTTTTTTAAAAAGTGAGATGGCTGCTTATAGTTTGCTCCTTCTTTCTGCATGAGCCCAATGCAAAGAGAAAGAGCTTCTACTCTGCTTCTGTCCGCCATGTTGTTACATGGCATCTGAGGTCAGCCAGAGGTCTTTGGACATCCAGCCACCACAATTACGAGCCAAATAAAACTTTATTTATACTAAATCACTCAGTCTCACATATTTCTGTTTAGCAACAAGATAATGGACTAAAAAACTTGATAAATACTTTGATTACAGAAACTATAATTTGCAAATTTTCTTTCTCACCTAAGTCTTATTCTGTAATTATTAATTAAACACAAGGCTTTGCTTCATAATTTTATTCTATTAAATAAATTATATTTCCTGTTCCTTAATACATTAATTTTGAAAGCCAAATCATAGTTAGCAATTGTTAATTTTACATATTTCATTAAAATTTATCAAGCACAACCACGTCCAGACACTGAACTAGAAATGATGCAGTCGATATCACACCCCCAGATAGTCACACTCTAAATTGAAACATAGAGACATGTGAATAAACAGTTAAGAGACTATGTGACATTTACCTTAAAGAGTAACTAACCTAGTAACTACCTGCTTGACTAGACTGACTCCATCTTGTTAAAATCAAAACTGATTTTCTCTACCAGCCCGATACTCTTTGTCTGAGGTTTCTCACAGAAACTCCAAGGATACAATGACCAGCCTAGAACCTGAAACAAGAAAGGACATTCTGCTTCAGCCACAAGTTGAAACTCCTGTTTTGAAGATGAATTGTTTGATTGTGCCCCTTAGCTAAGACTAAAATTCCTGCTTCAAAGACAGATTGTCTGATTGTGCCCTCAGCTTCACATTAACCTGATTTATGCTTTTCTATAGATAGCCATTAGATCCATGGTGTCCCCCTTTCCCTATGAAAAGAATCTGTAAATTGGCTGACCGATGGAAGATTTCCTTACATGTCATTCTGGTGTAGCTGCATTGTAATAAATTCTGCTTTCCTTTCTTATCAGCAGTTTTGCCGTTCTTTGTTTTGTAGAGCAGTAAGGGGTCAGATCTGCCTTGGTTTCCTTGACTGGGTTGTAGAGTCCCTCATCTGGCAACAAAATGATGAAATCACATAAGAAATTACTTAAAACCATGTAAAGAGGTTTTTTTTTGGGGGGGGGGTCACTAGAAGCCATCTATCAATCTAAGCAGGGAACACAACTCAAGTTCGATGTAGAAACAGACCATGCAAGGTGCGTAAGACCCCGGTGTGACAAGACTGTCTTAGTACAAGAAATGGGCTGATTGAGAAAGATGTGGGCAGACTCAGTACATATTGGTGAAAGAAACATTGATCATGCTTGCTTGCTGGCCAATTGGAGGGAGGGTGAAAGACAGGGAAGGGAGAAGATGTCCAGCTGGCATAGGCCAGAGCTTGTTTACTGAGGAGCTCAGCCGCAGGCCCAAATCCTATCTTCTATTGCAACATTTCCCACAACAATGACAAGGCTTTGCTTGGCAGTCTTCATGGGGGGAACTGCCCTCTTCACATTAGACTCTGGTACACAGTGTACTTTTGGGAGTTGCAGGCAAGAACAGAATACACCCACTGCAAACCAGCCTCATACACATATCTATATCCCTAAACCTAGCCCCTCCATTCTGAAGCCTCCTTGTAGGCTGTGGTTGAGTCACTTTTCTCCATTTAGATTCAGTTCCTACCCACCCCTAGCCCTTTTCCTTCTCCAACTCCCTGAGCCCATATAGTCAGAAAGAGTGAGGACACCCAGGATTAAGCTTGGAGGGAAGTCACTGACCCCAGGGCTAAGTCCTCATAAACAGGGATCATTAGCTAGAAGGCTCACGTGAAAGTACATGGCACCAATTTTCAGAGGAACTCCACATTTATAAATAGGCCTGGAGTCCCAGGAAGGGGGGATCAGACCATAGGTGGTCCCTCCTGATCATGAGCGATGTAGAACAGAAACAAGTGCATATGGAGGTAACAGTCCTGTGATTAATCATCTGTTTCCAGCCCATAGTTCTATTTATAGCCAACATTTTTTTAATGGAAAACAAATCTGTGTTTGTTTAAATTTTAGTTTTTTTCTACTCTTTTCAACTACTTATTTATTTGTTTTAACACAAGCATCTAATCAATTTGGTGGGGGCAATTACATTTTTCTAAATTTGCATATTAATATTTTAAAGTTGATTTTGTCTTCTACTGGGTCTTCAGGAAAGTCAGCGGGTGTTTCTGCATAGAAACATACATCCTAACTTTCCTGATGACCTAATAGCTATTAAGTTTGTTTAATTTATCAACCACAGCTTTTGCTGAGGAGACTCAACCAATGGGCCTTTCTACTCAGGATGTGAGGGTCCTTAACTTCACTCAGGAAATAATGCAAGAGTGAACTGTTAACAGAGAGTGAAAGCAGGTTTGTTAAGGGAAGAATAGAGAGTGACAACTCCATGGGCGGAGCAGCCCTATGAGAGGAGGGGGCGAACAGTTTTGTTCTCTCCTCTGAGAGAGAGAGGTGAATTGTTACCCAAAAGGAAAGATAGAAGGGCTACTGCATAGGCAGGGCAGCCCCGACTTCAGTGGTTGCTGGCTTGTAAGACTTGGCTTAAGGCCAAGAAGAAAGGAAGGGAAGGAGAGAAAAGGTGGAACGTGACGAATAAAGTAAGGTGGAGAAGAAGATGGAGAAGAAGATGGAGAAGGCAAGATTTCATAACCTCCTCTAATGGTTAATTTTGGGTCAATATGGAAGGTGTTTTGATGTGGCTAACATTTAAATTATGAACTTTGGATAAAGCAGATTGCTCTAGATAATTTCGATGTGCCTCATTCAATCAGTTGAAGGCTCAAATAGAACAAAAAATTTAGTCTTCTCAGGAAGAAAGAATTCTCCAGAAAGCTGCCTCCCAATTCTAAATCTGCATCAGAGGCTTTTTGTTGTTATTGTTCTCTATCCAGCCTATGAGGCACGCACTGCAGACACAGGATTTACCAACCTCCACAGTCATGTAAGCAAATTGTATGTGTGTGTGTGTGTGTGTGTGTGTATGCACAGGGCGGGGGAGGAGGGAGGAGGGAGAGCTTCAAAAAATTTGTGAAAACTGGAATTGAGGTATAAATTTATTTTGTTAGAAAAAAATTTTTAAATCTACACATAGGTTTAATATTTTTTTTGGGGGGGTTGTTTGTTTTAGTTTACTAGAGGGGTGTGTACTCACCAGACAGAGATACAGAGAAAGAAAAAGAAGATAGGGATAGTGAGAAATTAGCCCCCAGGGGGGATGGCCATGCCACAGTTCCTTCTCTTCCATTTTCCATTACGGTTTTTGGGCATGCATGCATGCATATGTGCCTGGATGATTTTCAAGTTGAGAGGTCTGGATTTGAACTGCAAAGTTTTCCATGTGGGAATCCAGCTGCCTTAATCTCCACATCACCTGCTGCCTCCCAGCTTTTTTGATAATATGCATTTTCCATGAAATTTTTTTTTTTTTTTTTTTTGG
>NW_006159729.1:1927915-1930279 GCF_000334495.1 Tupaia belangeri chinensis | reverse complement strand
GATGGCCACGCCGCAATCCCTTCTCCTCCATTCTCCTCTCGGGATCTTGGGCACGCACGCACACGCGCCCGGCGTGAGTTTAAGCCACCGGGTCCGGGACTCGAACCGCGGTCGACTACGTGGGAGTCCAGCGACATAGCCATTACGCTAACTGCTGGTCCCTCCATGAAATTTTTGAAGACTTCTTTCACACGTATTTGTGGGTCAATGGAAAAGTCATGACGTATTTTTATTTTCTTTTCCTATGCAAAAATTCATCATGAGTTTTATGATAACCCAATATATTCTATTTGTCTGGAGAACTTTGACCAATACACATTTTGGTGGCAAGAGTGGTTTTAGAGAAATAAAGTTTTAAGGTTAAGTTTTCTGAATTGGTTATGGGATTTCTAAAATTGACTCTCTAATATGATTAAAGTCATTAATGCTTCTATTTATATAGTAAAGAGAGCATTGAAAATCATGGTATGATCTGGTAATAAAGATTGGCAAAATATCATCATTAGATACTCCTAATCAAACAGTTATAAGAAGTAAGGAGGTCTTTATGATTGGATACTTTTAAACTTTTTGGCAAATAAGGAAAATGAGACTGAGTGCTTGCTCCTGATATTACTGGACAAAGTGGAGAAAGAAAGGATGAACACAGGAATTTGAATTCCCAGCTCAAGCACCTTATGAAGGACCTAAAAGCCATTATGCCTGATCTGAAAGAGTCCCTTATCTTCTATAGACACAAGACTGAGATTGGTGAAAAACAAGCCTTAAATCTCATCCTGTGAGTGTCTGATTTACAAAGCAAATTAAATCCTATTGTAACAGAGATTTCTACTATTAAAGTAAGAGTGTTCATCAGGAAGACATGGGAAGCTGAATGTTGAATAACTACCTGTGGGAAGACCTTGATAAAGCTGAGGAGACTGAGCCCCTAAATTCTAATGGGTTTTCTTGGCCAGCTTAAGAATTTCTCCATCCTCAAATGACAATATTAACTTTGCATTGCCCTACAAAACTGTAATGGCCTCCCCTGAGGCAGTTGCCAGTTAAGAAAATGCTGCTTCTATTCTGGACTCATCCCCTAACCACCTTCTCATCTTCTAGACCAGAGTCTATAGTTAGATTCAATCCCTGCAGAATCCAAAAATGTGAGGTACAAAGTGTGAACCTGGAGAAGGTACACTACATTCCAAAAGAACTACTTAAATTCACCAACAAATATGACCAAAATTTAGGGATTATGTGTAGGAATGGATATTAAGAAGGAGGGATAGTAGTGGAAGAAACATGAATTTGGACCAGGCCATTAGGTTGCTGTAGACCTACTTAGCAGAATTTCCACACTTAATACTGTGGCACACTGAATTCGAAAGAGCTCCAACAGTTTATTTGATTGATTTGCTGGAACATAGACCAAAAGGACCATTATGAGCAAATCGGCAATGTCCGACATGCCTTGATTTAATGTAGAAGAAGGGATTTGAGGGCTCAGGGAGGTTGAAATGTTAGAATGGATTTGTCATTCGAGACCTACTCCCTATACTGAGAGACCCCAAACCATAATTTTACCACAGCTGTGAGATATAAATTTGTGAAGAGGCACCAGAATCTTTGACTTCTGTGATCTCCCTGCTCTAAAGGCCAACCCTTGCAGTTAGAAAGAACAGCAGCCAATGAGTTTGGAAACCTAAATCAACAGGGGTAATCAGGTCCTGGGGTGGCAAGAGCCATGTGGCAGCACTCACTGCCCAAGCTGAGGCTGGTGTAATTACTGTAATGGACCGCAGAGCAGAAGCAGAAATGAGAATAGCCTGACCTATGGAATTGGCCAGTTGATCATGGTGCTCTTCAGAGTGACACAGATAGAAATTCTATTAAATTCTTCTGACTTATGTAAACATATTGAAGCCAAGATCAAGTCCAACGTGAGCATAGAGTATGGTAGTCTTTCAATCAATTCTCGAACTTGAGCAAGTTTGTAGATCCGGAACCTCTTGAATGAAGGGAAGGCTGGTTCTCTTCCAATAAAGGTTCTGGCAAACCCCTAACACCTTACACAGTTAATCTTTTCCCAGCCTTTCTTAAAGGGATCTGTGGCCTTTACCATGGTAATTACTCACCGAGGAAAAGAAATTAATCAGAACGTGCAGGGGCTACTAGACTTTAGGTCAGAACTGACACTGATTCTAGATGACATAAAATATCATCAAGGCCCACCAGTGAGGGTAGAACCTTGTGGAGGTCAGGTGACCTGTGAATTCCCAGCTTAGGTCTGTTTCATAGTGCACCTAGAGGGGTCCCAAGCCCAGCTCCTGAATGTGAAACTAGATATGCTCAGTGACATGCACATTGGTTCAGCTACTGCTG
>NW_006159729.1:1900350-1926784 GCF_000334495.1 Tupaia belangeri chinensis | reverse complement strand
AAATTACCCCCCAGGGGGGATGGCCATGCCACAGTTCCTTCTCTTCCATTTTCCATTACGGTTTTTGGGCATGCATGCATGCATATGTGCCTGGATGATTTTCAAGTTGAGAGGTCTGGATTTGAACTGCAAAGTTTTCCATGTGGGAATCCAGCTGCCTTAATCTCCACATCACCTGCTGCCTCCCAGCTTTTTTGATAATATGCATTTTCCATGAAATTTTTTTTTTTTTTTTTTTTGGAGAGGTTTTTGCTATAGGGCGTGTGCGCTCGCCAGACAGACAGAGAGAGACAGAGAGATAGAAAGCAGGAAATCACCCCCCAGGGGGGATGGCCACGCCGCAATCCCTTCTCCTCCATTCTCCTCTCGGGATCTTGGGCACGCACGCACACGCGCCCGGCGTGAGTTTAAGCCACCGGGTCCGGGACTCGAACCGCGGTCGACTACGTGGGAGTCCAGCGACATAGCCATTACGCTAACTGCTGGTCCCTCCATGAAATTTTTGAAGACTTCTTTCACACGTATTTTTGGGTCAATGGAAAAGTCATGACGTATTTTTATTTTCTTTTCCTATGCAAAAATTCATCATGAGTTTTATGATAACCCAATATATTCTATTTGTCTGGAGAACTTTAAACAATACACATTTTGGTGGCAAGAGTGGTTTTAGAGAAATAAAGTTTTAAGGTTAAGTTTTCTGAATTGGTTATGGGATTTCTAAAATTGACTCTCTAATATGATTAAAGTCATTAATGCTTCTATTTATATAGTAAAGAGAGCATTGAAAATCATGGTATGATCTGGTAATAAAGATTGGCAAAATATCATCATTAGATACTCCTAATCAAACAGTTATAAGAAGTAAGGAGGTCTTTATGATTGGATACTTTTAAACTTTTTGGCAAATAAGGAAAATGAGACTGAGTGCTTGCTCCTGATATTACTGGACAAAGTGGAGAAAGAAAGGATGAACACAGGAATTTGAATTCCCAGCTCAAGCACCTTATGAAGGACCTAAAAGCCATTATGCCTGATCTGAAAGAGTCCCTTATCTTCTATAGACACAAGACTGAGATTGGTGAAAAACAAGCCTTAAATCTCATCCTGTGAGTGTCTGATTTACAAAGCAAATTAAATCCTATTGTAACAGAGATTTCTACTATTAAAGTAAGAGTGTTCATCAGGAAGACATGGGAAGCTGAATGTTGAATAACTACCTGTGGGAAGACCTTGATAAAGCTGAGGAGACTGAGCCCCTAAATTCTAATGGGTTTTCTTGGCCAGCTTAAGAATTTCTCCATCCTCAAATGACAATATTAACTTTGCATTGCCCTACAAAACTGTAATGGCCTCCCCTGAGGCAGTTGCCAGTTAAGAAAATGCTGCTTCTATTCTGGACTCATCCCCTAACCACCTTCTCATCTTCTAGACCAGAGTCTATAGTTAGATTCAATCCCTGCAGAATCCAAAAATGTGAGGTACAAAGTGTGAACCTGGAGAAGGTACACTACATTCCAAAAGAACTACTTAAATTCACCAACAAATATGACCAAAATTTAGGGATTATGTGTAGGAATGGATATTAAGAAGGAGGGATAGTAGTGGAAGAAACATGAATTTGGACCAGGCCATTAGGTTGCTGTAGACCTACTTAGCAGAATTTCCACACTTAATACTGTGGCACACTGAATTCGAAAGAGCTCCAACAGTTTATTTGATTGATTTGCTGGAACATAGACCAAAAGGACCATTATGAGCAAATCGGCAATGTCCGACATGCCTTGATTTAATGTAGAAGAAGGGATTTGAGGGCTCAGGGAGGTTGAAATGTTAGAATGGATTTGTCATTCGAGACCTACTCCCTATACTGAGAGACCCCAAACCATAATTTTACCACAGCTGTGAGATATAAATTTGTGAAGAGGCACCAGAATCTTTGACTTCTGTGATCTCCCTGCTCTAAAGGCCAACCCTTGCAGTTAGAAAGAACAGCAGCCAATGAGTTTGGAAACCTAAATCAACAGGGGTAATCAGGTCCTGGGGTGGCAAGAGCCATGTGGCAGCACTCACTGCCCAAGCTGAGGCTGGTGTAATTACTGTAATGGACCGCAGAGCAGAAGCAGAAATGAGAATAGCCTGACCTATGGAATTGGCCAGTTGATCATGGTGCTCTTCAGAGTGACACAGATAGAAATTCTATTAAATTCTTCTGACTTATGTAAACATATTGAAGCCAAGATCAAGTCCAACGTGAGCATAGAGTATGGTAGTCTTTCAATCAATTCTCGAACTTGAGCAAGTTTGTAGATCCGGAACCTCTTGAATGAAGGGAAGGCTGGTTCTCTTCCAATAAAGGTTCTGGCAAACCCCTAACACCTTACACAGTTAATCTTTTCCCAGCCTTTCTTAAAGGGATCTGTGGCCTTTACCATGGTAATTACTCACCGAGGAAAAGAAATTAATCAGAACGTGCAGGGGCTACTAGACTTTAGGTCAGAACTGACACTGATTCTAGATGACATAAAATATCATCAAGGCCCACCAGTGAGGGTAGAACCTTGTGGAGGTCAGGTGACCTGTGAATTCCCAGCTTAGGTCTGTTTCATAGTGCACCTAGAGGGGTCCCAAGCCCAGCTCCTGAATGTGAAACTAGATATGCTCAGTGACATGCACATTGGTTCAGCTACTGCTGAGTGTCATTGTGGTGGAAAGGGCCAAGTGGAAGCCACTGGAATTGCTTCTATCCAAGAACATTGTGAGCCTGGAGCAATTTTGTATTCCTGAAGGATTTGCAAAGGTTAGTGCTACCACCAAGGCCTTGAAAGATGCAGGAGTGGTGATTCCCTCTATATCCCTATTCTTCTCTCTTATATGGCTTATAGAGAAGATAGAATGATCTTGGAAATGGCAGGGGACAATAAAATTAACCAACTGAGATTTCCATTACAATAGCTGTCGCAGATGTGGTTTCATTGCTTTGGTAAATTAAGACATCCTGGGTCAGTCCTGTGGCCTAGTGGCCTAGGAAGCCAAATGCCATACAACCAACCACAGAGTTTAAATCCTGGCATTAGTAGCTTAAAAATCATGCCATGCATGTGTGTGAGCATGCTTCTAATCTTCACACGATGAAGAAATGGAGTAGGGATTGCAGCATGACCACACCCATTGTGGGATATTTTCTCCCTCTCTCTGTGTCTTTCTGGTGAGTACACAGCACCCTCTGGCTTGTAAACAGACAAAAAAATCAGCAAGTCTTCTGGCCTGCAACTGTTGCTCTGAAAATGCTTTTCTCTATCCCTATTTAAAGGCCCACCAGAAGCCTTTTGTTTCATCTGGGAAGGCCAGCAATACCCTTCCTCATCTTACTGCAGATCTGCGGCAACTCTCCAGCCCTCTGTGGCAATTCAGTTGCAGGGATCTTGATCACTTTTTCCTCCCACAAGATGTCACACTGGCCTGTTACATTGACAGCCTTATGCTGATTAGAGCTAGTGAATGAGAAGTAGAAATTGCTCTAGACTCACTGGAGAGACATTTGGATGCCATGTGCTAGATTTATTTCCAAGAGAAATTCCAGGAGTGTCTACCTCAGGGAAATTTCTCTTGGTCCGGTGGTGGAGGCATGCTGAGCCATTCCTCTAGCACAAAAAAACATTGTTGCATCTGTCTCCTCCTCCTCCTCCTACCTGCAAGACATGAGCACAAAATCCTGCTAACGTCCTTGCTGACAGAGACGGTAACACAGAATGGGCAGTGGAAGAAGGTGGTTGTACTTATCAGCCTTGCCCATGAGAACAGTTAAAGAAACAAAGACAGGAATTATCGAGAGTATTTCCACCTTAATTTTTTTTAAAATTATGCTTTTGTGTGTTTGTATCACTCTACTTATCTATCATTTTTCTTCTTTTTACTATCTCCCTATCATGGAACATGAGAACATAAGATGTATTTATTTTATGTCATAGTATTTAGATATTATTAACTTTATATCATAGTATTTAAGATATATGATATCAAAACTGCTTATATACATATATATAGTATATATGTGTGTATATATGTGGGTGTGTATAAATATAGTATATATGTGTGCACATGTGTGTGTGTGTGTATATATGTATGTATGTATGTGTGTGTGTGTATATATATATATATTTTATCTTTACTCCTAGACTGAGTATGGATTACGGAGACACATGTGGATGCCACACGTTTGAAGTCAATATTATGTGTTTCTGAATGAGATCAATATTAATGTTGATAACTTTGGGTTAGAGGAGATTTCTCTCCATGTTGTTGGTGGGCCTCATCCAATCAGCTGAAGACCTAAGCAGAAGGAAAGGACCAGCCCTCCTGAATGAGAGGGAGTTCTTCAGCAGACAGGGGTCAGATGTTGTCTGCACCATGAGCTGTCCTGGGTTACTGGCCACCAGTCTTAGTACCAGAACTGCATCAACCTGTAGATTTGGGACTTACCAGCCTTTAAATATCCTCAGTGAATTCTAATATGTGAATAAGGAAAGAAAAACAACAACAACAACAACTGACTTTTGGACTAGCAGATGGCATGGAGGTTAAGGCACTGGAATGCACAGGGCTGACTGAGAGGTTGAAGGTTGGAGTCCCAGACCTGGTGACTTGAGAGTCATGTACGAGTATGTGTGTGGCCAAAATCCTAAGAGGAGATTGGAAGAAAAGGAACAGCAGGTGTGGCCATCCACCGCGGGGACATGGTTTCTCTTCCCTTCCCCATGTCAGGAGAGCACACATGCCCTATAACAAAACTAAAAACAAAAAAAAGACTGCTGTGTGTTAATCCTCTAATTCAAATATATTATAGCTTCACAAAGTAAAGCTTTGATTTGAAAGAGCACTGAGGGATTTAACTCCTGTGCTGATCATAAGGGAGATAGCCCAAGTGGGTTAAATACAGTTAAGGAAGACCAGGCTTCTGCTAACTAGACCACTGCTGCCTGAATCCCAATGGTTGGAAATGTGTGGATGCAAATGTTTACATGCGTGTGCATTTACATAGGCATGCGTTCAGCACGTAGCCATGATTATCATGAAAGTCATTTTTTCTTTATCGCCAGATGGCACGCGTGCTCACCAGGGAGAGAGAAAGTACCCCCCAAAATAGGGTGTGCTCATTCTGCAATTTCCACTCTTCCATTTCTCCCTCTTGTGAGGAGGTAAACACCCGCACAAACACCTGGCATGTTTTTCAAGCTGCTGGGACTGGCATTCAAACTGTGGAGAATTGTGTGAGGTATGGCTCCCATAATCACCAGGTTAAGTGGTTGGCCTGAAAGTCACTTAAATATTAACCAAGAATGAGACTGGGCCATGGGGATTGAAATTTACCACATGTGTCAAATGGTTTAATTAAATTTTATTCCATAACAATACTTTGCTTTTAGAGTTTTATGTATAGTATCAGGAAAGGGACATTTATTTTTGATCAATAATTGATCAGAGAGAATGTTAACTAGAAGATATGATCTTAAATATGAGACTCTTGTTTTAAATAATAAAGCTGTAGGTTAATAGTGTAAGATTGATTTTCACACAGGTTATTTCCTTGTGACTGTGCCAGTCTTGCACCATGACCTAAATATTAAGAGTTATTATCTTGAAAAGTTTGCATTTGTTTTACTTCAAGATAAAAAATGATACTTCTGGGTTGATTTTTTGGAGTTTTTTGTCAGAGGGTGCGTGCACTCACCAGAAAGAGAGAAACGGAGAGACAGAAAGTGAGAAATCACCTCCCAGGGGGAATGGCCACACCACAATCCCTTCTCCTCCATTCATCTCTTGGGATCTTGGGCAAACACACACATGCACCTGGCATGAGTTTAAGCCACCGAGTCCAAGACTCAAACTGCGGTCGATTACATAGGAGTCCAATGATATTGCTATTCCACCAACTGCTGGTCCCTCTGGTTGATTTTCTAAAGAAAAGTTGTGCAGCAAAGAACAGTAACATTTTCTTATTTTTATCTATTTTTTTTGAGAGGTTTTTGCTATAGGGCACTTGCGCTTGCCAGAGAGACAGAAGAGAGAGAGCGAGAGTGAGAGCGAGAGAGAGAGAGAGAAATCACCCCCCAGAGTGGATGATCATGCCTCAATCCCTTCTCCTCCATTCTCTTCTTGGGATCTTGGGTACGCACGCACACATGCCCAGTGTGAATTTAAGCCACCAGGTCCAGGACTCGAACCATGGTCAACCACATGGGCGTTCATCCGCATAAGCATTACACTCACTGCTGGTCCCTATTTACCTAAATTTTTCACAGATGTTATAACTAGGTTGTGTTAGCAATCAAGTCAATCAAGTTTGATTAAATCCATGGTTCTGTATAGATTCTGGATAAAACTGAATAAAAACAACTTTTAATCCTATACAGAGAAAAAAAAATGGAGTCCCAAAAAGTTTATGAACATTTTAAATCCAGGGACAGAGTCTCTGTAAATTCTACGGCAGAGCACAGCAGTGGATAGGTTTCTGGTGTGTGGTGCGGTTACTGATTACACATTAGATATTTCACATACTTGGGTGTTTATCATGGTCACTTCAGGAAACTGGTAAAAGACCTCGAAAGAAAATTAAATCCGTATATTTCAAATCAGTGGATTTTTCACGAGTTGTTGATGCTAGGGAGAAATCTTTTTTAGAAAAATAGTAAGCAGTAAACTTTAAAAGTAAATCAGATCTCAGGGAACTGTGGAATACTAAACGTGCAGCTTTTTATGCTGTAACTGAGCACCAGGTGATGATGTGTTAGCCATGGAAGTAGAATCCAGTGTACAGCCTAATAGAACAAAAGCACTTTGCTTTATCTGACTAATTGGGGCATAAATAATTATAATGATCAGTAGTGTAGAAAATAAAAAAGGACTCATTAAAGGTAGGGTGTGAACAGGAGTGCAATGTTAATTTGGTTAACATGCATAAACCCATATTGATTTTTAAACTGCCATTCTTGAATGTCCAAAGTTCAAGAATCCCGAAAACCTTGGCATCATCCTTAGCCCTTGATTTCTACAATTAATGGACTTGGTTCTTTCAACGGAAGTAAACTTTAGTGAATGTAGGTGAACTTCAGAGGTTAGACTTAATAATCAGTGATCTGGCCCCGTAGCCTAGTGGTTAAGGGAGCCAGATCCCACATTTCAATAGTGCTGTGTAAATCTCAGCCACAGCAGCTTGAAAAAGCATGCTGTGTACATGCATAGGGGGTGCCCCAAATCCCGTCAGGATGGAGAAATAAGATTTCGATTTCTTTATCACCGGATGGCACGTGTGCTCACCACAGAGAGAGAAAGTACCCCCCAAAGTAGGGTGTACTCATTCTGCAATTTTGATGTAACATCATCTCACTAAGGGGTGCTTTCTTCCTTTCTCTGTGTCTCTCTGTCTCTCTCTAGTGAACATACACACATCTGGCAAAAAAAAAATGAAAGAGGGAGAGAAGGGAGAAAGAGAAGAATGAAAAAGAGAAAGAAAGAATGTGAGAGAAAGGATGAGAAAGAAAGAATGCAAAAGAAAGAAAGAAAAAAAAAAAAGAGGACAAGGATTAACAAGCAGTAAGTCACTTAAAAGTTCCGTAGATCTAAGGTCCTTGAAGTATGGAGACTTGGCACTAAAATTGAAGGAAAGTACACCAGTGAAAGTATAGGGAAATTTCAGGCATATTGGAATGTAGTATCACAACCTTCCCAATGAGACCGTCTTGATTTGATGACTAGAATTCTACCAGGGAAGAAGTGTTTATCTTAAACTTTTCTTGGTTTAAGTGCAAATCACTCCTCTCAGATGCAAGGGCCATTGCACCTTGGCAGGGCAAATTTCATGCTTTCTTTGAGCAAGTTTGATAAGCAGACAATCGATGACTGTGTGCCTAAGGATGGGTGGGCAAGGGAGAGAAGGAGAAAAATCTCAGGGCGCTGGGCAAAAGTAATTTTCCTACTTTGCCTTGGGCTAAGGATACTAAAATCATAACATGAAATGTGAACCATCTGTTGACAGGATAAGTTGGTGAACTGGACAGAATTTACTAACAGAAATAGAAAAGAATGTATTTTAGAACTTGCCTCAAGTCAAGGAAAAATTTATATAAAATGCCTACTTTTTTTGAGATAGATATAAAGTATTTAGATAGTGTTTTAATGCTTAGGTGTTTTTCCCTAACATTTGCTTTTCTTTACACATATTTTATTAAAGTGACCATATATTTCGATTTTTAAAGTCTACTTCACACACAAAGATGCTCTAAAGAGGAGTGTAATGATAAATAATAGGGCTTATTATAAGATAGCTTACAATGCTTTCTATTAGAAAAAAATAGTAATTTGTTATTCCATATGATTCTGGAAATATGGGAAAGTAAAACTTGAGTTTCTGGATGAGAAAAGAATGGGTATTATGTTGCTTTATGGAGTTTGCTTTGTGAAGGAAAGAAGCAATCCTTTTATTTTATTTATTATTATTATTTTTTAAAATTGACCAGAGAGAGACAGAGAGAGAGAGAAAGGGAAAGCGAGAAAGCAAGCCGCCAGGTCTGGGACTTGAACTGTGGTTGGCCATGTGGGAATCCAGCTTCTCTAACCAGCATGCCACCTGATGGCCCCACAATTCTTTTATTTTTAATTCTTATTTTTTTAAACTTTTGTTATAAGATATGTGCACTCACTGGGGGGAGGGAAAGAGAGAAAGAGAGAGAGGGAGAAAATATATCATTGGCTGGGATATGACCACATTACAATCCCCCCCCCTCCCCACAGGAGCATGGCCACGCTGCATCCCTTCTCCTCCATTCTCCTCTTGGGATTTTGGGCTCGCATGCACAGGTGCTCTGCGTGAGTTTTAAGCCGCTGTGTCCAGGACTTGAACCACAATCAACTATGTGGGAGTCCAGCAACGTAACCATTATGCCATCTGCTGGTCTCTACAATTTATTTTCCAGTTTTGTTTCCAAATTTTGGGCACCACACAATTGTTTCCAGAGTGTTTTTCAGTCTGCCGAATCCAGATTGGAATTGCATAGTCGGTCATGTGGGATCTAGCAGCCTTAATCATCATGCTATATGGCTGTCTAGACAATCCCTATTGCTTATCAAACTCTTCTAATATGAAATTCCACCATCTAAATAGTTGACACATTTTGATAAGTAAGTGCTATGAACAAAATAACAACTGCTTATTTATTACTAAACAAGTTGAAACACATGTTGAGAATTTTCATCTGGACCAAGATGGCAAGTAGATGATTGGGCTCACCCTAGTGGTGTAGTGGGAGATATATTGAACTTCGGTGCTGGAAACCACATGGCTTGCCATAGGTTCAAATCCCAAGCTTGGCCTGAGGACACACCAGGCATGTACACATGCACCCAGGATCTTGATAGATTGGGGTATGGGGAAAGGGGATAATGGTAATGACAGGATCCTTTTGAGGATTTTTTTCTCTATTTTTCTCTCTTTTGTGCACACTCATGTACTCTTTATCATGAATAAAAACAGTAAAAGGAAAAAAGAGATGATATGAGAAATAAATGCCTTATTATTGGCATAGAAACAGAGAGCAGTAAAATACTTACTAGAACAGAGTATATGAGGGGACTTCCATACGTCTGTGGAAAAATGAAGCTAAAGGACAAGTCTATTTCAATGCAAAAATTGTTTGAAATCCTTGCATTTTTTTAATAATGCACATTTGCCATGAACTTTGAAAAATAATTTTCTCTTCATTTCTGTGCTTTTTTGAGAGTTAGAAAAAAGAGAGAGAGAGAGAGAGGGAGAGAGAAAGAGAAGCATCCTCCTCATGTACATGTCAGAATTTTCTTCCTCCAGTCTTCTGACCCATGAGACCTGGGGTACACCAGCACATGCCCAGTGTGTTCTAGGCTGACCTGGTCAGGGATTCAAACTGCTGTCCCCATGTATGTAGGTTCTAGTTTCTCTTGAGCAGTGTATTACCACAGTGCTTCAGAGCTGGACCATCCATGAATTTGTTGAACATCTCCTGTATTCTTAGAAATGATGGTCGCCACTACTATGTATTTATTTAGAAAGGTTGTTTGGCTTTTTTGGGACTGATTTCAAATGAGACCATTGATGAACAGTCAGATAAGACAGTGGTCACAGGTGCTCTGGGCTCAAACAGTTGAATGGGGATGGGTTTCCATTTCTGGACACATGCAAACCAAGGCTAGCTAACTATATTTACTTGAAAGTTTGTCTGGCCCAGTTTTTATGGTCTCTGTAGTGGACAGTCCCATTCCATCTAATTATCTGTGTTACCTGTTGCCCAGGGTAGTTCACCTGAGTATTCTCTCTTGTGTAGTTCTGCCAGCCACGGGCGGAGGTATGGGATGATGTTCCCTGCTCTCTGGAATTACTCTCTTAAGTAGCATCCTAGAATTCATGAAATGAAACATTAATGTGCACTTGGAATGCCTGGGGAGCATGTTAAAAATGAAGAGATTAATTCAGTAAGCCCTGGGGGTATCCTAACATTCTGCATCTCTGGTAAGCTCCCGAGCAATGCTGATAAAGCTGGGGTCTCTGGATAGCAGGTATCGAGCAAGCAAGGCCACAGCAGCACCATGTGCTTAGCTTATCCTTGTTTTCTACTCCTAGATCTGAGCTGTTTTTATTTGTTTGTTTGTCTGTTTGTTTTATAAAATACTCTTTGGGGACTAGTAGGCGGCGTGGTAGTAAAGAACGTTGAACTCCCACATGGCTGACTGCTGTTTGAGTCCCAAACGTGGTGGCTTGCTTTCTCACTTTCCCCCTCTCTCTCTCATACACTCTGGTCAAATTTAAATAAATAAATAAAGTTAAATAAAATAATTCTTTTTAAAAAAATACTTTTATTTGTTCTGTATGCCAGTGTCTTGCTAGACACTTTTGATGCACAAGTGAACCATAAAGACAAAACACCCTTTCTTTAAGGAAATTACATCTTGGCAGGGGAGATAGACAATAAACACTAACTGTAATAAATATATAAACTATACAGTATTATAGAAGGTCCTAAATGCTAGGATAAAAAGTAGAGATGGCTAAAAAGCTCTAGCAGTGTGGAACTCAGGTTGCAGTTCAAGTAAGAGGGTTGGAGTTTTTGAGCAGTGGGAAAAAATGAGAAGTATTCGGATTCAGGATATGAAAACGCAGAACAATAGAACTTCTTGATGGATTGGATGTGCAAAGAAAGAGCAGGGGAGGCGAGAATCTGGAGGGAATTTATCTGGATGAAAGTGTCAAGTCTTGGTAAATGAGTGAGGCAGTCTCTATCTTCCGGGTTTGTGCAAATACTGAAAAACGAGCATCGCAGAGAAACCTCTGCATCATCCACCCAGCAGGCTGCACTACGTTCCCATGATATTTTGAGTTCAGACTTTTCCCTTTTGTCCTCTTTATAGTTACTTTGTGAGCATCTGTTGACCGATGCCATTTGAAACAACTTAGGACTTTCATTCTTGAATATGAAGTCCACTGTCTTCTCATTTTTGAATATTTAAGGATTAGTGCATGTAACCAAACCTGGGCATCAGTTTCTTTTGAAAGTTATACTTTTAAAAGTATGACATATTCAGATAAATTAATTCAAGGTAATTCATGTAGTACATGTCCTCATGCATTTAGTTTCTAGAACTGGGAGGCCCCCCGGCAATCTGACTCACAGCAAGTCCATGCTGAGTGAGGCATACTACAAAAATTATGATTTGGTGCACTCGGAGTGAGTATTAATTAATTCTGCTGCAAAATTAGAAGTTGATCATCTATTCAGAGATGAGAGTTCACAGAGGTAAAATCGTTTAGCAAACGCACTCTTGCATCCTGGTCTCCTTAGCGGCTGTAAGTCGTCTGGAGTGAACTGGGTGCTTTCTCTTCAGTCTGATAATAGGGCTCTATTGTCCCTGGGATAGACCAACAAGCAGGCACACCTACAGACTGCTGCAAAAACCTCTGTGCTTTCTTGTGCAACAGCCAAGTTAAAAAAAAAAAAAAAGAGAGAGAGAGAGAAATAATAAAGCCTACCTACCCCTTGTTTTTATACATTTTGAACAAATTCGTATCCTCATGCAGGTAAGTGGATTTCAGGCACAAGCAATAAGTGGTAGGGTACCAGGGAATCTGATAATGAGAGAGAGAGAGAGAAATAATAAAGCCTACCTACCCCTTGTTTTTATACATTTTGAACAAATTCGTATCCTCATGCAGGTAAGTGGATTTCAGGCACAAGCAATAAGTGGTAGGGTACCAGGGAATCTGATAATGATGCAGCTATTTCAATAGAAGTGAGTAATCAATCATGGTTCTGTAGAAAGTTGTGAAGGCATGGAATGCAAGCGTGTCGGTGGAGAATAAACCTCCATGTTGACGTTCCAAGCACAGAGCTCAATGGCGTCTGCCACACCTACTCACATACCTCCTGGGGTTTTCTCAATAGCCTACCTATGGGACCAATCCTCCTTGTGAGAGATTTTGCTTTAAAAGTATGCCAACACAACACTAATTCTTTGCTGAGATTTTTATGACCCTCAGCGTAGTGCTGTTTCCAAAGCATCATAAAGGACTATATTGATGTGATGTAGTTTTGTGGCCCCCCAAATGGTTTTGGATGATTGGTATTTACTGTGGAATATAAAGGCATATATATTGCCCCAGGGCATGAAGATGGGAAAGAGGAACTTGTATTTCTTCAATCCTCAGATGCCTCTCTGAGTTATGAAAATGCCATGCACTGCAGAAAAGAACTAAAAAACTGAGCTAAGAACAAGGGTTTAAAAAAATGTTATAATTCAGTAGCAACCCATGCCTATCTCAAGTTAGTGGGAAAAGGAAAATGTAAGGAACCAGCAGATGGCATGATAGTTATGTTGCTGGACTCCCATGTAGTCAACTACAGTTTGAGTCCTGGACCTGGCAGTTTAAACTCATGCCAGGTGTGTATCTTCCTTGCCCAAAATCCCAAGAGGAGAATGGAGGTGAAAGGTTTGCAGTGTAGCCATCCTCTGGGGGAAAGGAGTGATTTCTCGCTTTCTGTCTCTCTGTGTTTCTGGTGAGTGCATGCACCCTATAACAAAACTATCTTCCTCAAAAAAGAAGTGGATTTTTATTCAAAGAAAATTATTTTATTTATTTTTGAGAGAGACTTTTGCTATAAGGTACATGCACTGACATGCACCTTATAGAGAGAGACAGAGAGATGGCAGTAGAGAAATCACCCCCTGATGAGGATGGCCATACCACAGTTCCTTCTCCTCCAGAATTCTGGGATTCGGGATATGCATGCACATGCACATAGTGTGAATTTTAAGCTGCTGAGTCAGGGACTTGAATCACAGTCGACTACGTGGGAGTTCAGTGACATAAACATTACGCCATTTGCTGGTCCCCAAAGAAAATTTTTGTACATTTTTAGTAGATGTCCGTAACATATAGATAAGGGTCCTCTTATTACTTGGGAAAATCTCTTCTAGTCTTTCTGAGCATGAGTTGCTTGACTGATACTCATTTGTTGCAACTCTTCATGGTTCATCATAGGTCATGCCATGAGGTTTCACCCTCGTATTGCAAACCCACACATCGACCACACACATTCTGTTTGTGCAACCGATATCCTTTCATTTTCAGTACTTTCTTCTGCTCATATCTTTCATGTGCCATTGAAATCTGCAACAGAACACAAGACTAGGTAGTAATACAAAGCAGCTGGCAAAACTACCTTTGTTAAATATAAGGAACAACTTTACAGTTAGGAAGGTCAACAGATAGCAGTTAAGTAGTTGGTGTATGTATATATATGAGTATATATGTATTATTGTCAGAGGCCATGTGTACTTGACAAAGACAAAGAAAGAGAGGAAGAAAGGCCCACCTCCCTCAGTGGGGTGTGGTTACACTGTAATCCCTTATCTATTTCTCCATCCTGTTAGAATTTGGGATACACACATATGCACCTTCTATGTTTTTCAAAAGAGATGTGAACTATGGACCAGAGTATACCATGTAGGAACTGGGTCCTTAATGGCTAGGCTATGGTACAAGCCCTGCAAGTGAAGTTGTTTCTTTTAAAATGAGAGGCAAAAAAGCATATGAAAACCATGTTTGGGACCAGCAGATTGCCTAATGGTTACGTCACTGGATTCCCACATAGTTGACTGTAGTTTGAATCCGATGGCTTAAAACTCATGCCAGGTGTGTGTGCATGCATGCCCAAGATTTCAAGAGGAGAATGGAGAAGTGACTGTGGCATGGCCATACCCACTGGAGGATAATTTCTTGCTCTTTCTCTCTCTCTCTCTCTCTCTGTGTTTAGTGAACACACACACCCTATGACAAAAATCTCTCTATATCTGAAAAAGAAGAAACATTCAAAGTCTGTTGTCATAAGAGAAATGCAAGTTAAACCACAATGAGTTACCATTTAACTGCAGTTAAAGTGGCTAAGATAAAAAAAATAAAGAATGTAAAGAATGATAAGCACTGGTGAGGCTGTGCTGAAAAGGGAACTCTCTTGGTGGAAATGTAAATTAGTACCACCACTGTAGAGAACAATACAGAGGTTCCTCAAAAATCTGTAAATAGAACAACCACATTATCCAATAATCTACTCCTTGGTATTTGCCCAAAGGATAGAAAAACCACTCAGTTAGAAAGACATTTATACATCCATGTTTATTGCGGCATTGTTCACAATTCGAAGGACATAGAATCCACCTAAGTGTCCAGAAACTGGCAACTGGGTTGAAAAACTATGGCCAATATATACTATGGAATATTACTCATTTATAAGTAACAATGAGATCCTATAATTTGATTCAAAGTGGATGACTATAGAGGACTTAATGTCAGGCAAAGAGGGACAGACTTTGAAAGAGATGGACTGTATATCTCCACTTAATTTGTACCAAATGTCTGCACTTCGTGTCAGAAATCAAAAGATCCAAAGATATAATAGTAGACAGCATAAGTGCAGATACCAGAGACTGTAAGGGAGAGGAGTAGATGGTAGAAAGAGGGCAGCAGGTGTGAGTTGGAAGGGCAAAAGAATGTAAAGTTCTCTGTTGGAAAAAAAAAGAAAAAAGAAAAACACATTTTATATTTTTTGCTTTATAAAAAATACAGAGTATACACACACACACATACATATATATATGTATATATATACATATATATATATATATATACACACACACACATATATATATATATATGCATATATAAAATTTAAAAAGAGGCATTATAGTGCAGGTGGTCAGTAGTCGAGTTCAGAAATCAGACTGCCCAGTTACAAAGCCATGCTCCATTACTCATGAGTTTGGCAAGTCATCGAAGTGCAATGCATATTTGTTTCTTTGTCTGAAACCCAGTGATAAAGTAGAATTCATATCATATTGCTATTGTGAGAATTAAACAAGTTAGTATCTTACAAAATGTTAAAACCAGTGCTTGAAATAAGATATATATTCAATAAATCTTAATTGCTATGTAACCTATTTACCAAAAAATTATAAAATCTATAGAGCAAAGAATTTGTATGTTTGACCACTGTTATTTTACCATACATAGTGCCTATCCATACTAGATGCTTAGGAATGAGGAAAAGAATGCCAGCTATAGTTTTATTGATGACGGGTTATTTGCACATATGGAAGTCTTTGATCTAAATGATTCTGGTATTCAAATATATGGTGTCCACAAGCCCCTCAGAAAATTGAGTTGTATATCAATATAATTCTCTGTAATCTATCAATATAATTATATCAATGTAATTTTCTCTAAAACACATGAATTAAACATGACATCACAATACAAATTAAACAAGGAAAATAAGTATCTATCTATCTATTTTCTATCTATCTATCTGGAAAATAACCTAGTAGAGTCATCATCTATGTTTTATTAACAGTTTGATATTTTTTTTTCATTGACAGAGTGCATGTCTTTTGTAAAAGAGAGAAAGGCAGACAGAGAGAGAGAGCACCCTTATTAAGGTGTGGTCACACCACAATCTCCCTTCCTCCATTTTCTCATCCTATCAAGGTCTTAGACGTGCACATGTGTCTGGTGTCTTCCCCAAGCTGTCGGGGCTGGGAACCAAGCCATGGCCAGTCATATGGAATCTAGCTCCCTATAGCTTAAATACTGGACTATTGGGCTGGCCCAGCTTTTTTTTAGTTTGAGAGATTTTTGCCAGAGAGACAGAGAGAGACAAAAGGCAAGAAATTACCTCTCCAGGGGGATGGCCACATTGCAATCCTTTCATTTCCCTCTTGGGATTTTGGGCATATATGCACATATGCCTGACATGATATTCAAGCTGCAGGGTTTGGAATTCAAATTCTGGGTGGCCTGTGGAGTCTAGCACCTCAAGCACTATGTCACCTGCTGACCTTTGTCCCAACATATTTTCTAAAAAAGTGAATTTATTTATCTACTCCATGTGAGAGAGAGAAAAGAAGAGACCCTCAACAAGGTCTTTGCATGGCAATTTGCCCCCAACCACAGTCAGCCTCTGTCATGGACATGCACCTGTGGCCAATGTGTACAGGGAGACCTAGGGAGGCACACTTGGAACCTTTCTACTTGGTTTCTTCAACACAGAGCATTGTGTTATTGCTGCACCACCATGACTGGCCCTGTAGTGACATTCGTAAATTATGAACACATCATGCCAAATGCGATTAAACAACATTTATCTCATGAATAACATCCTTGAAAATTAGAATAATGTCCTTGAAAGCACTTCATTTTAAAAAAGAAGTTAGAAAAAAATAAAGTAAAAAGAGTATCAACTGAGATAGGATTCTTCTACATGGAAAGGTTGTTTTGTGGGGACCGAGATCAAGAAAGGATTTGTCGACACACCTCACTAGAATCTTCAAGATAGAAAGTGATCAATGAATTATGTCCAAGAGGGATGGACATATTGTTCTAGTAGTAGGGATCAGGGAGTGTTTATCCCCTCAGTTGTCAGGTTGTAATCTGAACAAGGCAAAGGTTCTTTGAAGTGTGGCTGTTGGAACATTCGCTGATTCTTGTGGCCAGGAGTGCCAGGTGGATGCTGCAGAAAGTCTGTACTCTAAGATAGCAGGACATCCCATTTCTAATCTTCACAGCCTGCAAAGTTAAGGCAAAAGTAAAATGCTTCCCCCAAAGAGTATGCTTTTGATACAACTATATAATCTGCACTTTGAATACATAGCACATACTCAGTATATGTTTGTTATTAAACTTCAAAAGCTGTTCTTTCACTCAGTGTGCTAGTGAAGGGGTAATACATCCTTGCCATTATATCACCAGTCCTGCATCTCATAGAGCTAATACCACTTACCTACTCACTGTGGATATTCACAAAAATAACCTCCTGGTCACAAATGCTCTGTTACTCAAATTTCAATGTTTAAAGGGTCCAGGTTATTTTTATCAAATAACTTGCTCTGTGTGCAAGTCATGAAATTGTGGATTGCTTTGTGGTTAAGACTTCTGGACACTGTATTAGATGCCCTTTTGCCCTCATATTGATCACTACCTTGAACCATGCCTGCTAAGTGAGCATGGTGTACATTTAATCCACTGAGGAGTAGGTTAGCTTCTGAACCACTAACAGAGAAAACAATTGCATGTATTCCTAAATGCAATAGGGAATAGCCTAGATGCTAGTAAGCAGATATTTCTGGGGCCAGTCCATGGCACAGCAGTTAAACCCTGTGCATAATAAGCTAGATTTCACACGGCCTACTGTGGTTTGAATCCTGACCCGAGTGACTTGAGAATCATGCTGCACGTGTGTGCACATGTGCCCCAAATCTTGACAAGATGGTACTGTCCCTTTGTCTCTCTCTCTCTGTCTCTATTCTCTCTGGCCAGTGCATGTACACTCTAGCAAAAAGAAAATAAAAAATAAAAAACTTTATAAATAAAAAAAGGAGAAATTATTTCTGAAATTAATTCCATATTTACAAATGCCAAAACATTTGCATTGAGCATGAAAAGAAAACATTATCCCTTTTATTTTAAGAAATATTTTTGCTATAGCACACATGTGCTCACCAGAGAGACAGACAGACAGAAAGTGAGAAATCACCTCCCGGGGAATGGCCACACCACAAACTCTACTCTTCCATTCTCCTCTTGGGATCTTGGGCGTGCAAGCACTCGTGCCCAGAGTGAATTTTAAGTCACCGGATTTGAGACTCAATCCGTGGTCGACTACATGGGAGTCCAGCAACATAACCATTATATTATAAGGAAAATATTTTTCTACAATGTAGAAAAAGAACGGTTTTTACAAGAGGCTCAAATCCTTATTCCCAGTTCTCAGTCATTTGAACGATATGTTAGAACAAATACTAACCATTCTGTTGTCGCACATTTAGCATAAATTCAAAGGTGAGTTGTAAATTCTGGCAATCCTGGAAATGTATTGAGTCATCAGGAAAGTTATGACACATTTTTGCATAGAAAAACATAAAAAATACATCATGACCTTCCTGACAACATAATAGTTGTTTAAATAATCTATAGAGTCATTTTGAAATATTTTATAAGATAGTAAGATATTTCTAGGCCAGATAATGGCATGATGGCTGAGGCAGATGGATGGCAAATGTCTGACTACGTGGTTCAAGTCCTGGGCCAGGCAGTTTGAGAAACACGCTACCCATGTGTTTGTGTGCCCAAAATCCTAAAAGAAGAAATGGAGAAGAAAGACATGTTGTGTATCCATCCCCAGTAAAGGGTGATTTGTCATTTTTCTGCTCTCTCACAGACTCCTCAGGTGCCCTTTATCAAATTAAAAAGAAAAAAAGAGTAAAAAAAGATAAGAAGATACTTTCTTTAATAATCAACTAGGTCACTACATTTTTTTTTCTTTTTATAATACAATGTTATAAATTGGTGCGTTAGAAGTTCTTGGTCTTAATGTACTTTTTTATATAAGAAGTACTCTTGGGACCAGCAGTTGGTGTAATGGCTATGTTGCCGGACTCCCACATAGTCGACCGTGGTTTGAGTCTCAGGCCCAGTGGCTTAAACTAAAGCTGGGTATGTCTGTGTGTGTGTGTGTGTGTGTCCAAGATCCTGAGAGGAGAATGGAAGAGAAGAGATTGCGGCATGGCCATCCTCCCTTGGGATTGATTTCTTGCTTTCTGTCTCTCTTTCTGGCAAGCGCATGTGCCCTATAGCAAAAACCTCTAAAAGAAAAGAAGTGCTCTTATAAGGCGAAGATTAAGTGATTAAATACTTGAAAAAAAGGGCATAATTTCATAGATCTGAAATACATACATAGGCAAAAGTAGAGGCTGGAGGGAATAATAATGAATTTGGGGATCAGTATTGGGAGTCGATATAGTGAATAATCACTGATCAGATTATTGCCAATAACAGGCTAGATGGATTAATGTGGGTTAATGTGGCAAACTGTGGTTTTTAATCCTATTGCAGGAGGCACTGCTGATTCCGCAATTAAGATCTTCAGAGTGTGACAAAACACATGATTCATGAATGACCGTCAGAAAACGGTTTGACTGGGAGACCTCGGTATTTCCAACAGCTTCCGAGGTACAGTCTGAAGTTATGAACAGGAATGGCTTAATGTCTTAATTGATGAGTCTTCTAGTCAATTAACAGGGTAATGAGGTAAAACTTGTTTATGCGCAGCCAGTTCCAGAGGCAATGTATTATAAATTATAAATACCAAGTAATGAGAATTTTTAATACGCGCACATTAGGGTAGTACTCACAATGGTGAGAGGCCTCCTTCAAGAGAATTGTCCTGGAAAGTCAAAGACGAAGAGCTGTCATGGTCTAGGAGCCTCCTCCTAGGAATGCCCAGGATGTCTGCATCACCGGCCTCTGTTCTGATCCTGCACTCTGAGTGAGGCAGTTCCAGGGGCCAGGCCGGGGAGCACAGCCCTGAGCGCTATGTTCACATCGCCTAAGCTTCAAGGCTGTGCCGTGGATAAGGCCACAATGGACGAGGAACTCCTGGGCAAAGGTGACGGTTCTGTCTTGTATCCAGACATGAAGGTCAGCTCTAGATAGGTGTGGAAAAGACGGGGTCTGCAGAGGGACAGTTATGCTGCCTGAAGGGATGTGATGAACCATAATTATGCTCCCACTGGCAAAGGCTGGCCAGCCAGGAAGACTTTTCTGTCCTGGGGTGATGTTGCTGATTTTTTTGAGAGATTTTTTTTTTAAGAGATTTTTGGTATAGGGCATGTGTGCTCTCCAGAGAGAGAGAGAGAGAGAGACAGAGAGAAAGCGAAAAATCATCCCCCCCACCCCCCACTTCCAGGCAGGATGGCTACTCCACAATCCCTTGTCCTTCACTGTCTTCTTGGGATTGGGCATGCATGCACACACGCCCAGTGTGAGTTTTAAGTTGCCATGTCTAGGACTCAAACTAGGTACGACTACGTGGGAGTCCAGCAATGTAACCATTACGCCATCTGCTGGTCCCGATGTTGCTAATTCTTGTGCTTGTCCTGACTGTGAAGTTTCCTTACGAGAGATTTTTATTGATTTACTCAGGAGCTGTCAATATCACATATTTAGCATCAACCAATACTTAGCAAAATGATATCTAATTTAAGATGTCTAAGATGCTTAGCTATTTTTTAAATTTAATTTTTCTTGCGTTGTTCCTCTCATTCTTTTCATCCAACTTACAAAGAACAGGTAGTGTGAATGACAGAATTAAAAATTGGTTCTATGGCTCTACATTTGTTAACATGAAAACATGTTTTTTTAAAAGGTAAATTATTGGGGCCAGCAGATAATGTGGTGGTTAAAGCATTAGACTTCCACATGGCCAGCCGCAGTTTGACTCTGGACCCAGATGCTTGAAAATCACACCTGGCACATGTGCATGTGTGCCTAAAATCCCAAGAGGAGAACGGAAGAGAAGGGATTGTGACATGGCCATCCTCCCTTGGAGGGAAAGTGATTTCTCACTTTTCCTGTCTCTCTTCAAATCTCTCTGTTTCTCTCTAGCAGCACAGAAACTCTATGACAAAGACAAAAAAAAAAAAAAAGAGAGAGAGAGAAAGAGCTTAATCATTTAAAAACAAATTGAACATGAACTTTAGAATCAGAATATGTGTTTATTGAGTGATCTCATGGAAGACATTTTTATGACCTATTGAATCAGGCATGGATGTCTATTCTATGGGACTCTTTGAATTTTCAGTCGTAATAATGTGTGCAGTTCCATCTATTTCATGTTATATTAAGATTCTTTATTTTTCTAAAAGCATATGATAAATACTTGTGTTTTTTAAATGCCATTGCTAATAATTTTTAGTAATAGTTTAGTATTAGATTACTCAAAATATAATTAATGACAACATTAATTAACAAAAAAATCATTCATACAAAACTATAAATCTTTGAAGTAATAAACACCTAATATCTAAAAAATAAACGAGCTAGTTTTTGACCTGACATACGGTGGTATTACTTATCCACATCGAATCTGAGCCTCAAATCCCACTTTCTATTGCAATTTCTCCTGTCTATCCTTCCCTCATGACTCTCAGAGGAACCTTACAAATACCTTGATCTCACACTGTTAGTCTCTAGAGCTGTGAGAAATAAATTTCTGCTTTTTTTAAGTTCTCTATCCTGTGGTATTTTTAATGGCAACTCTAGCTATCTAATGTAATTACCTGACACAATAATTTTCTGGAATATATTATCATATCATTAAAATAAACAAGTATGAAATAATAGGAAATCACCAATGGATAAAACATTGGTAAAACTAATAATCAAATAGAATTCAGTATATTTTACCTGTTTTGATTTCTGAATGTCCCATTCTATTCTTTTCTTTCTATTTTATTCATTCATTTATTTTGACCATAGAGAGAGACAGAGAGAGAGAGAGGAAAATAAAGCAAGCCACCAGATCTGGGACTTGAACCATGTTCGGCCATGTGGGAGTGCCCAGTGCCTTAACTATCCTGCCACCTGCCAGTCCCCCCCATTCTATTCTTGTATATATATAACCAGTATTTTAAGGTGACTTAAGTCATAAGTCATAAGCTCAAATGCAGAGAACCATCTGTTTGATAAACTTTTGTTTGAGTTTCTAGAACCCATTTATGCTTCTGGTCTTTTATTATTGTAGATGTAGGTGATGCCAGTAGAGTGCTATGTGATCTTAGTGGTCATCCCCAGACTCTCAAGAAGTCTATCTTTTCTCATCATTGACTTATATTGGAAATTTGTCTTCAGGATTACCCCATAGTCTAGCAGTTATGGGAACCAGATTCCACATGGCCAACTATGGTTTGAATCCCCACACCATGGCTTGTAAAACATGCCAGATATGTGTGGGTGCATGCCCAAGATCTTAACAGAATGGAAAAACAAGAAGGGATTGCATTATGGCCATGCTTTATTGGAGAATGTTACCTCTCTTTCTCTCCCTCTGCTTGTCTGCAGTGAGCACATGCTCCCTCTGGCAATTAAAAAACATTTTAAAAAATATCTTTTCCTTTTTTTTTGAGAGAGATTTTTGCTAAAGGGCTTATGTACTAGCCAAAGAGACAGAGAGACAAAAAGTGAGAAATCACCCCCCAGGGGGGATGGTCACGCTATAATCCCTTCTCCTCCATTCTCCTCTCAGGATCTTAGGCATGCATGCACACATGCCCAGCGTGAGTTTAAGCCATTGGTTCTGGTACTCAAACCGTGGTTGACTACATGGGAGTCCAGTGACATAGCCATTATGCTAACTGCTGGTCCCAAAAAACATATCTTTTGCTTTAGGAGTAGGAAAAAAGAACAGGATTACAGAGTCATTACAGAATTTAAATATATATATACATATATATATATGTATAATATATATAATATATGTATAATATATATAATATAAATATAAAATATATACATATATATGCATGAATAATATGCATGAAAAATATTAGAAATCAAAGAAAGGCGAATAAAATCCTTGCATTCTCATATTTTATCAAATTGACATAGTGTGTTTGTAAGAAGATAAGCTTCTTCTGATCCTTGTGTGCTGTGCTCTTCCTCTCTTAGAGCACTACGTGATTGTCCCTCTTTCTGGAAGACCTCTCACTCTGCCGCACCTTCTCTGCTGGACTGCCATGCCAACAGTCCAGTCGACCTGGAAGTCTCCTGCCAGGGGCATGTGCACCTTGTGTACTTCAGGTGAACTTTCTCGATTTATTTTACAGTACATTTGTATTTTATTTCCCCATCTCACTTCCTCAGAATAATACTGAAATGCATAATTGCTTAATTACCTTTCTTGCTTTATTCCCCGAATGTATTTTTTTGTTGTGATTTTTGTTAGCCATGGGGCTACATAATTTTCCTTTTTCCTACATGGTTAAGTAATTGTTACAACATGATCAGTGTGACTTTTCTATGACTTAATGGATAATTGTCATATCATTACTGAAGTGGTCCAACCTTTCCCCATCGATCTGAAAAGCCCTCTCAGTCATAAATCAATTTCCATACAGAAGTACAGCTATTTCAGTTCTTTTACTGAATAATTTCAATGGTCTATTTCTGCAAAGATGCTAAGTTTAAAGGGCATAATTTAGAACATGCATAATATCTATGAAGGTAAATTTTTCTGTATTTGCTTCTAGAAATATTGTGGCCATTACCTCTTTGCCATCTGCATGCCTTCCTTTTCAACTCTCTGTAGGAGATTCGATGTTAGATATTAAGGTTTTGTGTCTTACATTCTATGGTTCTTGTCTTTGTCTCTCTGCTACATTCTGGGGATTTTTTTTTCCTACTGATTGTACTTTCTTGTCTATTGATTATTTTTCTTTAAATTGATGTATTCTGCTCAATGAAAATATAATGTCAGTTCTCATATTTTCTATTTCTATACATTTTATTTGGTGATTTCAGATTTCTTCTGGATATCTTTTGGTCCCTTAATCTCTTAATCTCTTATTATTTAAGATTTTCACTTTCTTTTATCTGCAGAAACATACTAAGTACATATAATCATTTTCTATATATCATAATTCCAAAATTTGTGTTACTATAAAAACTTGCTTTTGCTGTTTGTACTAACATCAGTATCTTTATTAAAGAATTTTTTTGTGATTTAAATTGTGAATTCATATAATGCACTTTTTTAAAATGTGGGAATAGTTTGAGGGATAGTAATAGTTTGAGGATTAGCTTAACAGTACCTCATTTTTTTTAGAGATTTTGCCTTAGAGCACGTGTGCTTGCTATGAGAGAGAGAGAGACAGACACAATGAGAGAGAAAGGGAGAACTCATCCCCCAGGTGGATGGCCATGCCACAACCCCTTCTCCTTTATTCTCCTCCCAGGATCTTGGGCCAGCACGCCTGTGCTCTAGGCGTGATTTTCAAGCCACCAGATCCAGGACTTAAATAGCAGTCTGCCATGTGGAAGTCCAGTGACATAATCGCTACTCCACCTGCTGGCCCCAAGTACATAAAACTTTGGAGTAATTTGTTTAATCTCCTTTTCCTAGTCACATGTGGAAAATACAAATTTGGATTGTTTTACAATTAATTACTTATTTATTTTTGTTTGCTTGCTCAGACCATGCGGGCACTGTGGATTCAGCCTCCAAACTCATACAAGAATGACACGTTACATGGCTCCCAGTGGAGATAGTTATTTTCTGTACCCAGGATCAAGGCTGAGATGGGCAAGTTTCTTTGATTTCTCGCTTCATAGAATTCTTACTCTCATTCCTGTTATTTGTATTTCAGTTCTCAGTAAGCATAACTTACTCAGTGATGGTGGATTTCATGGGGTTCTAGAAATAACCTCTGCTCCTATCTTTTAATATAGAGATAACTTGGGTCAGCTCGTGGCCTGGCACATAAGCGCTGGATGCTTCATGGCTGACTGTGTGATTCAAGTCGTGGACCTGGTGACTTGAAAAACATGCTGGGCACATTTGTGTGTATGCCCCAAATCCTGAAAGGATTGAGCAATAAAGAATTGCAGTGTGACCATGCCCCATGAGAGGTACTTTCTTTCTTTCTCTCTCTCTGTCTTTCTCCTCAAGAGCATGTGCCCTCTGGCAAAAATTGTTAAAAAAACGAATTAACTCTGTATCAAGGCTTATCATGTTATTGTTCCAGTTGTCATCAAGTTTAGTATTTGTTTTCTGGATTTAAACATTTTTTTAAAGTAAGATTTTGCTATTTTGTTTTATTGAAGTAAGTTGCTGTAGTCTTGGGAGACTGTCCAGTTTTACTTACAGTTTCTGCCGTGATCTGGTTGAATAGTGTAATAGTGTGTGGGATAACATTTATGACTCAAAAAATGATCCCTTTAGTACCAGCTTAAGGCTGAAAAAATGACAAGTGATGACCCTGCTGCTTCTCCAGCCCTTTCCAGAACAGCAGATAGGGCTCTTCTGAAGAGACTAAGTATGCTCAGGCATACGCACAGGGAATGATTGCCCCCCACCTGCACACAGACACTTCCACCAACCATTTAGTAAAACGCCAGTTGCGCTGGCCTGTGCAATATTATTCTAAATAAAACTCTGTTAATTTTTCATTCTAAGCTTCCTTGTGCATGTATTAATGTAAAAAGAAAAAAAAAAAAACAGGATGTCATTGTGTAAATTCTGTTATCATAAAAAGTGCAGAGACCAGCAGGTGGTATGGTAGTTAAAGGCACTGGACTCCCACAGAGCCAATTGTGATTCAAGTTTCAGACCAGGCAGCTTGAAAATCATACCAGGTTTGTGTGTGTGTGATGCCCAAAATCTGTAGAGGAGAATGGAGAAGGGATTGTGGTGTGGCCATCCCGGCTGGAGTTGATTTCTCCTTGTTTTTCTTTGTCTCTCTCTGGTGAGTGCATGTGCCCTATGGGGGGCGGGGAGTACAAAAAGTTTAATGATAACTGTTTTAATTGAATTATATAGTGAATGTCTGACTCAATGGCAGAAATGAAAAGATCTGTAAATATGATAGTAAAGAGGGTAAGTGTAGATACCAGAGACGTAAGGGAGGAGAGTAGATGGTAGAGGGTGGGTGGGAGGGGTAAAGGGAAGAAACATTTAACAGAAAAAAGAATGTAAAATTCTGTTAAAATAGATATATGGTAATATCCCTGATTTGGACATCACGTATTACATATAATATCCTTGACTTGAGTATCTTTTTTTTTTTAGAGAGGTTTTCACTATAGGGCGCGTGTGCTCGCCAGACAGACAGAGAGAGACAGAGAGACAGAAAGCAAGAAATCATCCCTCAGGGGGATGGCCATGCCACAATCCCTTCTCCTCCATTCTCCTCTCGGGATCTTGGGCATGCACACACATGCGCCCGGTGTGAGTTTTAAACCACTGGGTCCGGGACGCGAACCGTGGTCAACCACGTGGGAGTCCAGCGACATAGCCATTATGCTAACTGT
>NW_006159729.1:1889441-1895211 GCF_000334495.1 Tupaia belangeri chinensis | reverse complement strand
GTTTTTCACTATAGGGCGCGTGCGCTCGCCAGATAGAGACATAGAGACAGAAAGCGAGAAATCACCCCCCAGGGGGGATGGTCACGCTATAATCCCTTCTCCTCCATTCTCCTCTCAGGATCTTAGGCATGCATGCACACATGCCCAGCGTGAGTTTAAGCCATTGGGTCTGGTACTCAAACCGTGGTTGACTACATGGGAGTCCAGTGACATAGCCATTATGCTAACTGCTGGTCCCAAAAAACATATCTTTTGCTTTAGGAGTAGGAAAAAAGAACAGGATTACAGAGTCATTACAGAATTTAAATATATATATACATATATATATATGTATAATATATATAATATATGTATAATATATATAATATAAATATAAAATATATACATATATATGCATGAATAATATGCATGAAAAATATTAGAAATCAAAGAAAGGCGAATAAAATCCTTGCATTCTCATATTTTATCAAATTGACATAGTGTGTTTGTAAGAAGATAAGCTTCTTCTGATCCTTGTGTGCTGTGCTCTTCCTCTCTTAGAGCACTACGTGATTGTCCCTCTTTCTGGAAGACCTCTCACTCTGCCGCACCTTCTCTGCTGGACTGCCATGCCAACAGTCCAGTCGACCTGGAAGTCTCCTGCCAGGGGCATGTGCACCTTGTGTACTTCAGGTGAACTTTCTCGATTTATTTTACAGTACATTTGTATTTTATTTCCCCATCTCACTTCCTCAGAATAATACTGAAATGCATAATTGCTTAATTACCTTTCTTGCTTTATTCCCCGAATGTATTTTTTTGTTGTGATTTTTGTTAGCCATGGGGCTACATAATTTTCCTTTTTCCTACATGGTTAAGTAATTGTTACAACATGATCAGTGTGACTTTTCTATGACTTAATGGATAATTGTCATATCATTACTGAAGTGGTCCAACCTTTCCCCATCGATCTGAAAAGCCCTCTCAGTCATAAATCAATTTCCATACAGAAGTACAGCTATTTCAGTTCTTTTACTGAATAATTTCAATGGTCTATTTCTGCAAAGATGCTAAGTTTAAAGGGCATAATTTAGAACATGCATAATATCTATGAAGGTAAATTTTTCTGTATTTGCTTCTAGAAATATTGTGGCCATTACCTCTTTGCCATCTGCATGCCTTCCTTTTCAACTCTCTGTAGGAGATTCGATGTTAGATATTAAGGTTTTGTGTCTTACATTCTATGGTTCTTGTCTTTGTCTCTCTGCTACATTCTGGGGATTTTTTTTTCCTACTGATTGTACTTTCTTGTCTATTGATTATTTTTCTTTAAATTGATGTATTCTGCTCAATGAAAATATAATGTCAGTTCTCATATTTTCTATTTCTATACATTTTATTTGGTGATTTCAGATTTCTTCTGGATATCTTTTGGTCCCTTAATCTCTTAATCTCTTATTATTTAAGATTTTCACTTTCTTTTATCTGCAGAAACATACTAAGTACATATAATCATTTTCTATATATCATAATTCCAAAATTTGTGTTACTATAAAAACTTGCTTTTGCTGTTTGTACTAACATCAGTATCTTTATTAAAGAATTTTTTTGTGATTTAAATTGTGAATTCATATAATGCACTTTTTTAAAATGTGGGAATAGTTTGAGGGATAGTAATAGTTTGAGGATTAGCTTAACAGTACCTCATTTTTTTTAGAGATTTTGCCTTAGAGCACGTGTGCTTGCTATGAGAGAGAGAGAGACAGACACAATGAGAGAGAAAGGGAGAACTCATCCCCCAGGTGGATGGCCATGCCACAACCCCTTCTCCTTTATTCTCCTCCCAGGATCTTGGGCCAGCACGCCTGTGCTCTAGGCGTGATTTTCAAGCCACCAGATCCAGGACTTAAATAGCAGTCTGCCATGTGGAAGTCCAGTGACATAATCGCTACTCCACCTGCTGGCCCCAAGTACATAAAACTTTGGAGTAATTTGTTTAATCTCCTTTTCCTAGTCACATGTGGAAAATACAAATTTGGATTGTTTTACAATTAATTACTTATTTATTTTTGTTTGCTTGCTCAGACCATGCGGGCACTGTGGATTCAGCCTCCAAACTCATACAAGAATGACACGTTACATGGCTCCCAGTGGAGATAGTTATTTTCTGTACCCAGGATCAAGGCTGAGATGGGCAAGTTTCTTTGATTTCTCGCTTCATAGAATTCTTACTCTCATTCCTGTTATTTGTATTTCAGTTCTCAGTAAGCATAACTTACTCAGTGATGGTGGATTTCATGGGGTTCTAGAAATAACCTCTGCTCCTATCTTTTAATATAGAGATAACTTGGGTCAGCTCGTGGCCTGGCACATAAGCGCTGGATGCTTCATGGCTGACTGTGTGATTCAAGTCGTGGACCTGGTGACTTGAAAAACATGCTGGGCACATTTGTGTGTATGCCCCAAATCCTGAAAGGATTGAGCAATAAAGAATTGCAGTGTGACCATGCCCCATGAGAGGTACTTTCTTTCTTTCTCTCTCTCTGTCTTTCTCCTCAAGAGCATGTGCCCTCTGGCAAAAATTGTTAAAAAAACGAATTAACTCTGTATCAAGGCTTATCATGTTATTGTTCCAGTTGTCATCAAGTTTAGTATTTGTTTTCTGGATTTAAACATTTTTTTAAAGTAAGATTTTGCTATTTTGTTTTATTGAAGTAAGTTGCTGTAGTCTTGGGAGACTGTCCAGTTTTACTTACAGTTTCTGCCGTGATCTGGTTGAATAGTGTAATAGTGTGTGGGATAACATTTATGACTCAAAAAATGATCCCTTTAGTACCAGCTTAAGGCTGAAAAAATGACAAGTGATGACCCTGCTGCTTCTCCAGCCCTTTCCAGAACAGCAGATAGGGCTCTTCTGAAGAGACTAAGTATGCTCAGGCATACGCACAGGGAATGATTGCCCCCCACCTGCACACAGACACTTCCACCAACCATTTAGTAAAACGCCAGTTGCGCTGGCCTGTGCAATATTATTCTAAATAAAACTCTGTTAATTTTTCATTCTAAGCTTCCTTGTGCATGTATTAATGTAAAAAGAAAAAAAAAAAAACAGGATGTCATTGTGTAAATTCTGTTATCATAAAAAGTGCAGAGACCAGCAGGTGGTATGGTAGTTAAAGGCACTGGACTCCCACAGAGCCAATTGTGATTCAAGTTTCAGACCAGGCAGCTTGAAAATCATACCAGGTTTGTGTGTGTGTGATGCCCAAAATCTGTAGAGGAGAATGGAGAAGGGATTGTGGTGTGGCCATCCCGGCTGGAGTTGATTTCTCCTTGTTTTTCTTTGTCTCTCTCTGGTGAGTGCATGTGCCCTATGGGGGGCGGGGAGTACAAAAAGTTTAATGATAACTGTTTTAATTGAATTATATAGTGAATGTCTGACTCAATGGCAGAAATGAAAAGATCTGTAAATATGATAGTAAAGAGGGTAAGTGTAGATACCAGAGACGTAAGGGAGGAGAGTAGATAGTAGAGGGAGAGTGGGAGAGGTAAAGGGAAGAAACATTTAACAGAAAAAAGAATGTAAAATTCTGTTAAAATAGATATATGGTAATATCCCTGATTTGGACATCACGTATTACATATAATATCCTTGACTTGAGTATCTTTTTTTTTTTAGAGAGGTTTTCACTATAGGGCGCGTGTGCTCGCCAGACAGACAGAGAGAGACAGAGAGACAGAAAGCAAGAAATCATCCCTCAGGGGGATGGCCATGCCACAATCCCTTCTCCTCCATTCTCCTCTCGGGATCTTGGGCATGCACACACATGCGCCCGGTGTGAGTTTTAAACCACTGGGTCCGGGACGCGAACCGTGGTCAACCACGTGGGAGTCCAGCGACATAGCCATTATGCTAACTGTTGGTCCCTTGACTTGAGTATCTTGTAGAACCATATTGTATGCCATAGAGATGTGCAATGATGGAATCTAAATTTTAAAAATATATCAATATACAAGAACAATTGTTTTATAGCAGTGTCATCAGTTCCCTCACATTGAGAATTATTGTAATATTGGTTTGATCTTTTTCAGAGGATTTAAGAAAGCTTTATATGTTTATTCATTAAAGGTGTTATAAATAATATTGTTGTGATTGCTATTGTAAATTCATATATAAAAATCTATACTTTTTAAAAACAATTTTTTTGGTGATTCACAATATATTGAAATAAATGGTGATCTTATTATATTAAAAAAACCTCTGAAGCAGAAAAGCACTTGAACTGGTTGTTACAAAGGTCCAATTTATGATGTGTCTAACCAAGTTACATCAGTTTATCAATAAAATAAAATCTACAGTTGTTAAAAATATTTTATACACACCACAAACACCTTTTGTTGCTCAACTATACAACTGTCAAATGCTCATAATGAATCTAATGCTAAATTATACAGACAGGTGGAAAGATAGACAACATATATCTATCCATATGTTTAAATAGATGTGTGTGGATGTGTATGTCCCCATGGTAGAATTCGCTTTTTATTTACTGCTTGCCAATACCTCAATTACAAAGTTATATGACTTATGGATAACTCTTTTTAAAGTTAACTTAGGTGTCTATAGTGGCATTTAATAAAAGAGTCCTCTAAACTTTGGTTGCACACTGTGAAATTTCTGTTGGAAAGCTGTAATAACATTATGTAATGACTGCAACCCCATACATTTTCAGCTTTAGGAAAGTCTAATGATCGAAAACAAATGCTGTAAAGAGAAAAATACTAAAATTTGCCTCAAGAAAAGAAATAGAGGAATTGAATAAATAAAATAACAACAGCTCAAGTGATACACAGCCTTATGATTTTAAAAATAACACTTGGGAATGCCTCCATCTTCGGAAACAACCTTTGGAAGAAATTTATGATCATTTCAATAATTTGTATTTTTAAGCAAGATACAATTGATGCGAGAGGCCTACAATGTTTCAGAACTAAATTTGGTGAAACATTCAAAAGAGCAGACACTATCTCTGGTGGATCTTGTTGTGTAATAGGACAGGAGCATGTGACAGGAAAGTAGTCGGGGAGAGGACATACTGAATACACTTATGAAAACATTTTGGCTGAAATATTTATGCATTTCAACAGAAAAACACTTGAACTGAGAATGTCTTTCATTTGAGGTTTTATTTTATTTATTTATTTATTTATTTATTTATTTATGTATTTATTTTGCCTGCGCTCACAAATTGGCTCATAATCTGCAGAAAGCACCTTTTCAAAAGTGGCCTGCAGAGGCCAGTCAATGAAGTTCTCAACATTTGCAAATGCATTTCCCTTGAATTGTGGCTTTGAAGAGGAGTGCAGGTAATCCTCAGAAAACAGTCTGAAAATAGTGAAACTGTGTCTTAAGCTTACAACTTTCAGAAAAACATTCCTGAGCTAGCCTTAGTTACCTTTAACTAGGAACTGAGCACTGCGTTGGTTTGTTAAACTACATGAAAAAGTTCAACTTTGCCATCAAATACAAGCAAAAGAATGCAGTGTTGAAGAAATTTGTAAGAGGTGTTAAGTATGGATAATAAATTAGGTAATAATCATATGTAAGTTAAATAGTGCTTAAGTGTGTGGACCATGGGAAAGGATAGAAGTGTGAGGAAGAATATTCATAAGATGCCTAGTGTTTATGAGATCCTCCATAATCATCAGGTCCTAAAATCAACATTCTTTGGTGACACCATTCTGGACCAGAGTGTTTTATGTCCAAGAAACACAGATGAAATTCAGTCCT